>NC_087476.1:112571613-112876300 GCF_036417665.1 Passer domesticus | reverse complement strand
AGAGACATGGTCGAAATGAAAAAAAACTGACTAAACAGCAGTTCCATGAAATTTTCAAGTAGTCTATAAGGATATTTTTGCAGTGCAAATTATGAAAATGTTGTTTTGCGAGAAGGAAAATTTTAGGTGTTTTTCAGGTGCAGTATGCTTATGGAGCTCTATAGGTTCTCATATCTTGAAATTTTGATTAATAAAAAATGATTTTATTTCAACAAGGCCATGGACTTCACCACTTGTAGTCATTAACCTTATATATCAATGCAACTTGTAGCACATTCTTCCTATATTTCTCTAACACTGGAGTATGTATAAGTCAGTTTGAGGAGTTCTTTCTGAAATTCTTACAAGATTTGTGAATTTTCAGATTGATTTGTTTGAACTTCAGAGGCTTCCTTTATTGATATTTATTGAACATTTTTGCAAGAAAACATTTCATACGTGCTTTCTAAAATGTTCCTGAATTCCAGTACTGATTTGGAAAATGATAAAATGTTGAAATATTGTTCCATGTTCCTGCATATCCACAATACTGGCATTATTCTTTTTTCTTATAGTTATGAATTCATTTATGAGAAGTTTTGGCTCTCATCAAAGCTCACAGATCCTTTGTCTTAGTATGGTTGAAAAACCTCAGGAAACACTATGGAGAATCAGGATCAACAGGAAGAATATTTAAGACCTGCAGTTAACCTGCTTTTCTTGACAACCAGCAAAGTCAAATGCCTGTAAGAAGAAAATGGTCAAAACAATGCAATCATATGTTTTTAAACAAAATAAAATAGTCTAGTGTGATTTCTAACGTGATTGATGTTTTCATGCTTCATTTATACTGTTGTATGCCTTATTAATCATTAAATTCTACCTCAATATGGATGCATAAAATATGATTTGATGGAAAATAAATCTGATCAAATACCAAAATGAATTTAAATTCCTCCCATCAAGATGCTGAATTAGTTTCAGATTTAATCTATGCTTTCAATAAATTTACTAAACCCCAAAATTTGTTTGAATGTTGATTCATCTGGTTAAGATAGTGCAGCAATTTAGCCCAAACTAATTGACAGTTATATAGAGAACAGAGGGGTCGATCAAAAGACTGTTGTTGTATTTTCAGTGTATTTAATTATTTTTCTTGCTACAGCAAAAATCATAAGAAAAATGAGACTAGAGACATAGGTGGAATATTTATTATGCTTAGACATTTTTTTCCTGATATGCAAATATCAGTATCAGTAACAGTATATTTGAAACACCTTTACTGTAGAATTACTCACTGGAATTTTCCAGTGTTTTTTTGGGTTTTTTTGACAGGAATGCTGCATCACATACAGGGGTGCTTTGTAACAGGTGTGGTGCTGGCACTTTGGAAATGCACATGGAGAAGCTAAATGGTTTAATGAAGAAGCAACCATTTATTCTCTAAATCTAACAAGCAAATGGTCCCTAAATCACTGATGATGTGCCTTAGGACATGGTTTTGATGGCAATTTTGTACAATATCTACCCCAGCTTCCATATCTCAGTCCTTGTTTTATGTTGGTGAGTTATCACCTAAGCAGAGTGCAAGAACAGAAGAAAAATGAAGACAACCCTGAGCAATGAAAGATAAGGTTTAATGGCCAAAATGAATATGAGCATCAGAAACAAATGGGTTGAAGTTTATGGTACTATCATTCTGATATGAAGACAAACTGTTTTCCATGGATCTTTCCCCACTTACAGTCTACAAGCAATATTGAACCAACATGCACACAAAGTCCAGGATATGAAGCTAAACAACAAGCTGCTGTACTTAGAGTTTTGTCTCTGTTTTTCTGGATTTCATTCACAACAAATTTTCTCTGATGGAACTATGCAACTTTGGAAAATAATGATTTAATAATGTTAGCTAGGAAACAGGACTTAAAATTTTTAAATTTTAAGGGTTTTTTACATTCACAGTGCCAATTTCTAGACCCATTTTGAACTCAGCATTAAGGTTTTCCTTTGCAACTGAAACTAGTATTTTGATCAGAGCTGCACTCAAGCTTGAAGTACAACTTTATTAATTGTGATATTAATATTTTATGGTTTGTTTTTTGTTTTTTTTTCACCGAGCAGCAGTGTCCATGATGGATCTCAAAAACAAAAAAAAAGGGTTCCAATTGAGCTAGGTAAGGGAAGCATGGAGAAATCTCTAGATTTCATGAATAAAACAGCTAAATTTACTGAGTCTAAGTCTTGAAGAGCTGTCTGACAGACACACCATGCAAGCAAATTCATGTGGAGAGGGATTTAGTCCACTTGAAATAAATGGAGTTGTTCTGTGTGAAATTAGAATTCTAGTACAGGCAACTAATGATTAACCAGCTGATGAGAAATTTGAAGGAGGAGGACTGTCTCTTTACAATTAAACTGGAAAATATTAGTTAGCCAGGTGCATCATGAACAGTTATAATCTACTGGTAATGAGGGGATATTCAGTTTGAAGGGGGCGTTGACGGATACACAGTGGGATTCCTAATCCTGTGGGAAAGAAGTCCATTAACTCATCTTTATAATTCATCTCCCATTAAGCTTTATTCATAATACCATAAATTATATGTAAGTATATCCTACTAACTGTACAAAAACCATATCAAAACTGTAATTTAGTGAGAGATCTTAAATATTTGAATAATCTTACTGAACTTTCTGAGTTTATGAGGATTCTCAAATTTAAACATATGTGCAATAATGTACAAATCTCTTCCCACATAAGCACTTTCATTCACCTTTGTGTTTCCAGGTATTAACAGTATGGGGTTTTTTTTGTCTTTTGGACCATTTTCTACAGACATTTTGTGTTCCTTAAAATTTTTTTTGATGCCTTCTCCATTTTATTCTTTGTCATAGAAAGAGGAAGAAGCTGACTTTTCCCATCTCTTTCCAGAAGTCTTTTCCAGCTATTAGAAGAGCTAAAAAGAAGCAGGAATACCACACTACCAATATGCATTCCCAGCCAACCAGAAACTGACCTGTATGTCTTGACAGAATAACAAAAATAGTAGAGCATTATGAAAACTATATTAAATATTTTTGAGTGACCTAGAATATATGCCTTTATTTCAAATGGCAAATACTACAATGCTGAATGAAAACCAAAACAAAGCAAACAAGCAATCAAAAAAAAAAACCAAAAAAACCCACCAAACCGGCAACCCAATGAAAGCTCTATTTCTTTAGTCAGTAAGTTTCTCAGTGCTTTAAAATATTTTCCAGATGGATTTGAAATCCTATTGTGGTCAAAAGCCCATGGCTATCGGCTCTTAAAATGCAAAAGAAGGCAATCATATTGTCTTCAATCAAATAATCTATCCACTAAAATCAGAATTAAAGTCTCATGGTTATAATTTTTTTCCTTTATATAAAAAAAAAAAAAACCCAGAGAAATTATTTACATTTTCCTTGGTATAAAATATTAAGTCCTAGAATAAAAATAATGAAAAAAAGAAGTACTTGAAAACCAGTAGTAAAACATTTACTCATCCATAGTATTAGTTTTACTAAGCAGAGAAATGGTCCCTCTGAAATTTTCTTTGGCCTCTCTAATTAATTTTGCTATTCCCATTGATTAGAAGGAAAAAAGTTAACTGCTGTTCAGCAAACAAATTTAGCTAGTCAGATGCTTTTAATCTGCTTTATACACAGAAGAAATCCATGCACCAGATTTACAGACAAATAAGGGGATTAAATGAAATCTTGTTTAACAAGACTACATATCAGAAAACTAGAGTGGATCTAGAGTGGGAGAGGGAGGGTCAGAATCCCTCCCTGTTGATGGGAAGCAGAAAGTTTTCACTGCTTTGAACCAGGAAATTATTCTGCTTCTGCAGGGTTTCCCAACAGGACCCAGAGCTACAGGAATGAGTCAGGGAGAGGAGGCACAGGCTGTGATTTAGCAAGTGTGAATGAGCTATAGACCCTGCTGGGAAATGTAACTGCATCTTAACACGTGTTGTTTTTCCTCCTTGTCTTTTTTCTTCTTCTGACAGACATGCCTGAGCCAAGTAGCTCTGTCATTGTGAAAAGGAGCTCCTTGTGCAGCTCCTTGTGCTGACAGTGTTGCCTTGAGCTTAAAATGCTTGTGAAACTCCAGTTTTAGATGAATGTCACATATCTCTGTGGTCCATGAATATTCGATAAGACTGATTTTTACAGGTTTTTTCTGACCTCTCTTTCTCCTAAATAACTGCAGAGAGAGGAGACAGTGATTCATACAGCTCTATATGATTGTTTTTGTAGGTATCAGCTTCCCAGATCATGAAGTTCATGTACAGTATATAGGAAGATGCAACATGCTCCAAAGGGGGTTGATCAAGAGGGTGGGTGAATCTTGGGGAAAAAGACACAGAAAGATCTTTCATGCTGAATTTTACTGAATGTCTTTTCTGATCTGCCCTGACAGCTCTGGATTCCATGGGACAGTCTCACGCAATTCCCACTCTCCATTAGCTGGGTATGAAACAGGCAATTTTATTAACTGACAACGTTATCAAATCATGGTGCAGTCTGTTACCTGGGATACCTGGGACTCCTTGTGAAATTTAGGCACTAAATTAGGGACTATATTTTGCTGTTATATTCCCCTGCAACAAAATTTCTTCTGTATAATAGTCAGCAAATCAGATTCATTTTGTCCAGCTGATCCAGCATCTTTCATGTGGAAATATGAGGAGTTGATTTATGTGTTTGTTATTCTGATCTCAAATTGAGGTATTTTCTGCACATATTCTTTACTTTTCTGAAAAACTCTCCTCATTCTTAAACTTGCAAGCCATTTCAGTATTCTTAATAATAGCAGCAACGATACCTCTAGAAAAAAGTTAAAGCTCTAGTATTGCTTTCTCATTCAGGCCGAAAAAACGTGAGGTCACTGAAATATGACTTCAGGCATTTCTTCCCTTGTCTGAGCAAATACCTGCGAGGCACCTAATTTCAAATGGTTTTTTAACTAGGAAGCTGTCAGGCAATAATTTTTCATATATACTTAATGACTTTGTAATTCTCTTGTTTCCTTGCATAGGTCAATGTGATCCTGATTTTTTTTTTTTTTTGTGCCCACATATTTTCATTAGAAGTGGAGATAGATGGACTAGTCTGCAGTGGTAGAACAGACAAAACATTTTCCTGTGAAAGTTCTGTCCCAGAACCCTACCAGAGTCAATACAGAGCTGGCTAGGGACAGATGGTGACAAGTGCCATGTAAATGCCCCTCAGTCCATACATTATGGCAGTCTAGGAACAGGGCAAAATTATGTGATACCTTTTCCTCAGGCTCTAGAAGCCACTTTAATTTGAGTCCACCTAATCAACGTGTTACAGAATTCTCTAAATATTTCTCTTTTGTGAGCTCACTGACTCTTTTCTGACACCTGCAAATGTATGTGACTGAAAGTGTGACACGGTCGCACAAATACATCAATGTTACTCCTCCCCATGATGTGCTCACCACCAGGTCAAACACATTTTCTATCACTCATGTGGGCTGAGCAACTGCTTAATGCACATGCTGATATTCAAAACTGAATAACCAAACAGGTGCCAGAGAACATTTCCCAGAAAAGGGTAATAGCTTAGGCCATGCTGCCCACCTCAGAGGGACTTGCAATTCAAATCTCTTTTCTGCATTTGACACATTAAGTGGGCATTTTTGTGAAGCACCATGGTGGGTGTGTACAAAGGTACCTAAATCACATTTCTTTTCACTTTGAAATAACTTACTTCAGAACGTCTAAAATTATTTGCTTTAAGATTTCAAAAAGTTCTTCACAATCTTTTCAGTTGCTCAAAAAAAAAATTGACAGGAATAAGAACACATCTTGTGTTTTTGGAAATACTTCACCAAAAATCCCACCCAAATATATTATGCCTTGCTCTTTTTCATAGCACTGTACTGTGTCTAACCAACCCTGCCTAATGATAAATTTGTACCTTTCTTTTCCACTTGTTAGCTTGTCTTTGTTTTACCAATTCATTCCCACAACCTTCTGTCTGTTAAAGAATTGGGTCTTCCATTTTGATAAACCTTCTCTATTTGCCTAACTTTTGTGTGTTCCACTTTCAGGTAGTATTTCTTTAGATGATATTATCATTCACCAGGTACTGATTTTTTTTTTTCCAATACTCCATTTATTTCACCTAATAGAAACTGAAATAATTTTTTAAAAGGCAGATTTTTATTAAATCCTCCACTTTTTAAATCCTGGTACAGTCAGCAGGGGCAATCTGCAACAACATCTGCTGCAGAAAGGGCAAACTGTTCTGTCTAGTACAGGGCAAAATGGCCTTTATAATGCATTTTAGAAAAGTCTTTACTACTAATGCACTAGTTTACTGAGGCATGCAAAAGTCATTTCCACATTAATCTACACCCAAAAAGGCTTCTCTGATAAGGCTTGGCCTCAGTCAGTAAATCCTTCTCAGCTCATCTTAGTACTACTGCAAGGCTAATTGCACAAGCAACAATCACATATCTAACCAGGGGATTGACTTAATTTTAAGCTCTTGTTGGAGCTATGCTCTTGCACAATTCAGTGCTGATTTTCTGTGTCTAGATCATTACATATAAACTCCTGTGTTCAGTTTTTGCTGACTATATTTCTAATAAAAATGAAGCATTTTCCCCCTTCCACATCCATACGCATGCATTTTCAGTTATTAATGTTAAACCCTTGTCCCTCTGTCTATGTTAGCAAAGTTAAATTCTTTCTGGCAATTCCTTTCTAAATCACTTCACCACAATCACTCTGTGCATGAGAAGAGCAGCAGATTAAAATGACTTTTCAAACTGGTGCTAGACACAAATGCAAGATCTTTGACTAAAGTCAATCCACATTTTTAGGTACAGTTCACTGAAATGAGGATTTGTGATGTTTCTGTGGATAACTTTTATTTATGACACAGTGTGCTGCAGGTTCTGCGTTACAGGAAGAGACTCAAAATATGAGAGGTGTTTTATTCTGAAACTAGAAGTTAGTAGGAAGAAAAGCATTTGTGTGCAATAAAGAGAGTACTGGGTGAAAAACCACAACAGTCAAAACACTGAGATCACTGGATTCAGGACAATGCACCTTTTTTCCTTCATAATACATTGCAGTCTTCTAGTATCAGAAAATGCAACCATTTAACATGAAAGATCTCTCAAAATATTGTGATCAAGAAACACAAATATTTTTTTCTCTCTTTTTCTTTTTTCAAGTTCTAGATCATACCTTTAATCTTACCACCACAAGCATGAATGCTTTTTTTATTTTTTTCTAGAAACAGTGGAAATCTACTGATAATAATTCAACTCAGTGTAAGGGCTTAAGGAAAAACACCAAATATATCAAGATCAAGATAAAATTGCAAAGGCTGGAAACAATGATTCCTCTCCAGCTTGCCAACTCTGCCAGTTGGTGTGTGGGTGGGATCCAGAGACCCCCACCTTCCTGTTCTAGAGGATGTGCCTGCAGGGACTACCACCACAGCCAGGACAGAACACTACTCTTGCATTCCTTGAGCCCATGTGCAAATAGAAAGCTGTCCTTATGTCCCCAGAGCCTTTTCTAACAAAGGAATAAAAAAAAAAAAAAAAATAGAGATTGTACCTGCTATGCATTCAGATGACAACCCACTCGATCTGTGCCATCACAACGTTTGCCTTCAGTCTGAAGGCTTGTCTGATTTTCCTATCGGACCTGAGCTCCCCCTTTAAAGCTTGACTGAGAAGAATGATAGCAAGCCAGCATTTTATTATTCCTCTGCACTTTCACAGCAGTTGACACAAAAGATTTAGACAAGAATACCAAAATAGAGAAGGTAGTTAAGCATATCCTGACAGGCTGTTCAAAAACTGGTTGGATTGTCCACTTCTTGAGCACTGGAAGAGTCTCAAATGCTAATGCGGATGTGCAAGAGACTTGCCAGAATAGGCTGGTTCTACATAACAGCACCATTGGTTTGTAGAATAGAAAATATTCCTCATCACTACAGTTTTGTGCTTAATGTGGTTACCAAATGGTTGATGCTTGTGAAATACTACCCAGTTAAATGGGACTTAGATCTGTTATATCTAACGCTGTTTTGTTGCCTCGTAATATGGGAGCAGGAAGGAGTGAACACACTAAGTAAGCAACTATTGCCTACTGCAGTCATTTCAGAGCAAAAATTGTTAGTCTGCCTTTTTCTTGCAGTTCCACAGTGGCTCCCCATCTATAACTGAAATATAGCTTAGAAACAAACAGATGTACTGGAATCAGAACTGATAGTAAATTAATGTGATTAACATAAACATAGAAGAAATACTAATAGAAAAAAAAAGTCAGAGTATAAGATTTCATGCTATGTAGCCTCAGGAGATGAAATATTTAACTGGTTTATTTTCTTCAGCTTAACTAATATTTTCTCATCCACTGCTGAAAGGAGTGTTGAAAATTAATTAATGTCTGCTTTGACCTATAGATTGCTTTCAAATGCCAAGTTTTATGAATACTTCTAGATTATGGATTTTTCCTAGGGCCTTGCCTTCATTGTTTTTCTTTTTCATCCAAAAAGTTCATGTTTTTGCAGGTTTTACTTTACTTTTAAAAAATGTGTTTCAAAGATTGCATCCACTATAACTGCTGCAGTATTATTAGGTGCACAGGGCTCACTGATCATATCATAGGAGACATGATCAGTGCACATCTGGATCTCCTATCTGGTTGTCCCTGCCTCCACCAGCTGCAGCTGGTTTTGCTTTGCTATAGGATGCAGAATCTCCCAAAATGACAGAGTGGTTAAGATTGAAAGGGAACCCAAGGTCATCATGTGCAATCCCTCAGCTCAAGCAGTGCCATCTAAACCAGGCTGTCCTGGACCATCTTCAGTGGCTTTTGAATATCTCCAGCACAGGAAACTCCACAGTCTTTCTGGAAAAGTTGTGCCTGTGCTTGGTCACTCTCAAAGTAAGGAAGTTCACGTGGAACTTCCCGTGTTTCAGTTTGCGCTTGTTGCCCTTGATCCTGTCTCTGGAGACCACTGAAAAGAGCCTGTCTCTGTCCTCTATGCACCTTTTCTTCAAGTATTTGTATACAGGAATAAAAACCTTCCTTAGCCTTCTCCAGCACAAGCAGTGTCAGCCCTCTCAGTCTTTTGGATGAAAAGAGAAGCCTTAGTCCCTTCATCACCTTTACGACCCTTGATTGGGCTCTCTTTTTTATGTCCATGTCTCTCCTGTACTGATGAATTCAGAATTGGATACACAAACCCAGGTATGACCTTACCAGTGCTGAGTAGAGGGGAAGAATCACCTCCCTCATACTCATATTCTTCTGGGGAAGATTTCTTAAAATAGAACAAGAATAATAGTAAAGGTGCAAAAGAGCACTTCAAATGTGCAGTTGTAAATGCAAAGACTCAAGCAGTTTCCTTCTCTTTTGACTGTAGCTGATAAGCTGTGAAAAGCAGCTTCCAAGCTAAAATAAGGCTCGATAGAGCACGAGTAACTGAAAACAGAATTTTAAGGCAAAATAAGAGGAAAGTGGCAAGCTCCCAGTAAATATGAGCTGAGATAAAATTTTCTATTCGGTTGTTAACTGCACCTTGCAAATAGAGCTGAGTATTACTTCAGATGAAGTGTGTTCTAAGAGTAGAAGAAAGACTTGGCACACAGCACACACTGTTCCAACCCATGAAAAAAAGCCAGGAGCCTGACTAAAACAAGAAAAGTTTCATATCAAGCAACAGACTGCATAAACAAACATTGTAGACTGCTGCATAACAGTGTAAGCATATTAAAATATAGATACACTCCATAAAAATTGTATGATGGAACTCCATTTCCGTCTCCCACAGCTTTGTGCACGAAGCTCTCCCCTAGAGAGCTCAACCAGTGGCAACTCAGGGAGACCTGACCCTTTCAAATGGCACTCTTTCTAGGACAGGAGAAGTTTTTTTGTGTCTCTAAAACCAGTAATAAAAATATTCTCATCCTTTTACTGACAGCCTTTCTCTTTTCCCAGACTTTTGTCTCTTTGTTCTTATTTGTTCTCTTGATCTTAAAAGTCAGCAATGAGACCATAAACAGATACTGCAAACAGTCAACTGAGGAAGCTGGAAAGCAAAGGAAGGCACAGGGCCTGGTTGCAATATAGACTGGGGGACCTAGGGTGGGTATGAGATCTTGAGTTTGCACAGACTCTTATAAGTATTTAAATATCCTGAAAATTTCTACAGTGCATAATGTAATTGCCTGGTTTTGATGCCACACCCTACATATCAGTGATTTTGACTTTGCACTTCAAAGCACCTGGGTTTTAAAGGGTTTTCCTTTATTTTGAAAGTGGAGCATGTCTTCAGAAAAGCAGGTATTCACATGGAAACCCAAAATGTTTTCAAGAGGTCTGAAAAGCCCTACGGGAAAAAATTTATATGATTTTGACATTTTTCTTTGTGCACAATTATATTCCATTCTTAGGGGTTATATCAAAAAGCTTTCTCCTTTGACATGTTTATCCCCTGGACAAACAGTATCTGATTGTGATATTTTATGTGTTCTCCTTTCTAGTTATAATAACTCTTTGTATTCCTGTGATGATTAATCCCCTGGAGTCTTCTCACTGACCTCAGCAATGCTGGCATTTCTTAGCATTATCTTGCCAATCAAAGTAATTCCATTTGGGAACCTCAATATAGTTTTAAGACCTTGGCTTCAGACACTCAGTCTTGAGATTTATTAAAATACAAACTAAGAAAAAAAGTTTTTCTCCCAATTCATTGATGCCTGGCAAGTCTCTTCTATTAACCAATGGCTGGATGATGTTTATTTTGAACATATTTTGTTAACAGAATAGAGAAAAATCCATTTATCTTTGAAAAATGTATATAAGCACAAGAGTTTTGTTTTATTACAGTCTCACACTTTAAAAATTTACAATCAAAACACCCTGTAAAAAACAACTTTACACTGATTCCTTCTTATTTCAATATAGCTGACTACACAAACAGAAACACACTGAATAGGAATCCCAGCTGAAATTAGAAGTATAAAAAGCAATGGGGCTTGTACCTACTTAAAGTATCTCTATTCAGATCTCCAAAAGTATGTCAGGATCCACTCTGAATTACCTGTGCCTAGTAAAGGATGTGAACTGTCTAATGATGTCTTTTTGTCAGCTAATTCCAGAGCCTAAGCCCTGAGATGCCATCACTGATGGCAGAAAGGCTTTCAGTCCATGGAAGTATTAAATGGAACACATCAGCTTCAGGTGACTACAGTGGATTGTGAGCCTTCACACAGTTACCAAATTTTAGTGTAAGACATCTCAGAAGCAACATTTGAAATCATGCCTTGCCTTTTACTCAGCTGGATTTGCAAGACTGTTTCCATCAAAGTGCTGAGTTTCCTTATATGCAGAAGTGCTGAACAGGGCTTTGGGGGGATGATCAGTACCAAACCCTGTTCTAGGAAAAGCTGTCTCTAGAGAAGGGGGTTTGTCTGGGTGGGTAAATGGGTAGTTGTCATGTCATATACAAACAACCCAGGTATTTTGAAATTATATTTCATATAATTTCATATATAGCAATGAGCTAGAGTGCAGAAGTACTCTGCTTGTTCACACTGGGTCACCTCCTACCATTGTTATACACCATCATTTGGTTAAATTTCTCAGAAAAAGCAGGTGAAGTATATAGATTTGTAATCCTCACCTCCTGAATGTATGTTCATGGATGTGAATGAATCATCCATGTCCATGGATGTGAATGGACATGCACATGTTTCTAAATGTGCTGGCTCTACAGACAAAAACTTTTAGAACCAGAAAGAAATCCTTGACTGATGCCTATCACCCCCAGTGGAACTATTTGAAAAAGAACTTTCTACCAAGAACTAGAGTCTTATCAGCTGGAAGGGTTTTCCATCCTGTTAATAAAGACTCAAAGTGAGATCTGTAGAGATGGCTCTTCTGTGATTACACTGCTGTTGGCACTAGAAAGGAAAGTACTGCTTGACAGATTAAATATATAGGCTGCCTCCAACAGCTAATACAAAGTACGTTATTTAATAATTTTCTTTGGTATTGTTTTGAGGCTCTGACAAGGATTGCCTTAAAAATGATTTTTTCAAAAGTGTGTGTACACCTGAAGGGAATATATCTGCATTAAGACTACAATCAAAACAGAATATGCAAAAAAAAAACTGGAGACAGAAAGAGTTGTGCATCATCACATAGATCAGATTTAAATTTTCAAAACACCAGGAAGATATTCAAAGTATTTGCAGAGTTCCAGTTCAGGAGTGAACTTTCCAAATTTTGAAACATCCTTTTGGCATTGTTCTAACATCAAAGATATTTGATTGGCCCAGAGATACAAATATATGAGTTCTGCATCAGCTATTTACTTTTCTGGAGAACATAACAGTAAGTACAGTATGTGCTGTATGAGACATCTCATGCAGAAGACAATAGACAATTGGGAAAAAAATGAATTGATGCCACTCCAGGACCACACATTAGTTATAGTATGTCCCCAGATACATGCTTTGGTTTTGGTTTTGGTGGGTGGTTTTATTTGCTTTGTTTTGGTTTTTGTTTTTTTGTTTGTTTGGGCTTTTTATTTGGTTGTTTGGGGGTTTTGTGGGGGTTTTTTTGTTTGTTTTGTTCTTTGATTTTTTGTGTTTTTGTTAAAAGGCTGGCTAGAATAGATGCAATCCTTCTCAGATATGACAATGCAGAGTAAACATCTGAGGACTTTGATTGCTTTGTGTGTACAGTACATACAGATCAGTATTTGTCTTTTTCTTTCCTGCCTTTTTCTAGCTAAAGGAGAATGTGTGTAGCCAGTGGTATCTATTTATACTTGGCACTGAGGATTAGAACCTCTTAGAATGTGAAGTTATTTCCTACGGTAACACTGTTACTCCTGTGGTAGATCTGAGAAGGTTCTGTCCCTTTCTCTGTGGATGGACATAATAATTGTGAAATAATGTGGTCAATGTCACTAGTCAACATTCCCGTCCCAAACACTGATTAGTCCTCCTGAAAGGTCCCAGATACTTCACACTGCTAAATATTCTCCAAACATTATTTACAGTCTAAACCAGAGCACAAATATTCATGTGAGAGAGAAGGAAATGGAAAATAAATTTATTTTCCTCTTGCTTGTGCACTTTGCATTAACCCAGTTCTTTTTCATACTAGATCAGAAAGATAAACCCCCACCCCCTCCCATTTCATCAGACCGAAGAGTCAATAATGGTCTTTTCTTTTTCCTTATATAATATTTTTATTTTAACTGGGTCACACTGTTAATTAGCAATATTTTGATTGTGTCTTAATCATTACTACAGAAGGAAAAAGAGGCCAAAATCAGGAGATCAATTTTTATGACTAAGTTAAAAGAAATTTTATTGAGATATGTGTTTTTGCAGGATCAAAGGATGCTCTGAGATGGAAGGGACCCACAATGATCATCCAGTCCAAACTGTAAGTGAATGGCACACAACCTTTCTGCTATTAGCACCATGCTCTGACCAACTGAGCCAATTTTGTTTTAATTTTTGTAACATAAGAAAAAAAACTTGTGGGTATAAATGAAGAATACTAGAGCTCCACTAGTGGCACGTTAATAATAAGTTCATGGCTCTGAAGAAAGCAAACTTTACTTACCGTTATCCAAATATAACAGAGGCACATTTGTTGTGTGTGTTTATTTCTTGAAATATCTGATAGTTATTGTACTGTTGTTGTGGTTTGAAGTCCAGCTGGAAAATAGGTGCTACACAACTTAATTTGCTCAACCCCTGCCTCTTTCCCCTCTTACCTTGGTGGAGTGGGGAGGAGAATCAAACCAAAACTTGTAAGACCAATTTAATAATTGAAAATAAAGTAAAATACAGTGATAACAGTAAATTAAAATAGTAATGATAATAAAAAGATAAAAACAAGTGATGCTAAATTCAGTTGTTCACCACCCACAGATCAGTGCCAGACCTTCCTTCCTGAACTCAAATTGTCTCTCCTCATGGGTTACTCCTCCCAGTTTACATACAGGCCATGATGTTCTGGGGTGTGGAATATCCCTTTGGTCAGTTCTGGTCATCTCTCCTAGTTAGGCTTCCTCTCACTTTCTTTGGGGTACCTCTTCACTGGCAGAATATGAGACAAGGAAAAAATGTCCTTGCCCTAGGACAAACAAAACTTGGCAAAACCCAAAACATCAGTGTGTTATCAACACCATTCTCGTTCCGAATCCAAACCACTACTGAGAAGTTAACTCTGCCCTAGCTGAAACCAGAACAACTACAGTCTATTTTTTATGTTATTCTGCATCACTGCCTTCCTCATATCTGATTATGGAAGGTTGAGAGGGTTGCTCATGACTGAGCACAGAATAACATTTAATCAGTTTGTTCAAAATTTGGTTTTCAAATATGTGAGCAAATATATTCTCACCACCAGCCTCCATAAAATGAACAAACCCTATGTGGACAACAGAAAAACCCAACCTTCTGTGAATCTAGGCTGAATCCAGACAGTCATGCTCTCAGCAATGTACCAACAATGAACCAGCATCCTCCCAGCTCAGTATCTGTACTTTTAGGAGTGGTTTAGGTGTTCCAGACTGCTGAGTTAGAGCCACAGAGAGTGAAAGGAGGACTGCAATGGGCAGCTGGGATCCTGCACCCTTAAGGGCAACAGCAAGGGAGAGGTGTCATCACAGGCATCAACATCAAGAGCAAAAGACTTCCCCCAGGTGCAGGTAGATAGCATTTATCTGCCCCAATGACATGAATAAATATTGTCATTGAACAGCTTGCTAGCTCATATGAAAAGACCAGCATCAATGAACTGAATAAATGGAGTTACAGAAATGCAAAAAGAACCCAAAAGGGTAAGTGAAGAATCCCAGTAATGCTTTCTTTTTTAAAATAAAGATCCATTTGAGGCCACTGAGATAATTTCAAAGTACAGTATTAAGTATCTCTTAATCTATCCTGAATTTCTTCACTGTGGAAAAGAAAGGGTTGGTTCAATAATCAAATCACTAGTCAGCTGCTGTGATTACTGTGATTCCCTTGCTACTTTTGTTAAAATAGACCATTTTCCCTTTGGGGATTGTACAAGCCCAAATCAATGAACCAAAATTGGTTCCTACACACTAATTTTTGTTCATTGATTTCCAGGCCAACATTCCTTTTGTTTACCAGACAAAATCTCAACAATCTGTCTAATATTTGTTGGCCTTTTTGTTTGAACTTATTTCAAATTCTTAGTCTTCTTTCCATTCTTCTACCATCAGCCAGTGTTTCAGGGCACTGTAATATTTCCTAGAAGCTCACTTCTCACAGGTGAACACCTACACAGACTGTATTTTGGGGTACACTTCCTGAAAATGTTACGATATATTGAAGCTGAAATAGTGCTAGAAGTAAGAGCTCCAACTGCCTAGGCAAAAGTATGAAAATATTCAAAATAAGTCATCATGATTGGTTTTCAGCTTTTCTGGACAGAACAGTTCTATGCACAACCAAGAGAGATAAAAATTACTATTCCAATACCACCATTGGAAAAAGTACCTTTGCAACTTTGGTGCGTTCCAGATTTGCAGTGACATACTTAACTCAATACTGCTTTAACTGAAAGGCCTAATTGGTGCTAAGTCATACAGTTCACTGTGCATTTTGCTGAGCTTACACCTGATTAATGTCATGGCAAGGTAAGTGAAAAAAACCACTTTTCTCAATCAACAATTGGATTTTTTTTCCCTGTTACAATGGCATATATGAAATATTCACAGTGGTACAATTCACAGTGGTACAATTACTTGATCTAATTGAATTTTTGTATGATTTTAGTTTTTCCTCTTTAAAGAAAAAATCCTAATATTCCCTTTTGCTATCATAGGAAACACAATATTTTTTTGAAAATTGTTTTGTACCTTGCATATGAAATAGATGATTGATATCAGAAATGCCATTCATTTTTTGGCCTGAATCTTGATTTCTAACTCCTGAAAGATAGAAAAGAAATCTAAGGAAACAAAAATTATATCAAATCCCATTTTCTATCACCGCATGTAGCATAATTTAGTTCCTAAATTTTATCTGGTTTGACATGTGCTTGTCTTTTGTTGTTTCAAAACAATTTCAGCAGAAATGCCTGTTTTGGTTTAGTTATTGCTTTTAGGGGAATATAGAATTAACAAAAGGCAAGTGATCATATACTAATTAACTCAAAAATATGTATTTCAAACCATAACAGAAAGCTATAGGCATTTGATATTTACAATGTGTTGTTCTTCAAAACAGAAGCAAAGTCCTCAATTCATTGTATGTTATTCTGACTACTAAGCCAGAAATGCTTCACAAAATGGAAGAATTCTCTTTCTGGTTAATACTCCCATTTGTTTAATGAATATTATTTCACATCCTGGCTTTAATTCTTATCAGTTCTATTGCATATGTACTTTGCATTTTGAAAAACTTTGGGGTTTGAGGGTTTTTTTTTCACACTTATCACAATGGATGTTTTAAGAGATGTGATTAGAGTGAATGTCCAATATATTCTCTTGCACCTATTTTATTTTCATTCCATTCCATTCCATTCCATTCCATTCCATTCCATTCCATTCCATTCCATTCCATTCCATTCCATTCCATTCCATTCCATTCCACTCCTTCCTCCTTCTGTCTTGCTTCTTCATTTTCCCTGGCCTGATCCAAAGCTTACAGCAGCCCATTAAGTGACTTCCATGGTTTCAGTGAACTCCACGATAGGACCCTTAAGTGTTAATGAAGAACCAAATGTTTGCTTTTACTTCATGCACATTGCAGGTATGATTTCACTTTAGTGGTCTTGACTTTGGATTTTGCTTAGCACCCCTTGCTAAGGCACTGAACTTTTAAATAGTACAATAAAATATGTTATGGAAATAAGCATGATTAAAGAAGTAAGAAAGAAAAGGGAATACAAACAAGGACAGGTGAAATAGAAATAATAATAGGGGAGAAGAGACAACTGTGTGGTTAATGAGATGAGAATAAATGAGCTTTTAGAACAGATTTGAAAGAGCACATTGATGTAAGAGAATGAATTGAAACCAGGAGCTCATTGCACAACAGACAGGCAAGAAAGGAAAGAGTGTTTGAAATCAGTAAGGATGAGAGAATTATAATTGCCTTTATGTTCTTGCTTTTTGCATCTCAACAAACAACATTCAGCAATCAAAGGTTAATAGCAAACAACTTGTCATAATTGGATTGCTCTCCTCCCAAAATGGCACAGCAGCAGCAGCGAGGCAAAACATTCACATTTGCCAGCCATGACATGCCTTGATAATTCCAAGGTGGTTCTAGAAATGTATTAATAGAGAGCAGAGTAAGTGGAAGGCATGATAAATAAGCAGACCACAGACTAACCTAAAGCCACCCAGGAAGAGTGACAAAGAAGGAAAGGTTCATTGCTGTTACATGAACTCTGACAGCGTATTTAAAGGCTGTTAATATATGTGAGACAGTGGCTATAAACACTGAAATTCTTTAGAGAATTTGTTTACTTACTGTAAGATCTACAGCAGCCTGGTTTGCCAACAAAAGCAAACTTTTGCCATTCCGTCACTGTGGCAGAGCAAGGATAAGGACAGTTCCAATGCCTCGTGCAGCTCAACAGAATTGTCCCACACTTGTGGATTACAAAATAGTTATTAATGCCAGTGATTTCTGAAGCTGAATTAACACTAACATTTCTGATACAGACCTGGCCCTTTTATTAACAGTATAATAAATATTTTGTGCATCTTTTATGAAATCTTCATGTATCTTGTATGAAAATCAACAATGAAGCATAAATGTTACCAGGATGTTTTTGACTTCAGTGTTGCTTTTCTTTTTGTTTTGAGTGTTGATCTTCTCAACCTGCTTGAAATATGAGGTGAAAAAAAATCAAGTAAACATGGTAAACAAAGACAGATGAACTGATAAAGATCCAGTTTGCAACACTCTGCACCAAACATGAGATGTATAAGATGCAGATCATATGATTTCTGCAGAGGGAGAAAAATAATCTAAGCTTCACTGTGCTTACACTTGGGTTTTTTTCAAGATAAATGGAGCCCAAAGATCTCTTGGCGAATGTTGAAACGTTTAAGGCAAAGGTTGAAGTGTTTAGGACAAGATAAAAGCTGCATAGTGTACATAAATTGTGCAAAACTGTAATAAAGTCCTTGTTTTAAGACTGGATCTTTGTAGAAAGATGGACTGCTTCTGAAAGTTGTTAAATACATGAATTTTTGTAATTCACTTCTTTTAATATTGTAAATGAGTTTCCAAATAGCTGTGTGTAATATTTCAGTTTCCCCTGGCAAGAGCAGTTTTATTTTCTTGATGCAGTGATGAATTATCTGGATCATTGCCTGACAAATATTAAAAAGAGAACAGAAGAGAGTAAGCAGGTCTTTATAGTAGAATTATTACTTTGTAGGCCAAAAGTATTATTTCTTAGGCCCCATTAAGACATCAGTAGGGGCACAGCAGCTCAAGAATCAAATCCTGACAGTGCAATAAAGCAAGCAAACAGATGCAGGATTTTTTTTTCCTTCTCTCTTCTTAAAGCAAGAATGCTATAAGATATCAAATATTGCAGAAATTCCCCAGATGAGTCCTGCCTGGAGAAAGGAGAGAAGCTGTGCAGCATGAGTCATTCTTAGCCAATCCCTCTTCATGACATCTTCTCCCCTTTGTGCCCCACCAGAACTATTATTTCTGATCTGTTCTCTCAGACACAACAGCATCGAGAGTTCCTTGCCTGCAAAGCTGGAGGATGGGCATTAAGAATCCTCCCATAGGAAACTGGCCATGTATTTCCAGAAGACTTCATACCCTGCACACTGATAAGGCCATGAGTTCAAATTTTCTAAGCAGAGCTAAGAATGTTCTAACCAAAAAATCACACAACTAAGTCTTTGCTCTGCTGATCTCATGGGTAAAAATCCCATTGGCTCAAACAGAGACAAATTCCCTCCTTGTCCCACTGTCACAGAAAATCCAGAAAGAACACACCATCAGCTACTTTTAATTCTTCTATACCTATAGCACTGTGATTTTCATGCAACCAGCATAGACAAGCAGGTAAAAAGGCACACTGATCCTGCAGAGGTTCAATTTTAATGCAGTTTCATCCATAGCAAAGAAAACTCAGGCTGCATATGCTTATATATTTTTCATAAGGACCATATTTCATCATGAAATTTTTGTCTAGAATGTAAGAGACCATACTAATTCACTCTAGTGAATTATAAATGCCTTGTTTTTGGGGGTGTGTGTGATTCAGTGCACCAATGTCCCAGAATCAGCATGGGAATAGAAAAAAGTAGTGTCAGTGGAATCCTGCAGATTCATTTCAAAATTATCTAGGAAATCTATCTGCTTTTCCACTTATTTATTTATAAAGAAATACAATTAATCATAATGTTCTACTGATTTAATTGCTGTTCTTTTATTTAGTTTCTATAGGGATGTTTTTACTTTGCATATGGTTTACATGACTTTCCATAAAACAGGGATGGGGAAATGGTGACTTTTAGAGCTATGCTTGTCCAAATTGTTGCTTTTTTCTAAAATAAAATGTATATAATAGAATAGAGAGTGTACAATTAGATACCTGGATAAGAATATCTGGTTTGGTGATGAGTTTTCTGGGATTTGGTACGTTTTTTAACTTTCCCCATTTTTTTTGGTTTCTCTTTTTTTTCCCTAAATATATCGAAAAAGGGTTTGAAAATGTTAATTACAGAATTTAACATTGTGTGTCACAGTTAGGAAACAGTGTTCCAATCTACCACTGCTTCCAGGTGGAAAAGAAAAACTATCAGATATTACATGATGTAGGAAAATACAGTGTTATTCCACATCATACTGGTGTGTTTTGTCCATCAAATGTGTTGAAATAAGTTTTCAGCTCAAAATAAAATCCAAAGATCATTTGGAACAACTATATTTAGAGCTTGTGAGCAAAGTAGTGTTCAGAGATCAAATATATTGTTCTCCCTAAAGCCTAAGACAGAGCTCTTATGCTGTTCAACTCACATTATCCAAAACACACTTTTAGATGCAGTGTCATACTTTATACAATGACATTATACCACTGATTTGAAAAGATGTCCTCTTCTGTCAGTGATGCAAGACCAGGATACAAAGCACAGATGTGCATGTGCAGCACTGGACTTTACAAGCCAAAGTGCAAGCAACAAGACAGTAAAATAAGGCCAGGAAATATAGAACATCTCTGTATGGTTCCTGGCTGAAGTCACTGGGTTTTAGCAAAATTTAAGGCTCAGTAACACAAGGAAAAGCCCTAGGGAGGTTCTGCCGGCATTCCTTGCACCAGGGACGTGGTGGGGGATGAGTGAAGCCTGATCCAGGAAAGGATAAGCGGTGCTCAGGCACACAGGACCCCTCTGCACAAAAAAAGCTTCACTGTTTAAGTGAACTGCATTTAAGAGCACTTCATTTTGCAGAGGCAGCCGTAACTGGCCTTGGGCTTTGGTCCAAGATATCCATTTTGTATCAAATACGTGGTGAATGAGCAGTGTTTCATGGAGTTTGTAGTCCCTTAAGGCAGTGTTTTACCAAGAAGAAATGGAATAAACTAGTTTTCCAGTCCTGTTGGGGAGGGCACCTGAGTAATCCCCTTCCCAGTTTTCCACATACATGTATAAAGGACTGAGGGTGACTTGCAGAAAAGTGGTTCAGACCAAGGAATGGCTCAGAAGGACCTCAGCTGGGAGGTAGGGCAAGAAGGTGTAGCACGAAGGAGGGGGAGGAAGAGGGCATTTTACGTGTAATTGGTTATTATTGATTATATCTCAATTAATGAAAGGAAACTCTAGACAGATTATAAAATACGCAGACAATATGCCCAGACCTGGTTAGGGACAATAAGCTTCTCACAAACAATATTGAATAAAAATAATTATTTCTTGACATTTTCTCCCCTTCTTCAAATGCCAACTTAATTTTTTCCAGACCTTTACTTATTATCATGGCAGATCCTATCCATCATGTCATGCTTATTCTTATTTTGTCAGCAATTCAAGCCAGAGATATAACTCAAAGTAATCACATTAAATGGTCAAAGCAAGGTAGATTCTACAATATCTTTGCTCAAACTTATTTTTTTTAAATATTTTATTCTACTTCATTTTGTTTCATTGCAGTATTTTTTGAGGGACACAACTATTTACCTGATGAGCTTGAGATTTATGATCATAATCATTTCAAGAGTGATTTTCATATCTGGCATTAAATACACAAATAATCCATGAAAAGTAAATTTCAGTAAGACATTGTCTATTTATTATTCGTGTGGATCTCAATTATTTATGATCTTTTTTCATATAATATTTATGTGTGTTAATCACTATTAATCATAAGGTTTTACTCCTGACTACAGCTAATTCTTTTGCATACCTCTTTCTGATGCAGACTGTGCACTCTTCTCATGAGACTCCTGTATGATGTGACTTCAAGTCACAGTACATGTCCTTTACCAAATATTCACTTGTTTGCTTTGTTGGATTAAATAGATTAAATAGGAAAGTCAGTAACTAGATTTTCTGATGCTTTCTCACTTGGATGCATTGGGAGCAAGGGAAAGTCATTACAGCTGTAGATATGCTGCTCCTTCTATTTCTAAACCAGGTCTGTGCAGAAGATGACTGAGCACTGCAATCACATTTTAACGTGGCAAGTAAAATGTGTGGAGCGCTGCATTTTCTTGAAATACTGGCAAAATTAAAGTGAAAAGTGTTGTGGAGCTGTTTACTCACCTCTGACACTCCACCTTACAGGTACTTTTCTGGTTTCATAGCAGCCTAAGGGAAGTGCTTAAACCTGTGTATAGAAAAATAGAAAAACACAGTTAGCATTTAGAGGTTGGAGAGAGTCCAGGGGATGTTTGAGAGTCTGTTAGACCACTTTTTTGACATATGCAGGCAAAAACAATCCTTAACTAACAACAATAACAAAAAATATGTCTCTCTCCATACAGAATCTGAAGGAGAATAAAAGAAAAATTACCCTCATACTAAACCAATGAAATGCCACATATTTAATCATGGGCTGCTAACATGTTGCCTTATGTAAATTATATATAGGACAATGACTGTGCAAGAGATTTATATGGACTAAAAATAGGACTCAGACACCCTAGGTTTGCCTGTGTAAAATCCAGCACTTTGCAATATAAAATTAAATGTGAGAATAAATAGTTCAGACACATAAATCAAAATCTCAACAGAACAGTCAATTCTTATTCAGTACAGCCTGCTACAGCAATTTCTTTATCCCCAGCAAGACAATGTCTTGTAAGCTGCAGTTATCTTAGTCCTCAACCAGCTCCTCTATGGGATAGGGAAAATGCAGGGAAAAGAGATCAGCTGCTGTCAGCAGAAATGCAGGAACATTGATCTAAGTACTGGTGATATAATTCAGACAGGTCAGGGATACCACTTTTGGAATCTGGAAAATTTAAAAAAAAAAAAAAGGGAAAAGGGAATTTTCTGTTCATGTGTAGTTATATTTGGCTTCACTTGCAATTTATGTTTGGGTAAGGGCACGAATCACAGACATCTACTGGATGCAGTGCTCTTATCTCTACTATGATGTTCAGGGTCTTTGGAAGAAAACTGTGAATGGAATGTCTAACTATGTTTGTATATTGTGGAATATACAGCTTACTGAGAGAAGTGTCCTCAAAATGCATATGTATTTCTCCATGCAGCCCTTTCCAAGAGCTAAATTATGAACATTTAGCATTCCAGAACCTTTCAAATGCATGTTCTGTTCAGATTTTATTTCTTCAGTGAAAGATTCTTGTCTATCAAAAAGTTCATTATCATAAAGTGATCTGTGAATAAGAGTAGTTTCTCGTTTGTTTTTTGCTAGTCAATTAAAGAACTGCCATACAACTCTGCAAAGCAAATTATACTTTTCTTGCATTTTGGTTGGATACTCAGTAAGTAAGATTATATATAGTGATTTTATTTTTCCTCTGGTGGTTGATAGAATTCAAACTTCCACACTGACAGCTCATCTCTAACAAGTCTCCATGTGAAGATGGCTCAAAGTTTTAAATGTTCGTAGCAAGAAACTGTAAATGAATAACAAGCATATGAACTTGTGACACCAAGTGCCATTCCCTCTTCTGTACTGCCCATTACCATTAATTGCTGTCTACTAGTAACTGCACATTTAGAAAACAGTAAATTTTATCTTAATTACATTTGTGCTACAAAAGTAGAAACCAAGCATGCTCAGATTTACAATATCACAGACTTGGTTTATTCTGTGCTTTTGCAATTTATCTGGTTTGTGGAATAGCTGCTCCTCTGAGTTGATGAAAGCCTAGGGCAGCTTGTTTTCCTTCTTTTTGCTACTAGGAGGGCACTTTTATACCAAGAAGCCTTCTTCCCGAGATGTCATAATTGCTTCAAACAGTTTCTCTTTACGATGCAGCATTTCCACTCCGCGAATGCATCGCTTCAGTGAATTCGCAAACCATTTCTGTCTGCTTCAAATCCACGAACCTACACTTACGATAAGATAATGAATGCACATTCATCAAGCAGAACCACACTGGAAGTGCTGTGGGCAAGTGTACAGCACAATAAATTTTGTTAAATGAGGATGATGCATTTTTAGAGGTATATCACTTCTCAGAGGTGTTTGTTCACTCATCTGGCTCCACTGCTCACCACAGAAGGAGGTTTTGGCCAGTCTGTGTTCATGGAGATAAAGTACAGCAGCAAACGTAAATAAAGGAAGGATTAATGAATATATATAGATATATTGGCATAGTATTTAATTAGTTGTTGTTGGGAAAGGGCATAGCAACATGCAAAACTGATTCGAGCTGTTTCATATGTTATCATAAAATTTAATCAGTTAGCCATATAATGCCAGGCTAAAATACAGATGGTTAAAAAAAACAGCACGAAACATTAGTTTTATACATGTAGTAAAGAGACATATCTGCAAGTTTTAGTGTCTTAACCCACAAAAGTTAGAAGGCTTTATTTCCATGTTAATAAAAAATAAGAGAAAAAAAGAAGTCCCTCCTTGGACCAGTGGATAGAAAGTACTTTATGCACAAAAGTCTACATATCATTATCACTAATACTGAACAACAGCGAGATCCCCAAGCAGCTTTATTAAATATCCAGTGCTTCATATATAGGGTAGATTGAGATTGGCTTTAATGAAAGGAATTTTTTATGATGAGGACAGTGAAACACTTGTACAGCCTGTCCTGAGAAGTGGTGGAAATGTTCAAGTCAGGTTGGATGGGGCTTTGAGCAACCTATTCTAGGGAAAGATGCCCTAGCCCATGTTTGAGAAATTGGGTCAGATCATCTTTAATAATACCTTCAGACAAAACCATTTGATGATTCTATGTGATCATTACCTTAAACAAACATCAAGGTTTTACACGGATTAGGTGGGGGAAAGGAATTGTCTCATGCAGGCTTTGAGGATCAACTTGTGTTCTAGTTTGATCACTCACTATATTGTCAGATATGCAGACTCAGGATCTGGGCAGAAAAACTTTAAAAGGGGATGTTGAGATCAAAAAAAGACTGAAGGTCCACTACTTATCTTTCTGAGAACTTCAAGACTGCTCCAAAAATGTGTCTTCCTCAGCATATGTGCAAGATACTTAGCATCTCCAGGATCTGGAAGAAACAAATCTCTTGACATTTCTGAACCTCTTGGCATAGCTTTTATCCATGGGTTCTATTCCAAAATGCTATTAAGGCTTCCATAACACATGAGGTTTACAATCCAAGATAAATGATGGACATTTGCCATGCAATTTATAAAGCATAAGATTTGCTCTATGATCTACCATGCCTAGAGAAGTTTCAGGCCAAGATCTCTCAGGAAGTCAGTGCTCTGCTTTTGCTCTGGCTGGAGATTTGTCCTGAGCAGGAGTGTCAGCAAATTGCAGGCACTATGATATATTGTCTGACAGAGGAGAATTCATTTGGGAGCAAACAATAAACTGAGTTCAAAACTTCATTGTGCTGCACAAATCAGATCTGTTATGTAAGGCTATCTCTCTTAACAGGAACAAGCCTGAACCAGCTGCTAAACTGATTAGTTTAGACAGACAGAAAATCTACTTGTTTTTTTTTTTGTTTTAAATCTTACTGTTGCTAATGAAGGAGAAAGAACACTTTTTCATATTTATAATGTAGAGACAATGTTGAATTTATAAGCGAGACCGTATAGAGCAATTTTATGTACAATTTTAAATTTTATTCCATAGAATTTATCTGTTGCTATTTTAGTATTTTTTAATGTTTTTCCTTCTGTGTCAATCTGTATTTTTTTTCCAGGTTTCTCTTAACATTTCCTGCCATACAGCTCTCTGACTCAACACTCTAGAGAAATATGAAAGGATCCTTCAGGCAGCTTGGGCAAATTAATAATCTTCTTCAAGGGTCACAGGGTCATCTAATGCCAGAGTCACAAGTGTCTGTACATACATAAAATACAGAATACTGAAAGTATTAAAAAACTGCTCCAGAAATATCAAGAGCATATTTTAATTGTTCACTTCAGTAAACTTCCCATAGCTCAACCACACCCAAAAGGTCTTTGATAAATTTAAAACTGCATATATTAAATGGTAACATTTTTTCTATAAGAATGAAATGGTAGCCTCTTACCAGAGAAGCTCAAAGTGCAAAGTAGACTTGCATTTTTCCTTCCCTAAAGATCTACAGATATTTATATGCCAAAATGTTCAACTCAGCTTATGGTTGAAAACCATACTCTACAAAGTTGACAAATACCAACATGTTCCCACCTGAATTCCCAAAAGTATCGTATCAGTCATTCATGCTTTTAGTCAGCCACAATACTCCTCTTAGGAATAAAATTCCCTTTTTTGTCTTATAATTGGGCCCTAAAGATTCTTCAGAGTGGGAATGACACATGTAACTATAGGGATGTGAGTTATGAATCTTACTTTATTCTGTTCAGTGGTCCCAAGCCTAAGCAGTTGAGGAGTCAGAGATTTGACCTGAAAAATATGGGATTACAAGTATGCTAAGTGTATATTGAACCCAGATATTACAAATGCAATCACACAGGAGCAGATATTACAGATTAATTTAAAACCCCCCATGACAGATAAGAGCATATGACATTAATAACAGAGTGCCATTCTTTCCATACCATTTTCTCCTACTCTTATGTATAACAAAGCCAGTTTATGTATAAAGAGTGTAAATAACAGGCACACTCATCATGAAGACCCTTGAACTCTATATTTTCTACTGCTTTCTGCCATGAGAAAACAGCTACATAACTTGAGGTCAAAATGATGAACATCTTTTCCAAAGGGGAAAAGCTCTGGATAATTGTTTCTACTTTGAAGCAAACACAGCATAAATAAACTTTTATAATAACACAAAATTGTAAGTAATCATCAATTTCCAGACTAGTGACCTTGAATACTTAAAATTATTACTCATGTTGGATCAAATAACAGCCATTCTTATTGCAGCCAAGAACATATAACAGAAGATACAACATGCACCTTTTTACATCAGCAAATCATTTCCACGCCACTGTGTAAAAAGCTTTCTCTGCTTACTTGATGCATATTGAGTCATTTTTCAGGTCAGTTGTTCTTAACTTGCATTCATCAAAAGGAGAGAATATAATGAGCTACCAGGAACATATTTAGGAACTTAGCTAACAGTCAGGCTATAATTTTTCTGGATAATTTTTTTTCCTGTATTGTGGATTTGGAGAATTATTTCTCCATTTCAAATATAAGGAAAAAATAAACCAAGAAAATTATGAACCAACAAAAGCTGGTTTAGATCAGGGGGAAAGGAGGTCTTGGATCTAAAAGCAGCTGTGCTCTTTACCAAGTGCTTCTGGAATTGCTGAGACAGCAAAACTAAATATCTATTCACCTACCTGGCCATTGCTTGAGACCCTTTGCAGTAATAGCCAACACAGCTTTTAGGAACACTTTTTTTGGCAAGGCAGGTTATGACATTAACAGAAATGAAAGAAAACACTGATCATTACAGATCTTGCTATGTTCTCCATGTATCATTCCTTGGGAGAACATTTAATGATCAGCAAACACGAAGTGCCTGAAAACTGTAATTCCTCATTCTTTGAAGTACTGACTGAGCTAACCACAGCTCAGCCTCAGCAGAGAAAATTTCAGCTTTCTTCTGACCCCCTCCTGCTTTCATCACATGCTGCCAGTGATTTTGATAAAAACAAAACTGAGTCCAAGGATTTACAATCTTTCATTGCTAAAGCTTGCAGTCTTGACTCTGTATTTTTTCCTCTTCATAACTTTAGTGAGTTTTCCTTCTTTTCACAAAGAATGAGCTAATTAATTGATTAATGAAACTTGTGTTCCAGTTTCTCCATTTGTGCACCACTTTCTGGAGATGTGGGTTAACACACCTCTTGCTAATTACAGTGTGATTCGTTAGCTCAGACACTGCATTCAACTCCCCAAAGAAGAAAGGTTATAAAAGGCCAGTAACTTTTGGTCTTACAAAAGGAAATCTCACTGCTACCCTTGCTCTAGCCAGTCCTGACACAAACAAACAAACAAAACATGTTGCATCTTTATGTTATCTTGTGATCTGGGAGTAAGGTGATTCATGGGGTTCGTAGATCTTGTTTAATTCCATTTTATCCCTGGTAATTTGCATATTCAGCATACTTGAGTGGGGAAAACAATGCTCTTGAGCTATTCACATGCATTTATAAAGTCAAAAATAAGCTTAGTTTGTTCACAGTGATCATGCTCATCTATTTCTTAATTTAACTTTACTGCCAGGAATTTTCGTAACATGGGAACTGCAGGAAGTTGCTACTAGTATTAGATATGTTTATGTGGGAACAAGGTAGAGGATACCACTTGCTGTAATCAGTGCTTCAGTATTGATTTCAGTCAGATACTATTTGATTAAAGTTATTTATGCTTAAATTATTTGCCTTCAAAATTGTGCTGAAGAAAAAAGCTTAGTGTATGTAATTTAGATGGCAAAACAGACAAAATAATGCTACTGCATTCATGAAATTTTAAAAGATATATTCACTCAAATAATTTAGCAGTAGGAGAAAGCAATTATGAATGACACAAAATCCCAGAAATAATAACTTCTGTAATACAAAACATGTCTTATTATATTAACAGTAATAATGAAATTAGGCTTCTAATCAATATTTTTGAAGAAGCCTTTGTCAAGAAAAACCATTTATAATATACATATAATACTCTATGTGCATGTCAGTGCCCTCTGCTGGATAGAGACAGATCCAAACTGGTCTTTATGATCAGGTCTTCACTCTACAGCTGTTTGTAAGAAGCTATAAACTGGTGTTATTCAGTACCAAAGGTGAGGGAAATTGTACTTGTGAGGCATATCATGGGAAAAAAATTGTTTGGGATCTAACATTCCTAGATTTTGGCCCCAAGGTCCATTGCAAGTTGTTGAGATAAGCATGCATGATATTTTTGTCTTTCATTATCTGCAATTTTTAATTCACCTCTTTCTTTGTCCATGAACAAGTGTAACCACTGCCCAAAAGGTTTCATTGTGCAGTATTTCAGAATGGAATTGTGTTTTCCTTTCTTCCTCAGCTATAGCCTTCTATGTTAACACTATATATTACAGGAGGTCCCCAAGTAGCCTTCAGAAATGTTTATCAGATGTTTTACAGAACATGCTTTACTGCTGCCGAGCTAATTTTTACAGAAATGACATAAATGCTGTCCCTGCTTCACCTGCTCTAGGACAAACAGCATTGTCTATTTTCAAGGCTCTTACCCTAACCAGTTCTAAATTCACTAAAAATTACAGCCCTATCTCAACTTCATTCCAGACGAGATGCTGCCTTCAGGGTCATTCATGGAGGCCGCCTGTAAAAAAAGTTTCACTCTTTTATTCCCAAAATGTTGGGCTGGGGAAACCAATGGGTTATCAAGGAAGAAAGGCATTAAGCAGCCACGTGCTTGAGGTAAGATGCTGATTTGGTGTTGCTATAAATCTCCTTTTCCTTCTGAATAATTATTCCTCTTTATTCTTAAAGGAAGTGTTCATTCTGGGTGTGCTGTCCACTCTCATAGCAGTACTCAGTTGTTCTACTTTCCATGCACACAAATAAACATTTATCAGTAACCAGCCATGGCACAAGGCAGCCTCTTCCTCAGAGCTCAAAAATTAATCAAAAGCCAGGAGCTGTTGCCTTGCCAGAGTTTTGCTGCACCCACAGGGTCAGCAATTCACAGTTTCAAATGTGTTCTCTGTCCCACTCAGCATTGCTCCATTTCACTCAGTGCTGTGTTTCCTCACGGAGAGGTGCTGGGTCTGTCAGGCTGCTGTCCTGAGGCTGCCCAAGAACTGCTCCCTGCATTTCTCTGCAGACACTGATCCTCTGCTTGCACCACAGGCATTTGTTCAAGCAATGCCTTTTTGCCTTCAGTAACAACACATTGAAAACTGAAGGATGAATTGTGCTGATCATGCATTTTTAAAGTGTCTATAATCAGATGCTAACTAATAATATCAAGATTTTTGACTCAGTTCTTAATTATAATTCCAAAAGCAACATTATAAAAAACTGCCTTTTCTTATTTTTTACTTTTTTTTGGTTTTGTTTTGTTTTGGGTTTTTTGGTTTTTTTTTGTTTTGTTTTGTTTTTAATATATTTATTATTCTTATCTTCTTTTTAGCTGTAATAGTTAGAAACATTATAGTTCATTTTGGGCAATAGCAACATACATCTCAGTTGTAAAAAAAAATTCAATAACATATCTGCCTTTATATGTGGAAAAAATGCATTTTTGTCTCTGTTGAAGGACATCTGGGATAAGTAAATTTGTGACTCTGGAAATGCTTGTGAACTAGACATGCCTCAACTAGTGATGATCAGCCATGAAAGTACTTGCAATTGAGCCTAATAATCTTTAAAGTTTAATCTTATTAAGCATGAGATCTCACCAGTCTTCTGCAACCAAGCCTCCCACTGAAATCAGCAAGAAAATTAAAACGCAAAATATTTTGTAGTCAGACCCAAGAGGACTTTGGAATGCTCCTAGTTTTCCCACAGAATCAAAACCACACACTGCAGCAGTTCAGCATCACAATTTTGTGTAGCACAGTGACACATATTCTATAAATGACCACACAGAGCTTTTCTATTAACAGCTGCTCAAAAATAAAAGGGGTTGGAAGTGACAGGAAAAGATCAGAAATCAATGAGAAATCTGTGATGGTCTTTCCCTAATTTCCAACACATCCTCAAAAGTAAGGATGTCAAGGTTCTAGAAAAAAACTTTGGGTGATATCCTTATCCTTTGGGAGATATCCTGGGAAGAGTGTGCCAGTGTAAACATGTGTGGGTAGACTGAAATTATGCAAAAGTAGCCAATTTCCTTTATATGGCATTATATATTTCCAGATCGGTCATTACTTGCAGAATTAATATTTAAATATTCAGTAGTGTAATAATCTGAAAACAGCTCAAGCCCAACAACAAAATGAAGCTCCTATAATCTATATACAGGACCCCAGTGAACAGTGAGTAATCACCTCTAAAGTAAATATATATTGATAATATAACAAATGTTTGCAGTTTCTCATGAAATTACAACCTATTTTCTACATCTTACAAAAAGTTAAGGAAAATGAAAAGTTTGAACTTCTTTGTAAATAATTGATAAACATTGCTTTTATTGACCAGTATGATAATAAAATCTGATTTATTAAATTTTAAAATTTGAAACATGTCAACACCTTAATTTCAACTAATTAATGCAAAAGTTATTAGAAATATAGTGTTATTAGAAACTTAACAGACTATTTTCTGCAACTTTGCCACATTAAAAATAATATTCCAGTTTATTTATTTGAATGTCATATACATACCCATAAAAAGCACCCAAAAAAAAAGCAATAAGAGATACACACACTCTGGAAATAAACAGAGTAATCTGCTTCTTTAGTACTGTGAGCATATTATTTTTATTAGTCAGATATTGCATGCAAGTGAAGAGTTTTTATGAATGTGCAGAAGAAACATAATATCCATGAATAAGCCTCAAACAGTAGTTTTAACATTGGGGTTGAGAGTTTTAGTCCTAAATTAGCTGTAAACATTTTTGAAATTTCTAGTTTATCAACAAAAATGCTTTTAAATTTCATAACTTTCATTAACTTTTTTTTTTTTTTTCACCCACCAATGTTTATTTGATAATTATGTGTAATTTATTCTCTATTTTCCCAGATAAAGGTGTTCAATATCCTCCTTCAGAAATAGATCTGGCAGCCTGACACACACAAGTGAAAAATTTCTTGAGCAGGAAACTCAGTCCAGTACAAGTTTTTTTTGTACTCTGTATGTGAGCTTTTCACAGAAAAAAAAAATAGAAGTTGAACATCAGCTGTCTTCCTAATATGATTAGGCTCAGAAATGAACAATTCATGACCACAGCTCAGTTTGCCATTTGTTCCCAGTGACAATGATCTCTGACCAATGGCCCAAATAAAGGCCATGGATCTCCTAAATGCCCCCCAAATCATTGATGATGTAGCAATTACAGAGCACACGTGGGGTCACCACACTGCATTTCTGAGTCCAGATCCTAAACCTTGGCCACTGGGCTGTTGCTTGTCCTCTTAATTTCAAAGTGGGTGGATTGGTTTTTTCCAGAGAGATCTTTCACAACAGTGACAAAATGTGGTGAGAACCTGAGAGGTGATCAGCAGATCTCATGACACCGTTGTCACCTCATCCCACCGTGCTCACAGCTGTCCCTGTCACACAGGGGCGCTGGCCCTGGCTCTGTCCTCATGGGAGAGCCCAATGACATTCTCGTAAGCCCAGTGAAATCCTGGTGATCCCTGCAAAAGCCCACAGCCCATGGCTCCTCTCTTCAGAGCTTCTGGGTCTGCCTGCCTCATATCCACTACAGGCACTACATTGAATTAAAAGTAATTAAAAAAAACCCATATTAATTTTATTCATATATCAGTATTACTATCATTTCCTATAGCCATAAATAAAACAATTATATAATTTTATACCACATGACTACAGAAATAACTGGAAGCCAAGGAATACATTTCATATCATCTGAAAATGAATTCATTACTATCAACTAAATGCTTGATAAGATTTAAAGTGGGTGGACGGTGCACCTGCTATGCAAAATCTGTATTTTGTTAGTGAGTCAACATGTACACATCATTCATTAATGGTCCCTTTCTTAACCACAAGAGATGTGTTTTTAACATATGTTTTTTGGAAAATTTCCTAGACATGTTGAAGAAGAAAAATATTAGTGATACACTGCAATTGTATCTGGAAGTATCACCCAGAATTGAAAGCTAATATGGCTAGGCATTGTGTAATTGTGCAAGACAGCCAAACATATGAATTAATGGCATTTGGTCCAGTGTGACTGTGTGAACAGGTCCAAACCAGAAAAAGAGAACCTTATTATATCCTTAAATATGTTTTCTCAGGAATAAAAATATTTCTTTTTCTTTTCTCAAAGATAAATTACATATATGCAACAAAATCTCAGTGAAGTCCTTTGGATTAAGGAAATGCTGCACTGCACATGTGCTACAGACCCATGCACAAAGAGTAAGGTGGCAGCTTCCAAAGAAAGATGGTCTCGTGCTAATGCTGTGTGGCAGAGGTGATGCAGGCAAAACTGAAACTCCTGCTCACACTCATCCATCAGGATCATCCTCACAGCTGGAAAGATTTCTACTCCAGAGCCCACTTAAAGGAAGAATGAGTGAGGGAATAGAAAAGCAGGGCTGCCACTCTTTGCAGTAACCAAACACAGCCTTGCCAGAAAGTCCTTCCATGGAAACCATCTCTGTATGATAATTCCTGGAGCACTGCTGTCACAAGTGTTTCTCTTTCTGGTAAGTTATACTCAGCAGTAAAAGCAGGCAAAAGTCGGGGTCTGCTATGCACGTACACGAAATGTTTATGTACAAAACAGTCACACAAAGTGCATGGAAAAGTTGTTTCTTTTCTCTCTTTTTCAGATGACTCAAGCTGAGAGTCTCTTAATGTTATTTTTAAATCTTTAAAATGTTTCAGCATTCAGCTGAATCCAATATTGGGATTATATCGGTATTTTATACATTTGACTCAGACTCTGGAGGCAACGTCAAAGAGCCCATTCTTTTTCCTATTACAGACCTGAAGATTTTACATCTGTTTTCTCTACTAAACACTTTATATTTTGTACACAATTCAATTTGACAAAATAACTGCAAAGCAAATCACAAACAAATATATGAAAAATTGGCAAAATTTATTAATAAATGTAAGCATTAGTTTTGGAGCAAAAATAGATCATTTTTTTAAATATCTATTCAGCAAACTGTAGTGATCTTAAAAGTCATGAAAATTGGCAAAATGTAATACAAGCTGTCAGGCATGCAGACTTTAATCTTGACATTGTATCAGGATCCAGACTTGCAGTCCAAATATAAGCACATAAAGAGTTTTGTAAGACTACAAAACCTAGTAGTTCTTCATATTAATGAGGATTTTTTGTACGGTATTAGATATTCCTCCTTTTTATTATAGAATTTACAACACAAGCAAAAAAAGTCACCCAGTATAGTATTGAAAAATGAAGGGACAAAACCCATTACATTTTCGAAATGCTGACACTCCTGGATATTTTTTTATTTACAACAGAGTCATGTCTCAGGGTGCTCATTCTGACTTCTTTCCCCTAACCAATACAGAGAGGCACCTGCTGAAGGATTGTTTCATCACATTATGCTTACTAAAATGAAACAAATACCACCCTTTGCTTTCACAGTCCTTTTCCAGTTACAGTTATAGATTCTTTTTCCCCCCCAGATGAATTCCTTATTTCTGCAAAGTATAGTACAACTGCTTTACATACAAGTAGTGTTTTTACCAAGCTGCCACAAGAGGAGGTTTGACACCGTAGTCTAATAGGCCTCCATATTTAATTTAACAAAGGGAAAAAAATCATCTTTGCCATTCTAGATTGACTGATCTTTTGGTCTTCTAAAAGGACCACTTGCAAAGGGAAATAACACTAAATCATACCTCAACACACCAAGGCTTCCTTTGACTGCATAGGAATTCTGCATCTAGACACAGGGGTAACTCCAGTAAGGATAACTATGAAGTCCTGATCTCACACTTTGCTCTGGTAGTAGACAATTGTATTATAAACAATTTGCAGCCAGCTCCCCTCTGCTTTGCTGACACTGACTTGCCTAGGAGCATTCTACAAGCAGAGCTTTCTACCACCTTTTGTAGGCTGAGTATCTTTTTTGATAGCTGAGCCTCCAATCTACAGACAAGAGCCCAATTTGTCTTGTCATCAAGAGAACTCCCAGCAAACCTTGGCCTCCATTAATTTTAGTACATAAAAACTCCCAGCTCACAATGAGCTAGTGGCTTCCCACAAAACAGTGAAATAAAATCAACCTTGCAATATTTCTGTTGCCTGTCCTGAAGGTTTCCTGAAGCCCTGTTGTTCTGGAATGGATGGTGGTGCTGCTGCAGTGCCACAGTGGTGTGCCTGCCACTGGGATAGGGGCCATTTGTTCAGGAAACTGAACTGTCTCAGATTCATAGTTCTGTGGTGCTGCTAGCACAGCCAGGAAGAAATACAATTGATCCAGGCAGATTGTTACTGAATTACTTGGAAGCACTTGCCATAACTGATAAGGATGTACATTTTCCTTGCAGTTTTTAAGAAAAAAAATTTATGATTAATGTAAAATTGCCTGGTGTTCAGCTTTTACTGCAGTATGTGCAATGCTCAGCTTGCTAAAATGAATGACCCCATGAAAAACCTTAGCATTTGGCAATTTTGGGGATGTAATGAAGCATAATTAAAATGATTAAGAAATAGATTGAAGGAAAATATTTAAATGGTCTAGGAGAGAACTCCAGCAGTGCCACAGGAAGCCTGCACAAGGTCTCAGTTACCATATTATTCTAGCCATTTCTGCAGCTCCCCAAAGCCAGGGAATAGAAACACATAAGAGCACATATGGCAGGAATGGATAAAGCAAAGATCTCAACTCAGCAGCACAGCATCATTAATGATGAAGGCATCTATAAGGTGTTTATGGACCTGTTTGGTTCAGAAAGGCTCAGATAAGAGTGCAGTTATTTTGACCACCTCACCAAAACACAGAAGGAATACTGCTGTAAACCCCTACTCAGAAACTCTCAAGCAATTCCCTACATTTAAAATTGTTCCTAGTAAAACCCGTAATGGCTCTCTAAATAATGTTTGGTGAAGGAAAATATTGTCATTCAAGCAGAACTATAGACATCTGTGCTCGTTTATAATAAACTACTTTTGTTTAATTTTATTTATAGATGTATTAGGAAAATTCCACCTCCTTGGAAAATGTAGAGAAATAATAGCCTGACACCAGAGTCAAACCTTTCTGCAGTATCATCAGCTGAGAATGCAAAGGTCATTCTCTTCTGGTATTGAGGCAGGTTCTTTATCGATTGTTTCTATGCTAGAAAAAAAAAAAAATCATACTAAAATAAAAGGAGTTGCTTAGTCTCAAGCAAAAATGAAAAATAGCTCTTGGGGGGAACAAAAGAAAGGCAATCAAAATTAATGTATTGTACCAAAGGCAGACAGTTTCAGCTTGTTTTGAAAGATCCATTCACATAATCATAAAAGAAGACTTTACAGGAGAGGTACTGTAATAATCAGTGTTTTGTCTAAAAATAGGTCATTAATGTGAGTATTAGATGAGATTAACTTTGCCACATAATTGTTTTGTTCTGCTTTAGATTATTTTGTGCAAATGTATGTTAAAAAAATAAAACAAAAACAACCAAACAATAAAAAGCTATTCTGAATGCACAGAAAATCATCAGAGGGAAGCCAGAACTCTGTCCTTGTATTTAGACAACACATGGTCTCTGTACCTGGAGTGCTCCTCTGCTTGTTAATTGATAAAGTGCATTGAAATGGACTATCTGTCAACAATAAATGCATCACAATTTGCAGGATATCAATACTCCTGGTAAAAAAAACCCCCTTCTTTCAAGAGTATTATTCTCCTGGAAATAGGAGTACTGCAGCACTATAAACTGTGCCATATGACTGGTTTTTCCCTACCCACAGTTCCTATTTTCAACCTAATGGTGTGGAAAGAGCTTTTCTCTGTCCTTAACAGTCATAGGATGTAACGTGTATTCACACCTGTGCTTAAGGTTTAAATGATAAAATTACCTCTTTTTTTTTGGCAAAGCTTAAAATGCCCTGCTTCTTTCAGCTGAGATAAGCTGTACCCTGGTTTGCACACCTTTTCAGAGCAAACATAGCTTCGATAAATGCTGCCACTTTCAGTACAGGAGAATTTTACCCATTTCACAATGAACAAGGGATACCCAGTGTGTGTGAGTTCACTCCTATTCAGAGGACACCCACAAAGCCTATGAAGGGCTATCTACAATTCTGAAAATAGAGTATAAGTGAGAATTAAGTGCTCCACTGATAAAGGGCTGCCTGTCTGGCCAGAGATAAATTTTAAAAAAACACTTGCAATTAAATTTATATTTTCAGGCATGTACCAAAATCCAGCTCAGAATGGATACAGCAATATTTCCTCTTTATTTGCTTGGGTTTTAATGAGTACCCAAGCTGTGTGTAAAATGTTGTCAATTTAGTTCACTTAAATGCTATTTTTGTCGCAGGCTAAGATTTTTCAGGTATAATTAGACCTTGAAAATTAGTTCATTAACCATACCACATCCTGAGGATTTCAAACCATAACTACAATGGATGTCCTGCATTTTAAATTCCCTGAAATTCAAACTGGCAACTAGTGGGTTTTTCAAAGTCTTAATTACCTCACCCAAATCTGTGTGAATTTGTGAATTATGTAGCTAGAGCTTTTCAGTGTCCTGAAACTATTGTGGCCACCTGTAATGATTTTTTGGTGTCACAGGTTAAACTGATGTACATTTACTGAGTTAAAATTGTTCTTATTTTTCCCCCAAAGTCTACACAAAGGTCTTGCTTCATAAGATTACATCCATTTTATAATTTAAAAAGTTAATATATATAAGCATGTTAGCACCTAGTATTCATACATTGCAGAAAAATACTTAATTGGAAGGCGAGTCTTCTCCACTCCCCCAGATCTCCTAAATATATACATTTTTCAATATTTTAATTGCATGCACACACATTTTATGTTTTGTTATCTAGGTTCTAGCAAAATGACAGCAAAAGAAAAATTGAGTTGTACTACTCATTCCCAGACTTTAAAGTCTTGTTTTTGTTTTGGTTTTTTAAATTTTTTTCACAGATATAATTTAATTAGTTGAAAACAGCTAATAAGTTGGTGGCAATCAAGGACACATATGACTATTTCTCCAATAATTTTTAAAAGAATTACACTTGTATATTGATAAGTGTTGAAGTGCAGCCTTGCAGGTTGCCTTTTATTGACTTGTTAATCATGTTTCATTCATACTGCCCAACCTGTGCCATGGTTTCTTGTGTTCACAGTAAGATAACACAAAAACTATTTTTTAATCAAAGTATTAATGCTTGCAGCACTGCAAAGCCCCTTCCAGCAAGCTGATGGCAGAAGGGCGATTGCAAGCTCTTCCACCAAGAATTGTTACTGGGAACTGGGGAGAGGGCGATAAAAATAAGATGGAAGGAGCACTGTTCCTGGACAACCAAAATCAATAGTTAAAATAAATAAATAAATATTTTTGAAATAATAATATAAAAATAAATTGTATACCTACATATATACATATATATAATAAATAATTTTTCTCCTTCTAACCTGTTAACAACATACAAGTTCAAGTCTTAGAAGAGGAAGGACTGAGGAACTGGCTTACCTATATTTATAAAATACAGCTCTGTTCTCTTTGAGAAAACCATTTAGTCGCTCTCTTGAAGGGTGTTGACAATATGTAGCTCAGTGCAAAAACGGAAGAGAGGCTTCTACTGTGTCATATCTCCATAGCAAAGTCACTGCTCAAATAGCCCCGTTCCTTACCTTTAAATAATAATATAATAATCAATATCTAATTAAATGCAAAAATATATTGACCTTCATGAAGCTTCTAGAAACTTCAGAGCTTGCTTTGTTTACATTTTGATTTTATTCTGAATTCTCTGAAACAAAAGTGCTGTGAGCTTAGAAACTCTTGTCTCCTTTCCTTTGAAGAAATTTCCAAGGCAGGCCAGAGCAGAAACCACACAGGTTCCACCAGTCTTGCACAGGTCCCATGATAAATTGGCCATAATCCAACCACCAGAATGAAACCTGCCACTTAGCTATGAAAAATAATTTTTTTCTGTCTATGTTCTGACAATATTGTGCACATAATTTTAGAGGGCTGAGTTGTCACTTATTGTACTTCAGCCTGATGTTTGTTCACATTATAAACACCTGATCAACCATCTTCTGTGATACTTGTGGACATCACTACTGTAATTAAGCACTTATATCTGCCAAAGCTGGGTAACAAGCTGGAACGGTAGCTGAACAAATTAGTGTTCTAGTGTGTTTATCCTGCTGCATTCAAATGACTGCAGGTTTTTATCCCTGACAGCACCACCTGGGTTGGGAATCATAACAACTGTTTATATTGCAACTTAGAATTTCTGGGCTTCAACGTGCCTGATAAAATGACCTCTCTTTTGGGAGGAGCAGGGAGGCTGCCCTCCCTCAGTGAGATGACACAAACTCCTGTGCTGCTGCAGGCTGTGCTGCCTTGGCATTTTGCATGGAAGCTGTATAGGATTAAAGATGTAAGGATAAGCAAACATAGAGTCAGGGAGAAATTATATCTTCTTTTTTATGGGTTGTTCTTACCTCACGAATCAAGATGTTGCAATGCATCTTTTCTGTTGAGCCATCTGGATATTTAACACTATCAGGCCTGCTCTCCACAATATGTATTGTTATTACACCTGGGAAAAACTGTGAAAAGCTGACATTCCTTGTTCAATTACCTCTGACTCTGTGTGGTTTTATTCACTGTAGAGAGCTCAATGAAAAATGAGCCTCTCTTGTATGGAAATGTCAGTTACCACTAGGTACTATGTATTCTCTACAAGCTGATCTATGTAGTCCTTTGAAGATGTCTGTTTGTTTGTTTGTTTTAAAAAAGAGTGTAATTCTAAGGGAAAAAAATGAAAGTCTCTGTTGTGAGCTAAGATGCTAAGAAAGGCTGGCTGTGAAGTTGGCATCTGCTTCAGAACAAGGAGCAACAAAATGAAGGCTTGTATTTTTCATGCTCCAAGATTAAAGGACAGCAACTAGAGCCTTTTATACCATCAGAAGGAAAGCCTGGCCAGGGAGCAGGGGAGGTTGTTATAGGGACATTGTTTTTTTATCAGATGAGAATCACCCCAGAAGATGCACTGAAGCTGCTCTCTGTCTCACCAAACCCCCTTTTTTTTTTTTCTTGAGTGTCTTCCATCTGCCCCTTGGCATGGTAACTGAGGAGTCATAATACAGCAATAAACCCAGATGGCTGGTTTCATTTAGAGGAGGTACCCATACTATATTAGATATGGCTATAAAACTGCATTCTGAAGCCCAGGTAAATCTACTGAATTTAGTAAGGTCATGAAAAAATAATAACACAAATATGACTTCAGGGTTAAGCCTTGAACCCAGAGTAAGATATTAAATTTGAATATTTCTTAATGACTTCTTAGACAGACTCCTTTTGCACTCTATAGTATCTTTTTTTTTTTTTGCAAATAGAGAGAAAGAGTAAGTATTGGTACACTTTTTCCAATATCAGTCCAGCTTTATAAGTTAGGTGTGGAAATTATAATGTGTTTCCTTATGGAAAAATCCCTTTCTTCCAAATGAACAAATGTAAGAACTGTGTTTAAAATTTAATATTCATGTGCATTTTGGAGTTGAAATAGGCAAGTTTCAAATAAATCAGAGGCATAACAAACTAATTTTCTTGACTGACTAGACATTCAGGCTGCTGAGGCAAGAGACAGTCATTCCTACTATTGCTGTAGCCATCTGTTGCCCTGAGTCTCAGAGCAACAATGATTCCTGACTAATGCACTTCGTGCAAAAGCACAGACTTTACAAGAAGTGACCTGTAATTATTTATGAGTAGTCTAATGAAGAAATTAGTCAGCCTACTAATATGGCAAAAGTATCACTAACAGCACTGGTCAGATCAAAAGAGAATCCTGGGTGCACTTTTTTCTAACCCTTAAGGCTGAAGACATCATGGAATGTCCATGCTCCAGTGAACTTAACATTGTACCATGATCTTGGAGGATACTTTCCAGATAGGCAGTGTTACATTAATAGTGAACTTTCTTTTTTGTGGACAGCACTGCTTTGAAGCATTTGATTTCCCAGTGCAAACTGATACACAGGCCCCTGCAGAGAGACCAGGGCTGATGCAGAGAAGAGCAGTGAAAAGCATCCCTTTCCTTCCTGCAGCACAAGCAGCAGTCATTGCCCATATTTTGTGTTTGCAATAGCCTTGGAACTAGGCCTGTTTGTGCTTCCAGTGAAACTGTGTACCAATGGACATATGGAGAAGGAAGGAAGGAGAACAAGGATATAGTTGTATAGCTGTGAGGCTTCATATTTTCTGTTATTGAGTGTTCCTGTAGTTACAAAGATATTCAAGGAGATGGACAACAAATGCAGGGTCAGCAACGAGGTGGGAGAGGAAAACAGGATAAAGTGAAAGGGAATGTGATGCAGTGATCATGCAGCAATTTCAATGGCTGGCAAAAATCAAGCCAATATCTGCAGCTGCTGTCATAACTTGTCACAGTATTTGTGGCATTACCCAATTAAATGTTCACAAGTTATTAATGTAGCAGATCAATGGTAGTGCATTTTTCCTGTTCCTGAGACTGTTCATGTGTCAGGATTTCTTGCATTAATTCTCATGTACTCTGCCTCTTCCTAGCTGTGGTAGCCAAGAACTGCCCCACCTATGCAACAATGACTGTCAAAGTGCAGCAGCAAGAATTATATCTGCACCAATGTGTAGAACAACCTGGAATATCACATAAATGTCTTGAAGCTTAAATAGTAGTGCATCTTTACTGTTACTTGTTAGGAGTCTCCTTCAAGATTCTATTTGAAGGGAAAAGTCAGGGTTACCCTACAGGAGATGTTTTCCTGAGCAGTAGGTGCAAAACGAGCTATCAGAAGCTGTCTTCTCTTGAGGGGCAATAGCAGATAGGAAAAGAAATACAGGAAAATAAATTGGAAGGATAGAAACTGATTCCTTTCATAAGAGATCTTTAGTATGGTACAGACATTCAGAGTTGATGGTGCTTGGAGAGAAAGTCTAGATCCCAGCTGAGAGCACGGTACTATGAGAACAAAAGCTAACAGAATTTTTAAAACAATCCAAGTATACTCAAGGTAACAAAATAATAATCTCTTTTTTTATCCTTATTTCCCCACCAGCAATGTGCCATTAGGCAACAACTGGGCCTTTTCTAATTGCTGGGTTTAAGGAATAGCTTATTTTCTTCACAGCTTTGGCCAGCCTTCCAAAACTTCCAATTAATTCCGAATATAGCAGTCTCTGGTGTAGCATGAAAACTCAATAGTGGTTGGAGTGTATTAAGTTGCTGTACACAAGTCAAAGAGTCCACAGACAGCAATATCTTTCCAATGCAATCAAGCTGGGTGAGAATTGAATCAGCAAACTGGAATCCAGGTGGTCCTTATCCTCCCATCTCTGACCCACTGAGCCATCATTTTTCCTACCACCTGTTCCTGGAAGTCAGGACTTCAGCAAAGTTTTCATGTTGTTGTCTAAAAGTGCTGCAAAGTTGTATGAAGCAAAAAAAACAGCAAAAAGCAGTACAGTCAGTAAGAGTTAAGCAGGACTCTACAGCAAAAATACAGGCACAATACAGAATTGAACCAGTGACATTTGCCTGCTTGCCTATCAAGGGATACCGTAGAGGGCAAGGCTCTGTTGCATCCATTTGAACACTGGCATAAGATTCTTCACACAAGATGAGCTAAAAAATGCTCATAAATTATTGGCTAGGATGAAAAATGAACTCCTTCAAACACCCCAGACTCTGACAACAGACCATCCAGAGAATTTTGACAGGGATCACAAGTAATTACATTATCATCCACACATTCCAAGGCACATATTTCTTTACAGCATTTAATCCATCTTTCAGCATTTGTCACAATTTCTTGCAACTATGGCTTTTTTATTCTTTTACTCCTTCTCCTACAATTCATATGAGTAAATCATTGTTTTATCAGAGTATAAAAGTGACAATGTTGCTTTTACTGTCAGATGCAGAAAAATATATATACAAAATAATGCTTTTCCAATTCACTCATATTTTTCCCACTGCATTATCTCAATTCTTCTGCTTTTATACCTTATGAAAATTGCAAAAAGAAATCAACATATACTGCTATCTTGCGTGGTGCTCTGTTGCTTTAGTGAGTTTCAGAGAGCAGACATTCAAGTCTCTGTCAAGAGATGGTTCTTATGCTAAATTTCAAGTTGATCACAAGGCCAATAGGTTTGCAGAGGTGTTTTAAACCTTACCCTTCAAAAACTAGAGAAGAGCAGCTTTTCCACAACTAATGGCTGAGCAAAAATATTATCCAAAAATCATATAAAACTGAGAGGATTAATTTACTTTTAGACATCATCAGCCCTGAAGGACTCACTTGCTAACTAGCTCATGGAAATAACTAATGCTAGAGGTCATATGGTCTTTACATTTAAATGTCAAGAAAAATAATTTCCTGGGACTCTCATTAGCACTAAGCAAAAGTGTACACAATGTAAACACCCACGTTTTCCAGTCCAGACTTTCATGATTTTTTTCCTTATTTATTTAAATTGCATAGTTTTAGTACATATAAAAATGTGTGTTAATATTTAGTTTTACACGGGATTTTATTACCACACTTGCAGACTATTTAATATAAAAACAAGTAGATAATTCAAATGGCTGCTAATCTGCTAAGTTTTGCTGATCTACTCCAAAGATGGGTAAGAAAACATAAGAGGCTCCCTATTATATATATAGAAGAACTGTGCCAGTTTATTTCAGCCTCACAAGACTTTTGAAACTAATTCCATAATTCAGGCACTTCTTTAAGGAGAAGCCATAGGGAGCTACAACCATGCCAGGCATCCAGGTGCTTCACTGTGTGCAGTGTCTATGCATGTTATAAATGGGCATTTTTAGAGCTGTAAAGTCAAGTTATGAAATACCAGAGTGAAGTCTGGACTGAACCCTTTGTTTGGGTGTATTATAAGATCCTCTTTAATTACATGAGCCCACACTGCTTTTCCAACAGAATGCTTGCCTTAGGGCACAATATGGATGTGGCTCACTTACTGAGAAAGTAGTCAATATTTTGTGTTCGCCTTGTTTGAAGTACTTTATTTACTACATCAAATCCACCCTGAAAACTGACATTGCCTTTCCCACAGTTATTTTTGTAGTGCTTTTCAGTGTAAAATTTCAGAATCACAAAACTCAGACTCACAGAATATTCTCATTGTTTCATAAATATTAATTATATCATTTTCACAATGCGTCTGAAAAATGAGTGGATAGTATTTACAGACACACATCTGAACTTGGGGGGAACCTCATAATTTGAAAGTCATATCATTACAGTTCTGATAAATTAGGGGAAGCAAGATTTGCAGGAGGAGATACTGCTATCCCTGGACCAGACACCCACTGACTTCCTGTTCCTGCTTGTTCCTCTAGAGTGAACATTATGATATCTCCTCCTCCCCTGTGTTTTTACCCAGCTGTGTCCAGTTCCTTCCTACTGTCCTAAGTTCCTTTATCCAGTTTAGCTTTCTTTCGCATCTGTAATGCTGCTTCTGTCTCTTGCTTTGGTTCATGGACTGCAAAGTCTTGTCCTTGTTCTTCTGCTGTGCCTGGACTTTGAAACTTCCTCCCACCTTTGGCTATTTTAGGAGTCCTTTATATTTAGTTTCTTAACTAATCATTTTTTTGGTGAGCATCGTGTCTGCACTCAGCCTCACCAGCAGCTCCAGCCCAGCTGCTACACTACTCCTATGAGTGCAGCAGTTATGGAAATCAGTTGTTTTCTCACACAGATGCACCTAGTGAAGCGTACAATCAATGCTCATTGCTAAAAAAAAAACCACAACAGTTTAAGAACTAGATCTGCTGGAAGACTCAGGGAGAAACGATCAGAATTTAAGTCTTCAATTGTTCAGTTTCAGGACAGACACAATTTACTAAATAGGCTTTAGACTATTTTTAGTGGTGAAATCAAACTGATGAAAAAAATCTTGCCCAGGCTAAGGACCACCATTGGGGTGGGTGTCTCTGTACGGCCCTGACAAAGGATTCTGAGTGCTGAGCAAATATCTACTTTCCACCTTAAACAGAAAGACCACTGAACTCATGGTGTAGCTGTAAAAGACTGAAGATTTCTATGACGTAGTGAGACAAAGCAAGAGTAAAGCAAATCTGTTCAGGAGGAAAGTAGGCAGTGATTATATTACAGGAAAGATTAAGTGGCTCTGGAAAATATTAAAGAAATACCAGAACTGACTTCTAAATCCTTTCTCTTCATTACAGCTGAAAAGTAAAACACAGTTATGTTATCTCAATCAGCTTATATTATACAGCTTGAAAATCAAGCCCATGTCAATTGTCAGTTCTGTGCACAGCAGTTTTTAAACCTGCAGAAGGTTTATAAAATGTTTCTGTGTTGCATCAATCCTTTCTAAATCAAAAAAAAGACAATAAAAAAAAATCCAGGTCTTTGCTTGGATATTTCTTTCACACAAATAGCCCTATTAAGCAATGATATAAATTTCACAAAATTAAAAATCCACATGACTGAGCTTTGCCCTGTTGTGGAATGTGGACTTATCCCTTCTTTTCTACCCTGCTAAAACCACTGTTTTGTTGGGGCTTTTATTTAAAAATAGTTTTTCTCCTCTTTGTGGTTTTTTTTTTGGTTGTTGTTGTTTGTTTGGGGGTTTTTTGTGGTTTGGTTTGTTTGTTTTGGCTTTTGTTTGCTTTGGGGTGTTTTGGGGTTTTGTTGGGTTTTTTTGTGTGTGTGTGTTTTTTTGGGTTTGTTTGTTTGTTTGTTTTTGTTTTGTTTTGGGGTTTTTTTGTTTTTGGTTGGTTGAGGGTTTTTGGTTTGTTTTTTTTTTTTGGGGGGGGGGGTTTTGTTTTTTTTTCTGGTATAGATTCTCCCATGCTGAGAATATGAGTGAATTAATAACTCTAAAATTGAGACTAACTTTTGACATTAAGAGGGTTTCTGATGCTTTCTCACGTTGACAAAAATAATGAAGGCACAAGTGCAAAGTGTATCTTAAAAGTCATTTATTCCACCAGCTATTTAGAGGTGTGATAAGAAAAAATGTTCTGCTTTTGTATTTTTATATACGAGTGTCCTGATGAAAGTTATCCCTGTTCTGCTGGAACTTTTCATGGTTCTAAATTAGTTGTTAATTGCTGAAGTTAAAAGTGACAACTTTCCTCGGGCACCATCCAAATTACTAAAGGCACCTTGAACATAAGAAGTGACTCACAAATTACAGTCACAGTCTTGTGGGTGCATAGATGTTATTATCAGTAAATACTCAGAAATTTTGCTTTTCAAACAAGAATGGCTCCAATAAGTCAAGTATTGGGGGCATATGTCAGTTTATCTCCAGATGACCACTTTATGAGTACCTATTTTTGTTATCAGGATGAGCATCTCTCCACTAATATGTGGATGTACACACAAATACTATAAAGAATTTACTGGAATTCAAGAGGAAAACAGTGCTTTGAGTACAAGATTGAAAAAAATGCAACTGTTGAGAAAATACATGTTCGTTGTGAGTTATTATGCTTGTTTTACATGGCATAACTCAATAATGAACCACTACAGAACACTGATCACATCTATTTACCATATTCATATCCACTCATCAAATTATATTTCAATTTGATCTAATTAAAATGTTTCACATTATTATGCCTTTTAAAAATGGTGTCAAAATGAAAACTACCAGTTATTAATGTCAAATCTAGTCTCCAGATCACAGTGCCATTTCCAGCTCTTTTTCTGAACCATTTTCTGTGGCGTATCAGTAAATTTTTTACTTTGATCCACACAAAAATAGTACTTTAAACTCAAATGGGAAACTTGCTGTACTAACATGGTAAGGGTGTAATCCCCAGCAGCCTTCAGAGCAGTGGTAGTAATGATAGAAACATCAAATATTAAATATGTGCTAGAGTCATAAAAGGATTGCATGCACAGGGAAATCCACAGTTCAGGTAATATCAGAAATTAATGTAAAAGAAGATGGCAAGCTGCTGGATGACAGTAATGCCCTAGCAACTTTGGAAATAACTTGAGACTTAAAAATTTCTTGAGACCATACTATAATGGAAAATCAGAGCTCTATGGGCTTCTCAGCCTTTCTTTAGACATTCCATGTATTTGAAAAAAAAACATATCCTTGATATGAAAAATACTGTTTCTGCATTCAATCTCCCTGAAATTGGTCTGTAGCACGATGAGCTGAGACAGAGATACAGGCAAAGACTGTGTGTAGCCAGGGTCTTCCCAAAAGACAAAAATGGATTAATGAGTTACTCTAGTGCATTAATTTTGAAATTGTTATATAATTGTATATAAATTTTTGTAGAATTGTGTATAAATTGTATTGTTACTAAGGAATCCTCTTGCTCCCTTGGGAAAAAACTTGTGATGATCAGCAAGAACAACTCAGCCAAGGAGATTCACAGAGAAAAGAGAAAATGTTAAAACAAGCTGGGAAAAGAAGAAATTGTCATAATCATGTCCAGCTGAGGGAAGTTTATTGTCAGAAAAATGAAGTGAATCAAAAGTTTATTAGTTTACATATTACATATTCTAAAAAAGAGGATTATGTATGTATTAGAAAACCACATAAAATTTAAACAAGAAATGCAGTATATATTTTTTTATATGGGAAATAAATGGAGACATTTCTACAATGAGGCCATATTCATTTCACTTCACAGTGTCTTTAATTGAAAAAAACAATAGCTCTCTCCAGGCAGAGTTATCACTTATAGAGTTATCACTATATATAGATATAACTCTGTTATATCACTTATAACAGAGTTATCACTTATATATCTATAAGTGATATGTGAGATGGAAGGGGGATTTTACGGTTACCTACTGAGGTTCATATGAAGGAACGGGGCAAGCAGAATGGCCATAATAGCTTCTTAGCATCCTATAAAAAGTGTTATCTCGCTGTGAAAAGGTTTGAAAAAACTTTCACAGGGAGCACCTTCTGAGTGCTGCCAATCTCAAGAAGTAGCAGTGACAGATCATTGACCATAATACTTAATAAACTCCTTTCTGTGGTCATGCAGCTGGAGAAGAAGAAAGTGATATAAAGGAACTCCAGCAATGAAAAAGAATTTTATTTTCTAGCCACTGCCATTTAAAAAACATTTTTCTGCTTGCAGAACTTTAGCCAGCTTCACCCTTCCTGTTGAATTTATCTTCCCAGAAACCGGCTGCAAGGTCATATAACAATATGCACGACTCCCTCTAGGAAAGCAGATCTGTCTGTCTTGAAACCAGACCACCGATTTCATAACGTGCAGCTTTTAAAGTGTAAAAGCAACTAACAGCTTCGGACAGCACTGTTGTGTGCTCCAGATTGCTCCCTGCCACCACGGCCCCTGTGTGTGTCTGTCCCCGCGGAACACGCGGCCGCAGCCACCGCCTTCCTGGAGGCTCTCCGACAGAAGCAGGCCTAATCAAGAGAAGTGTGAAATCACAACAAAGCCAGCTCTTCCCGTTTTGCAGATGGTGAGCTGCCAGGAGGGATCAGCCCAGACTTTAATTGCGAGGCTGATGAGAGAGGCAGGCAAGATGGGAAGGTACGTGTTGTGGTGTGGGCAGATCATTACATAACAGCGAGGCTGTCGCGCACGTGGTGCCGAATGAATCAACACACGCTTAAAAAAATGGCACCATCAATGGTTTTCCTCACTCCAGAAACATAGGGATTAATTACACTGGCTGGTTGTAAATTTCTTTGGGTCTGATCAAGAATCTGGTAAGATTATTATTATTATTAAAACTTAAAAGAATCGTTCTTTTTAAACTTGTCCCAGGAAAGTACAGCTAGCCAGATATACGTATGGACATAAATTCATATACATGTGTTCATGTGTTGTTAGTACCCACAAGCTAGACTCCCCTGGATGTATCCTTATGAAGGAACTTTTTTTTTTTTTTTAAATGTAGTAATAGATTTTACATTAGGGCAGGGAAATTTTCTCTGTTACTCCAAGAAAATGTCAAAGAAATTACAGCTTGTGGATCTGTGCACTTCTAATAATTGTCTTCTTCTCTACATGGGCTAAAGTTGTGGTTATGTGTCCCCAGAGTGAGGAAATGTCCCTAAGCCTCTGTGTTTCTTTAATGATGAAAGAATTACAGAAATATGATACCAGCTGCCTGTCATTGGAACAGGCAGAAAGGAAGTCAATAAGCACCAAGACAGTTGAGTGAAGTTTAAAATCCATACTTGACTGAATGCATGTCCAAAAATGCCTGAAGTACCGTGACCTTGATGTTTGCATTGTAAAAATCAGTTCCTCAATCTAAGTGCCAGGAAATCAAAGTTTTTATAATCTAATGAAAGGATGCCAACATGTGAAACAAAATGTGAAAGGAAGAAGTAGCAGGCACCAGGCATTGAGCTGTTCCCATATGGGTTCTATTACATGGGTTTTCTATTTCTATAACATAGAAGGAAGGAACTCATGCACAGCTATTTATAAGTGTCACTAATTTAAGTGATTGTTTCTATATCCTAGCAAGAAAAGAAAAGAAAAGAAAAGAAAAGAAAAGAAAAGAAAAGAAAAGAAAAGAAAAGAAAAGAAAAGAAAAGAAAAGAAAAGAAAAGAAAAGAAAAGAAAAGAAAAGAAAAGAAAAGAAGAAAAATCCATAAAACAAGTAACCTAGATTGTGCAAGTATTTTGTACCAAAACACATTACTTGAAAAACAGCAGAGGAAGTGAAATATTCAAAATCTGAGCAACATAAAGGAGATTAATTCCAAATAGAATAAATGTCATACATTTCCAATAAGAATTTTGTATTGAAGAGGACAGACTTGAAGCTCATAACAACTGAAAAATTGCATATTTATTTAAGGATATTGACCTACTCATATAAGATCTGGAAAATCTTAACCAATACCACTTTTTAAAAATATTATCTGTTATAATTGTTATTCTCAGTATATAACAAGAAAAGGAAATTTTTTTTCTGGGAAAAACTGTTGAATGAGAATTCAGAAATTTCCATTAAAAATTTTAGACATGAACTTTTCTGTAAGTGGTTTACAAGTTCAACCTATGTCCAAGGTATCAGAATTAAAAAGTAATAGAAATAAAAAAATAAAAAGTAAAAAAGTAATAGAAATATCAGAATACATCTTTGTCATTTTTGCCCTTTAGAAACCTAAATATAGGACAGGTCATCATCATCTCCATGCTTAAAGAAGTACCTGAGAGGCAAAACTCCTGTTTTCTTTTTTATATTTTGGGGGGTTTTTTGTTTTTGGTTTTTTTTTCAGTGCTCATTCTATGTTTGAGGTAAACCATGAGCTCTGACTGGCATACATTTATCTCTGTCATAGACTGCAATATTTTTTGAATCAGAAACGTGCCTCAAAGCCTACTTAATATCAGAAAATAATATTCTCTTCCCTGGAACAGAAATACTCCTTTAATATTTCAATAAAAGGAAGAATATTGTCTCTTCTCACAAAGATGTGGAATGCATTTCAAAATTTGCCTTGTATTAGACCATACCTGTAATTCTAGAGGGTAGTATCAGGGGTTTCATGGTAACAGAAAGATAGAGTCCATTTGGACTGGTCATTTGCAAGTTCTGACCACAATTCTACATCAGAAGAAAACTAAAGACTAGAAAATCACTATTCATAGGTTTTCAGCTGTGTGCATTACCCAAACTTTTTTTTTTTTTTTTTCTCTTGGAATGCACAGATGGACTAAGGGATAATTAGCTGGCCAGATTTCATTAGGAAAATTCTTATACCTTAGCTCCTTTTTATGCTGGACAAAGAGGAAAAAGGTTTCTGCACTAGTATTTATGTCTCTCAGATATATTTTATGGTTGTCTATTTGATTTGAACTACCAGCAACCATGGATTACTAACAGGGCAAAAAATATAGTTTGGCAAATTATCAATGGAAAAATTTAAAATATATATTTTAATTGTTTAAAAAACAGGTGAAAGTATAAAGGTTTCATCTAAAAGCTTTACAGTATGCAGACACACTGATAAAAGTCAGTAGCTTTTCTTTTTGCAGGCCGATGCAGGCACAAATTTCACAAGGACAGCGAGCCTTGCCGAGTGAGGTGATGCCACCCTTTGCACACTGCATGCTAAATCTCAAACAGAACCTGCTCCCCATTAGGGATGCAAACACCAGTACTCAAGACATGAACATTTTTGCTGGATTACAGGCTTCGTGCACTGAGCTTGGTGACTGCTGGGTAAAGCAGTAGCAAGTAGGCAGGATCTACAAAGAAGAGGTCATGGAATAGAGAATAAAGATTTCCCTGCTTCATTGCTGTTAATTCCTGGGCAAAAGAAGTTGAAGCTGTACAAAATAGCAATAGCAGTCAGGACATGTTTGTGAGTACAGTTGAAATGCAAGCTGTAAAAGCAGCCACTCAAAGTGATTCAGTCCAATTTGTACATAAATTTCCCCCTAAATTTAGGAATAACCCCTTATTAGATGAAGTAGACAAATAACCATATAATGAGAATGACAGCACTGAAAGGAAAAGCTGGCAGTCAGCAGTCTACATTGATCAGAAGGACAGCTCAATCAGAGATTTAGCAGATGAGACTATGATTTGTTTTGTCCTCATTTTTCGCCCTCAATTCTTTTCCACAGTGTATCATTGAAAATAACTATGATTCATAATTAGCTTTTGATTACATTACCAGATAGGATAATTAAAATATCAGGATGCATCCCTCTATAAAGAGTTTTTCAAATCACGCTGTGACATTCTCTGGCTATTCAGAAATTTTCCTTTGCTTTCTCAGTATCAGTCAATGCTTGTTGATTGCCATAATTCTGATCAGGAGGAAATCGCCTGCTTTTTGGAAAGAAAGTCAGGTTTAACCTAAACTACATACATTTCAGTAAGGTCTTATTTGGAAGATCCTAAGTTTATACCTAGGATGAGTTCTTTAGGGTGCATGATTCTCTGAGGAAATACTGAGTTACTAAACAGTTCACCTGCAAGCAGGTGAGCAAACAGCCTTCCCACACCGCCTGCACCTGAACAAGCACTTGTGAATTGCCTCTAACCTATTCAGGATGATAAAAGAGTAAAAATACAAATTTTAAGCAAAGCTTGGTGTATATACTGCTAGAGGAAAACATGCTGGAAAACACTCACTGCCACCCCCAGCTGCCATCTCCTCCCTTCTTTCCTTCTCTTTAACTGATCATAATTTTGCTCTAAAACCAGAAAGTCAGTGCATGAGCAATGAAAGATAATGAAGCAAATGTTCAGCCAAGTATCACTGTGCAAAGAACATGGTACCTGCAATAGAACTGAATGACCAAATTAAAGAAACTTAAAACCAAAACATAATCCAGAGTATCCTAAAGTCAAGAAAAACCTCACTGTCCCCTGCTACAGCTGTAGAATGCTTGAGCTCCCTGATTATCATACTTCAACAGGCAATGCAACCTTTTTAAAGGGACCTGGCTGTCTAACTTCTTTTAAGTTCCTAGAGACACCACTTTAAAATATAGGAATTCTAGAAAAGTAATAATAAATACAGTGTGAAACATGTTTCTGAAATTCTTATGACCAGCTTGTTTCAGGGACTGAAAAGGCAACAAACGTGAGTGAAGAAGTGATGAAAAACACACTTCTTCCTCTCTTCATTTAGAGTACTGATAATATTCACACCTGGTTATTGTTCCAGAAATATATCTACAGTATCTATACCAGTGTACAGGAACTGGGTTGCAGGGCTGAAAGATTAAAGCATTTAAAAGGGGAAATGGTTTTTGTTTGATTTTACTTGTTTGCTTTCATGGAAAACTGCTTTACTGACAATGAGGACTTCCTTGTCACTGAACTATTTATTTCCCAGTTAACAATAAATAAGGCTTAGCTCCAACAAGTGTTAGGAGTCATTGCTTGTACACATCAATGGGAAGCCAGATTTCACAGGATGGATTTACATACTTTATTTAGCATTAGCATACACTAGGACCACTGAGAGTGACGAACCATGCAGTGCATGCAATGCAGTGCATACAATTAATTAACCTGAGAACAGATGTATGTTTTCACACAACTTAGGTACCAGCCCATTAAATTATTGCCACTTATGTATGATATTGCATAGTTGCAACCATTATAAAAACAGCCTAAAAACTACAATGGATAAGCATTTTCAATGTTACAAATGTGACAAGGTAAAATAAATAAAATAAAATTCATTATTTCTCATTCAGAAAATATTTGATCTCTAAGGCTCTTTAATTCCGCAAGTTCCATGTTACTGGAAACAGATGAATTTGGGGGAAATCTTGTTTTATAATATAAATATATATACACACATATATGTGTGTATATATGTGTGTGTATATATATGTGTGTGTGTTTATATATGTATTATATATGTATGTATATATGTATGTGTGTGTGTATATATGTATATGTGTATATATATATATATATATATATATATATATATATATATATATATATAATCCATACATCTGTGACTTGGTTATATGGCTCTTCAGAACAATTCAGAACAGTCATTCAGATTAATTCACTCTTTCTTTGAGTGTCAACTACATGCATGACTAAAAGTACCTAGCCTTGAGATTAAATTAAATATTTCTTGGTTGTACAAGCTACTCAGCCATCTCCATCTGACCTTTTACATCACTGTAAGGACACAGACATCAGTGGACCTGTATTTGAAAGGAATTGGAAAGAGAATGAGAGACCAAAAAGACCCTGATGGAAGAATAGGTTCTTTCCTCATGTTAAGACTCCTTTGAATGCCTATATGATCATTTCACTTCCCTTCACACGCTTAATAATAAATAGTTCACAGCATCATAGAGATGTGCTGGGTAAACACTGCAAGTTATGAGGCAAATTTACTGCCTCATAAACTCACAGCCAAGTAAAGCTGTCATTTGCAAGAACAATTAAGCCATTATTCTGTTCCATGGAGAGTGTAGGATGTTCCTGAAACCTGTAAATTCACAGAAAAGGGAAGCTGGCCATATGTTTAGAACAAATATTAACATTTTATTAATACTGAATTTGCTTGCAAGCTTCAAGACAGCATATATTTTCTTTGTTTTCCAAGATTTACAATCTATCCACTGCTCCTTACTATGTATACTGCTAAAAAGCAAAAGGAATACAAGTGTACAAGTGTGATGTTTTGGTTTTCTTTTCTGCGACTAAAATACTTTACTTGAAGTCCTGGTAGTGAGATGTTGTGAAAAGAGAGAAAAAAAGATCAAAAAATAAGACTTTTATCTCTGAGCCATGAAAAATCTGACATCTGGGGCTACCATAAAAATTGCTAGTGTGTCTTGAAGATTGTCCAAATATAGATAGAGTATGATACTATAAAATGTTTCTGTTGTGTAGCATGTTTTTACTACTCAGTCATATAAAATCACAATAGGATCTTTAATCTTTAGGGAACCACAAGATAAAACTTCACAAAGTGTCCTCCTGAAACACTCTAATATTTCTCAGATCTTTGTGGATTCTGTAGGTGCAAGCAGTATGGGATTACCACCTCTTGATTGTGTAGTTCCCAAAGAATGAAACATCCACAAAAAGCATGTATGTGGTGTGTGGTGGCAGCCCAAGTGATAATTTCCCTGAGAACCTAAGTCCTACATGACCTTCACATTTGACCACAAGATTCATCTATGTGTATCTCTTGCACACAAAACTAAACATGCGGTGCAGCTAATATGTTAGGCTAAATTAATATGTTTATAAAAGATTAAAGAATGGGGCTGAAGTCGGCCATTGAGTAGGAAAAAAAAATTCTTAATTTGTATTTTAAACAATGCTGGTTCTGTCATTTCAACTTGGAACATGAGCAAAAGCCTAAACTGCTTTGTTGTCCTCACTGTCACAAAGCTGACCCACATTTCACATTTAATTAGAAATTACCTAACTGGACCTCCCTGTAAAGACAGCCAAACTGAAGCTGCAGAGAGAGCTCATATCTGAGTGCTCTGCTTCTAAACATAAATTCTTCATACACTTTTCAATAGCAGCTGAACTTTTTTGAGCCACTGGGGTCGTGAAGTTGAGGTCAAACTCAAGCAGAGCTCCTAAGGGCTGGGTGGATAAAGCTCTCCTTCCCTTTGGTGCCACTGCAGAGATGTGCTGGGGTGATGTGGATTTCCATGGTGCCTGCAGTCTGCCCAGGATCCAGCTCTGCCAGTCCTGGGAAATGAACCAGAGGGAGAAACACCAGAAAATCTCAGAGAGAAAAAGCTGGTGTAGCCCATCCTCTTGAGACCATAGTTTCTATCTGAGGAAAAAGATTAAAACCCCCAAAACATACATAGCACAAACGCAAAGCTAATGTGGAAAATTCCTATCTAAAATTCTATGGACAATGACACAAGATTCATGTTATAACCCAGATAAAAGGGTATGCTGTATGTTTTAAACTCTCATTACTGCCATGGGACTCATATAAATGTACTAAAAGCCAGAATAAGCCCCTTTAAATTATTAATTGCAGTTACCTAATAATAACTCGGTGAATGAGAAGAAAAATGGTAAAAATGTACTATTAAAAACATATTAAAACAATAAAACATGCCAAGTGCTCTATACTTCACCAAACACTTTTCTGTATAATTTAAACCTTTGTACAAGTACCTTTAAGTAAAATTACACTTTTTTGCCCAATTTAGTATTTATGATATTAATTTCCAGAGAGTGTGTACACTTTGCTGAATGCTCATTTTTGAGCACCACAGTGACTCTCACAGTGGAAGCAAAGAGGTCCCAGATGTTAGATTTACCCATTGTTGACATTTCTGAGTTTTAAGAGCAAAAAAGCTCTTAGGTCTGGAAACGAGCTGAGCCACTGGAAACTCTCATTCCACGGAGACAAGCCATGGCAGCCATGGGATGTCACAGCTTTTTTTGATCCCAGTGGACACAGAATGTACAAAGTGTGTCGATATCTTGACTGACTGTGAGCTAAAAGGTTGTGTGCAACTGTACAGTAATAAATGACTTAACCTGGTCTCAGGGTAGGGAGAAAATTCCTAAGAGGATGATATGCAGACCCTACTATTTTTCTGTGCACTCAGAATACATTTTTTTCAATGTATTTTTTTCAATGTGTTTTTTTCAATAAGGCCATAACTCACGGGTCTGTTCAAAAATTGAAGTATTTTAGGGCTTTTTCAAATAATACCGAAACTTTTCTATGAAATATTGCTATAACATTCTGCAAACAAAAAATATGGAGAAAAAATTGAGAAAATGGCTTTAAGTATACCCTCAAAAATATGATGCTGTAATCCACAGATGTAAAGATTACTGGCTGGTTGTTAAAATATTTTCTGAGGAATTTCATTTCTGTGCAGCTCACTAAATTCCCACTAATTAACATGCAGTTAAAAAGTTATCAAATTGTTCATGTTATTACATTCTGAGCTTTGCTCTGAAAGAAATGACACCATATATCTCTTTATGCAGTTAAAATTTCTCTAACTGGAAAGAAAACTTTTAAACTTATCTAATAAATACTCCTCACCACTAAGATGCTTTCTCTTTCAATATACAGATTTTTATTTTCACATTTTTTATTAAAATTGCCCTAAACTTTTCATGGTTATTCTAAATGCTCTATTCAAATAAGGCAACCACCTTTCTTAGACATCTGTCCTTAGTGTTTTTGAAATTTCAAATTCTGAAGGAAATAAAGAATTTTAAAAAAGAAATTTCTGAGAGGGAGCAGAAAAAGACCCAGAACATTCTATTTGCCTTGTCTCAGGTTATGGGAGTGGCATCTGCACCCCAGGAATATCCAGGACATGAGTTGTATAAAAATGGTACCTCCCAAGGAATAAATGTGGGACCCTCAACTCCAAAGACCAGGGTGAAGAAGAACCAGTAGGATGCTGCAGGAATCCAGGTGTGGTGATATCTTTTTACTTAAGCTCTCAATAGCACAGGCATAAAAATATATTTGAACAAGGTTTGATTCCAGTGAAAAAAAAATTCTCAGAAACCAAGGAAATTCCTATGGCCAGCCAGGAATCAGCTGTCAGCAAGGAGGACAGAAGAATATAAGGAATATAAAAGGAAGAATGTGATGAAAAGAGGAAAATTATATACTGAAATTAAAAAAAACTACTAAGAAATCAGTGTCTAGATGAGATTCTAAGAGTCTGGCCTCAACAGAGGAGAACCGAGAAATTCTAGTTCATTACAAGATAAAAGTTCTTAATTTTTTTAACATAAATTCCATATTTTAAACTCAAATGAGTAAAAAAATAAGGCAGTTTTCAAACTCATAGCTTTCAGTGGCAAAAATTTTGGAGTTATATGTACTCTGTAGTTAGATCTATGATCACATACTGATTTTGTTGCAGGAGAAAACCTCTCTTTAGCATTCCTTTTTATCCTTATGACTGTGTTGCTCAGTCTTTTCATCTATGTTGGCTAAACTCATTAACACATAATTAAAGAAAGAAGATTAAAACTACAACTGTAACATTAGACTTCAATTTCTTATCATACTAATCCAAAAAGACATTGTTTGATAGAGTATTTTTAATTTATTTAAAGTGTACCTTAAACTGATCAGTTTTGCAGTCCTTGGTTTGGAATACATACACTGTGTAGACTATACACAAGACATCATTTTATCGTTATTATATTTTATAGTTATTTTATTTATACACATAAATCAGAGGAGGATCCTTCAATAAATAACTACAACAAAACTAGCAAGGCTTGTATTTACCTCATAGCACCTGTCAGGAATATATATTATCAGTATTGTCTGTAGTGGAATTTTATTTCTCAGACTTTTGGTCTTTTCCTGTATTAAATTTATTGGTTGTGTGAGTGTTGCAAATCTCTGGGAACTTCTCTATCTCATGCAAGTTAATGATTCCAACAGCAAATATAGATGATGATATATGACAGATCTGGATGGCTGAGTGAATGAACCATGAAGCAAATACAAATCTAAATCAAGATTTCTTTTACATTCAAGGCGATCACAGTATTGGGAGGAAAAGGACATAAACTACGTGGATGATGTATTTTACTTGTGGAAAGCAAAGCCAGTAAATTTCTGAAGCCACATATGTAGTGTTTGGGGAATACATAACTACTCTGGAGGGGTTGGCACTCTTTAACTGAGTTATGGCATAAATCTTTGGGGGAAAAAAGGTTTAATGGTTTTGGTTTTGGGAGTTTTTTTAAGTGATGTCACCAGACAAAAGGATGATTTGGATGCTGAAATGTTTGGTTAGAACACTGGGTTAACAACTTCTATTAAAAAACAAAAATAGTGTGAGTAATAAGTACAAAGCCTCAAACACACACCCACAGCTTATGTCTAAACACACCAAGGCTGGATAGAAAATTTAGCAAAGACATAAGTAATCATTAGGCCACCTACCCTGTATGACAAGGTTCAGGACTCATCAGTCTACAACACAGAAAATGTCTCTTGACTGCACTTTTTCCATCTGAAAGGTAAATAGCCAACTGTGCCACAAGCACTGAATTCTGCTGCTTGGAATTGTGCTGCCTCTCTGCCTTTCCGGTGCTTCCCTTCTTTCTAGAGCTGGGGCCAGATAGTCAATGAATTAAACTGCAGAGCACACTAATCCCTGACCCTGAGGTTAGAGCTATCATAAGCACTGACTGGAAATGGCTGCAAATAGTTCTTGTCATGCCCTCTCTTTCCATTGGAAATCGAGTAATGACACAGGCAGTGAGTCGGAGCCTTCGCAGAGGTCACGGATTTACACCAGCTGAATCAATTTCTTATATCGGTATTGCAGAAGATGGGGAGAAGTTTTTTTCCTGAGACTTTGTTGGCTTTAACATATTTTTTACATGTGGTTTTTTTTTGTCTTTTTTTTTTTCCTCTAGGAAGGCAAACAAATTAAAGGATATTAGACTGCAATTTGTGCCATTGGAAAGCTGTAAGTCCAGGGTCCCTTCTTGAGGCATCCACTGCCCAATATATAAAATCAAATGTCAATTCAAGCCCTCAGTGAAAACAGAAGTTACTGCTTCACTTCTGTAACAGAGATGGAGCCCAAAATGACAAAGATCAAGTAACAGTAAAATAATGTAATTTCCATGGGAAACAGCAAATTTCAAGCAAGTGAACTTCCTCACTCAGCATCAGAAGACTATTATTTTTTCTCTAGGCCACCACAGCCTTTTCAAATATGCAAATGGGCAGCCCTTTCTTCCATCTGCAAACGTCTGAAATTTGCAAGAGAGACAAGAGTTTGATTCATGTGGGTCCTAGTTAGCTTTAATCTGTCTCTAGTTTGCACTATTCAAATATTTGAATGAATAAAATTAATTACTTGAGGATACTATCAATTAAATAAAAATATAGCTATGGATGTGGTAAAGAGAGAAGTACAGAGGACAAAAATAAATGTCTTACCACCACGATGAAACCAAATTACATACTTAGGGTCAACAGAAATTATCTTTCTTTCAGAAATTCAGCTTTCCCATATAGAAATTACCTAAGTCAACAGAGATTTTTGAAAACTCATGGAAAACACAATTTGTCGCCATTTGTACATGCAGATGATAGTGACAAATTGAAAACCATTTAATGAGAAATACCTGACTGGTTTATTTTCAGAAGCTTTTGTTGGTGTTTCCTCTCTCCTGTTTTTCAAGGTTCTTTTCCAACTGAAAGGCTCCAGGAAAGGACGGCTCCCATTAAGGATCACACTTAAAAACACATTTAACTTTCATTGAAGTTTTAATGGGATTCAAGCATGTATTAAAGCACTTTTCTGAACTACTGCCAAAATTTGAAAGCTAAGTGTGAAGTACCTGTTTTTCAGCAGCTGCATGTGTTCAGGAGTCAGTTTCACTGCCATATAATCTTCAAGTCCTTAGGAAGGCTGAATTTCAATATTCCTCTGGTGACTGAGTATCTGGATGGGCAGAATTACTAGCAGGTTTTTAAAGAATTTTAGACACTTAAGAACAAAAACAAGTAGCCAGTGATGTTTCCACTCACAATGAAATATTAACTGAGGGACGTACTTGTATCTTGAAGTGCCTGAAGACTTTGGAAAATCTACTTAGTGGACTTAGGACAAAACCTTTAAATTGCAATATAATTAAAAAGAACAATGAAGGTTGTTGTCAGCAAAACTGCACGAGTCTTTTCGGGGGGAACTTTCTGAGATGTTTCTTCTCCAGGCTCTCAAGTCAGTTTTGCAGACACTGTCCCTTCTGGATTCTAGACAAGTCTTTTTCTTATTGCATTATTGTTTGACCCTGTGACAGATTCTATGATTCCCATGATGCTAACATGATCTATCAGAGGGAAGTACTACAGTGATTTTTTATAAAAATCAGTTAAAAATTTGTTGTATTAAAATTCCTAGTAAATACTTTCCTGAGTATGTTTGGAGAAGAATTTATCTCTATATTAATTTATCTGTCCATAGCAGGGCTGGAAATCTCCAGGTGAAAGGAAACAGTCATGCTCAAAAAAATATCAGAACAGTGCCTCAAAAATTAATTTCAGTTTAGGATGGCACTAATCTGTTTCTCTGCATACTCCAATAATGACTTCCCTAATTGTGGGTCCAGTCGTTGCAATAACTGATGTCCTGGGTTTAATGCATCTCACCCTGAAACACATCTAAAATAAGGTAGATCAGCATCGACATCACATTGCCCATGGATACCACCTCAGTTCAAAGATGCACATTTTTCTTCAGAAGGACTAGCAGAGCCAAATTTGCTTTTAGTTTTCAAGGCCGCTGCTTCTATATTAGACTTGAGGATACACATTTTCCCCTGGAAGTTAGATGTACTTCTTGTAAGACTTTTAGATTCCTTGATGAAATTTATAGCCTAAACCTACAAACCTTGCTTTGCATGTGTTCTTTGACTGCCCTGCCTGGAGCAATGTTACCAATGTTTCACTCTCAATTTATTGTAAAGGGAATTTAAGGTGATTAATTGAAGGTGATTATGGATGTTTAAAGATTAAATGAGATGAAGTTAATCTTTGGTCTCTCTACAAAATACCCAGAAACCACAGCAGAAATTATGATATAAATACATTTCTGTGTACAGGTGCCATGATCCTGCACCTTCAGAGAGAACCTCTGTGACTTCATGCTGTCCCCCAGTGCACACCTGTGTCACTTTGCAAAAACACATTTAAACAAGACTGCAAAGTAGCTTCTTCCTTTTCCACTTTCATGGTCAGAGACTTCTGTATTTGATTCTCAGCCGTGCACTGGACAGCTGAAACTGTTCAAGACAGAAGTTTCAGGAAAACATATTTTCCTTTTCCCACATTATCAGCACTGTGTAAAAATAGCAAACACATTTTACATGAACATTTAAAGATATATTTATTTCACAGAAAAATAGTAATATAAAACCAACCCTTTGTGACTTTCCAAAATATTTATTCTCTAATCCTGAAGAAAATGGAAGATTTCCTTGAGACTACTACACTCAGCACACATCTCATTTGTTAGTCTACACTCAATTCTCTTTAAACCATCAGAAGAGATGAGTGTTTCAGAGTTTTGAATTTACTATTTCAAGAGCAATATGAGAGACAACACCTCAGGTGGTCACCTACCTGGATGAAGATTTAACTAATGCAACACCTTGAGTAACCAGCTGCTGAACCAAGGCACACTGCTAATCAACTCCCCTTCCCCTGCTATGTTATTTCCAACCAGTGAAGTTCCCACACCACCTCACATATGCTAATAAATTCATCAGTCTTGATTGAAGGAGTGTTCATGTGCTACCAGTGCTTTCTGAAGAGTGCAGCTGGTCTTTCTGCACTTGGGTGGGCCTAAACCAAGCCTGCTCTTGCTATTCCTCATAAATACTTACGTAGAAATGTAAATTTACAGGGTATATTGAAAACAGACCCAGCATGCTCTTTATTACAAGAAAACAAAAAAATCCAAACCAACCAACCAAACAATTCTATTTTAAAAAAAATTAAATAATTGCAAGAAACAGGAGAATATGCAAACAGGTCAATTTTGAATGAAAAATATTGTAATGAAAATAATTCATATACTCACAAAAGAATATATTGATACTTTTTTAGGGATACATGCTTTCTGCTTAGACCTCTAACCGACCTGGTTTAACATCAATCTGCTCATTTAAAAAGAAAGAGCATCCTTTTCTCACCAAACTGTGCTCTGAAAACTCAGTAAGCAAGGCTGAAGTCAGCACTCCTCATAACTCTGAGGAGACTTGGCTTTTGTAACTACTAAGAAACTATCCATAATCACAGAACAGCAACAAAAGTTCTATTACAGTGCAGGCATATATTCCTTTTTTCATATATTTTTACCGACAGAAGATGCTCAGAGAAACTCTGAGCATCTTGAAACTGAAATATTTCCTTGCAGAAAACAACATCAAGCTATTCAGAAGTACAGAAACTCTCTGGTAGTGAGACTCTAAAACAGTTGTTGATAAAAGCATTAATAACATGGTTTATCAAGAGAGAATAATTAGGAATTTGCTCAGAAGTATCAATGTGGTTTTCAAATCAATACTTGTTGCTAAAGAAAACTAGATAAGTTCTTGGTTTCCTTCCTGCTCCTCAGGAATTCATCTCCTAGAACGTCACTTGTCTGAATTGTTCAGGTGCCTGCCTTTAAAACAAGCCAACAAGATAAGCAAAAGATAGAAAGATGGAGTTCCTTTGCCATCAGTTGGTGGGTTTCACTTTTTTCTAGCTCTTTTCAAAAACTCTAACTGTAATTCCAGGCAAAACTCATATTTGTGGAAATTAATGGAGACAATGGATGTTTCTGGTACCAAGTGCTGTTACTAAGAAATATCACACTTTCTGGACATCAAACATTTATTTTTCTTCAGTGGGCCTCAGCTCCATTCCCCAGCTAAACAATATTAGGACTGGACTAGGAAGTGAGCCAAACTGATGTTTGAAACATGAAGGGATGAGAAATAAACACAAACTGATTCCTTCCCACCCCTAACCATAGCACTACTCATGCATGAATATTCAGGAAAAGGGTGTCCTGCTGCTACCAGCTCCCAAGGCTGATTTATCCCACGTGGAAAGGAAGATGCAGGAAATGAATTATGAATATCAAAAATGCAGCTGTTAGCTTCGATCCCCCTTGGGAAACTCTCATTTCTCATTGTCTCCAGTAATGGCAGTAAACGGATATTTTCCCCCTGCATAAACAATTTGTGTTCTCATTCTTATTTCCATGAATGGATCAATAGCAACAAAAAACCCAAGTCTCTGAAAATTATCTGGTAAAGTTCTGCATCAAGACCAGGGAGCTTGTTATCCCACCATCTCTTTGGGAGCTTCTGCAAAGGGCTGACTCTGTAAAGAGCAATTTTATCCTCAGTGCCAGTGAAAGCCAGGCCAGTGTCTTCATTAGACTGAGGCTGACTAAAGGTTTAGAATGCTCCTTAAATTTCTTCTGAAGAAATTTAGTAGATTATACCTTTTTTTTTCTTTTTTTTTTTTATAATCCTTTAATAATTTTTTGTGCACATCCCTAAAAGTTTTGTGGCCGTTTTTCTCCAAAGGAATTCAGATTGCTCTGAAATTTTTCTCCCTGGAGGTGTGCTGATATGATGTAAAAAGCAAAGGTGAAAAAGCAGATGACACCTGAATAACTCCAGTGCTGGAGAGCAGCCATGGCCTGCCTGCCCTGGGACTGGTGGTGCTGCCTTGCAAATTCTGTGGTGAGTGTGCAGAAATTTAGTAATTCCCAAACACAATTTATTTGTATTATAAACCATTAGGCAATACACAAAACAAGAATTAAAAATAAAAATTAAAAGAAAAAAGAACATACGTGAAATGAGAAAGAAATTTGTGTATGGTTCAAAGTATTTTAATATTGATTAGCCTAGACTATGGATAGTTTGAAGTGAAACAAAAACTAGGAAACAAAGCTACGTCATATTTAAAAAGTATGCATAAGTATCCAGGGAACTGAAGGTGGTAAAAGAATCATCTATGAGGGTAAAATGTAATTATATAAACAAATGTGAAAGGTTTTTTTGTTTATTTGTGGTACACTGGATTTCACATCAAATTAAAGATTTATGCAGTAAACCATGCAGCGGCAGTAAAATCATTATGCAAATGTCATTTCTGTCTTCATGGCAAGGGTTTTTTTTAAATATGCATGCTCATTTGGGTGTTCACTTGAGCAGAACATATACTTACCTATAGAGTCGTTCCTCTTTATTTCCCAGATGCTCCTCTGACTGTTGTTGGGTGGCTTGTCTGGTTTGTTCAGGGAAAGAAGGCAGCTAAGGATAGAAGCCAACATGTGAATCCTTCAGAATTCCTTGACAAAACTGAGCAATGATGGTTTTTTAAAACACCAATAATGTACACAAAGTGCCAAGGCCCTGAGGACACTGCCACTCCTTACCAGTCCCAGGGCTCTCTAACACTAATAAAAAGAAAGTATTATCTCTTTAGTGGAGCCATACATTTAAATGTGCTGTTAGATTTTACTAATAAAATAAGATTTGCATGTTCTTCAATTTTTCTTTGAAGTAGCTCTGAGTTTCTCTGTCGCACTTGAGGAATTTATCGGGGGGGAAAAAAAGTCTCTTACAAAGAAATAACTTTTGTAAAAAATTAAATGAAGGATTTTTTTTTCTTGTAAGTTGATTGCTTTCTGGTCTGAAGTGATCATATGTAAAGTCTCTAAAAATGATAATGTACTGAAAGTTTTACTTCTTTATGTAGATACTGTAACAAGTTAAGAATCCACAGTTAAAATTTTAGCAAAAAACAACCAAAAAAGCCATCAAAACCAATAGAATTCATTCACATGCTCTATAGGGTAAAGTGGAAAAATCTTCCAATATTAAAAACACCTATATTTTTTGTCAGAAACACTTTTACACTCCTTCTGCAATTATTTTTAATTTCTGTGTAGTGATAAACAAAAACATTCATCTTGGCTGGTCTATTTGGCAAGAAGAATTCAATTGAAGCTCATATTCTATGTTAGGAATGATCAGGATGGAAATATATCAATGTACAGAAGCCTTTCCAACTGCTTTTGTGTCAAGTGCTCTGCATTTACAGCTCCCACTGTCCATGGTGTGTGACAGGCTGGCTCTGGAGACAGCTTGGACAAGCCACCACCATGGTAAAGTGCCTGCTCTCAGCCTCTCCTGAATAAACTCACCTTTTTTCATCATCTGGACAGAGAACCCAGGCTCTCCATTTAAGCAGAAAATTCTGTGTTTAAAATAAATCAGTGTTAAAATTCCCGGCTGCATTTTTGTCTGAAAATAAACACCCAGCACTTTTCTTAGGTAAAATTAATCTTTATGCCTAGGCATAACACTTTGCCTTTACAATGTGTATCTTTCACCTCCTCCCTATTTCACAGTCTTAAATAAGGTTTAAATATTGCATAACTCTTCTGTTTAACTCTCTGAATGATGAAGAATTTTATGTTAGATGAAAATCCTGATAAAAACATGCCCTGAAAAGTATTGAGAGTATGAAAGAATATAAAGAGAAAGCTGGCATTTCATATTTCACAGAAACTCCCAAGTGTTCAGTATTTGTTTTCATTTTACACTGAAACAAAATGGAATGCTTTTAATACTTTCATAAAGCATGTCTGTGTTAAAATGTCATAGTCACAATAAAAACATCAGGTTTTAAAGTTCCCTCTGTGTTGGGTCACAGACAATCAGAGGCTTTACCACCAAAGAAATAATTTTCACCTAAAAACTTTCTAGAATGAATAGATTTCTACATCATTTCAAATTTTAAAAATTAGCGTATTTCCAGTGCATTTTATTAGAAAATTTTCAGTCTACTTCACATAGAAATATTGGTGAAGTACATTGTGAAATCATGTTCAAACAAATGTTAGAGAACATTTATTTTCATTATTTTCTTATCTCTGCTAGAGAGATATATTGATTACCACTAGTTCAATGTCAAGGTCCTAAAAATAGAAAGCTTTATTTAATAAAAAGCAGAAGGGACATTATTTCTATCCTGGATTACCTCACAACACTCTGTGGCAGGACAGGTGGGTGAAAGGGGCAAGAGGAGAGGAGATTCAGGAGTAGTATCAGTTCTCATGAGGACAGTCTATGACTTTCTAAGTTTACATGGCCTGGAAGGCTAGAAAGATATGATATAGACTGGATGGAAATTAATGTTCCAAAATGCAGAAATTCTCTGCAGCTATTCCATTAGAAGGTGTGGCTTGACCCCAAGTGCTGGATTTAGCCTCCCATCCATCACAGACTAATTATGTTTCCAGACCAAAAAAAAAAAAGGGTAATAATTCAACGTGATGTGCAAGGAAGTGACCATGTAACTGCCATTAACCTGTGCATCATTGTCCTAAAGTTCTACTACTAATTCTGGTTTTTAAGTTTTTCTCACCTATTTCAACAAAACATGCCAATGGACAATATTTTCCTCTCCTACAGATGGGCATTTGTACTCACTCCACAACCATCACATAATGTGAGGTTTACTGTGTAGCATAGCCTTTGAGTCAATCAGGTAAATGGGGAAAAATGTCAGTATTAATGAAAGAGAAATTCCTTGACACAGCTTCACTTACATTCCATGGGGACCCTGGTGTTGTAAATTTAGGCCATAAGGAATATTTGTTAGACGGATTTACCTTGTTACTGATGCTGTACTATTAAATTGTTATATGCCTTAGTGATAGCAAGGTACTGAGAATAATTTTGTGAGGAAAATGAAAATGTACATAATAAACCCAGTGCTGAAAAATTGTTCAAGGGAATCTGTCATGTGTTCACTGACTACTGCAAAGCAATGGAAATGCCCCTGAAAGAGCTTCGGGACCTTTGGTTCACACTCTTGAGGATGCTGTCAGTACATCCTGTGCCTACAGAGGTTCAACATCTAAACTCCAGTAAAATTTATCTATGTTAACTACTCAGCTTGCAGTATGAACTCTATGAGGTCAGAGTAAAGAGAGTATGGAAAAAATTCATGACTCTCTTGGGAGGGACAGTGAGACTCCCCAACCACAGAATTGGCAGGTGTGCACAGGCCTTGTACTGCCCAGGATCAAAACTTCAGATCCTCTGATTAAGGATGCTGCTTTTAAAGAAAACCTTTGTTATTTTTCTATGCTGCTAAAAAACCCCAAATTATTTTTTCACTGGGTTCCTGGCAGCAACTAAGAGAGTTGGCAGGGGTTTCCCTGTGAGTGCACATAGGACCAAGACATAATCCTGTCTTTGACAATGTACTAATGAGTGATAAATTCTTTCAAATGCAAAGAAGGGAGAATGGGTGTATTAATAATCTTTAAGCTCTCTTACTGCAAACAGTAGCTCCCTGTTCCTAATTATGTAAGTAAAAACCATGCCACATCAGAAGTCTTTTCCCCAAATCCCTAAATCAGCTCTCTGCTATGAGCTGAGCAGGATGAATACCACAGGCAATATTTGCAACTATGAATGTATCCTTTTAAAACATCATTCCTGAATAAATCTTATTGATGCTCACACCTTTCACCTGTTGAACCATAACACCAAATATTTTTGTGAAAATATTCTTGTGGTTAGATTGAGAAATAAAAATGTCATAGGCTTAAAAAAGTGGCAACTAATGAGATCCTGTAGTATTTGCAGACACCTGACTGGACAAGTAAAATAGCAAATATAAGATGTTCCAATCCACATCTGCTTGTTGACACTTTATAAATTTAAGTAGGCTACACTTGGTTACTGAGCAGGTCACTAAAGGTCTGCAGAAGGGCTGAACCACAGCCACAAAAGGAGGAGAAAACACTGAGAACGATGTCATACATCACTCAGAGGACAATCTGCTGCTGATTAAGAGCCCTTGGAACACTTATCAAGTAAAAAAAAATCCCCAGCAAGGCTCATTAACTCACACATAGTGCTATGCTAACAGCTGGCACACAGCTGGCTAGCTTTGGCATGGGCAGAACTGATGCACCTCTAGCAACATAACTACACTGGAATGGAACAAAACCCATGTAAGGAAGGAGAAGACACACTCTCACATCTCACTCAGTTTGGTGGGGAAAAGATCTTTCTGAGCTCCAGCTGGAAGAGAATTAACGTTCTTTGAATTTAGCTGGCTGCCTCCAAACAATGGTCAGATTGAGATGCATCAAAGGAAGATTGGAATGGTTGCATACTATAACTATGGCATCCCAATAAAAGTCCTAAGAATAAAATGCTGGATCTCAAAATTAGCAATCCTCAAAAATGTGTGAACTTTTTTGTTTATAACGTTCATCATGCTCGTCATGAACATTTCAGAAAGTCACATCTTTGTGGGATTTTGCTTAGTCTTTGACCTCAGTAGCAACCTGTAGAAATATGTTTCATAGTTCAGTAATATTCTGCGTAAAAAGACAATTTTCCAACACAGATTTGAATCATCTTCTTTTCAGTTTCACAGAGTACCTTCCTCATTATACATGAGAAAAAACACTAACTTCTGATCTGTTATCTTTTTTACTATTCTTCAGGTTTGAGGTTCATTGGCAGAGGTGTTTTTTGGTTTATGTGTTGAAGTGCTTGTTTATATGCCCCTTCCTGATAAAGGAAGCCTTGGTCTTAGTTTTCAATAAGAAATCTTGTGGTTTCTCATCATTGTCATTGATTCTCCTCTCCTAGTCCTGAACCTATCCTGAAATATTCTTTGAGACAAATACTTCAGCAAGCATCTTAGATGAGGTCATACAGTATTATAATATTGGTATTATGTTCTTTCCCAGTATTGCACTCCCTTAAATCCTCTGTCCAGCCCCTGAAAAACTGATGGCTTTTCTGAACAGTGGGTTGACAAGGTACCTTCAGGTTTGTGTTGATAACTGTTCTGAGGTTTGTAATTTAATTAACCCCTCAACAGTGAAGGAGGAATATGCTAATACAGCTTCATGCCACACTCAGTTGATATGCTTAATGTGGCTACATCTTGTGTCTATATATGAATTTTGAAATATTTTAACAATATATCTGTGTATATTGAACAGAATGAAAAGTTCTGATGTTACTCAGAAGTACCTATCCAATCTGCATGGACACTTGAGGACTGAAGAGAGAAATGTTCAGCACAGCATATTGTATAAAAGTTACCATATAAAATAACTCATTAGAAGTGTAAAATTCTTAACATAAACATGAATGAAACAAAAATAAGGCCAGATAAGAACAGGAAGAGGACAACTCAGGAAACAAAAAAGGCATTCTCAATAAAAAATGAACATTTTTAGTGATTAACAGGATATTACAACTAAGCTGTCTTGAAGGATTATTACTCATATAATAAGACACTTAAAGGGCAATTAAAAGACTTTTCAAAAGCCTAATGGGGAACTGTTCCAGTCTTGTTTGATTCAATCATATGAGAAAAAATTGGATAACTCCATGGTTTTTGTTCTTTATATCAGTGATTAACTCTTTGTGGAGATTTGTCCAACACTTTGTCCAACAACAAATCAATCACAAACCAAGAGAACCCCATAAACAGGTGGGATTTTGCATTCCTTTCCATCATTCTGCACCATGTCACAGTGAAGTCCATTTCTGAGTGGTTTGGATCATGTTCTTCCCATGCATTTTTCATCCCTATCTTCCTTTCCAAAGGCAGCCTTATGTGGTCCAAGCAAGTGCTCTGTGATTGTGCATCTCTAATAGGAGAGATCTGCTTTCAAATCTGAAGTGTTGAAGAGCCAGGCTGCCCAGTTGTGGGAGTGGCATTTCTTTTTATGCCTCCCAGAATCAGGATGCCAAAAGTTTTATACCTGAGTGGAGTCATTCACTCTGTAAAAGAATCATTACCCTGGCTTCTTAATACTTTTCATAAAATTTATGTTTGTTTTTGCTGAACGCGTTTTATGGACAACTGTAAAATGTCTGTGGGTAACAGCTACAGAGCTTGCAACAGCAAAGAATTAAGTCCCTGCTACCCCTGGAGTGCTAATGAGGTAAAAATGTGCTGAATGTTCATACTTTCATGGGGATACACATATTATGATTGCTACAGGTGCACAATGCTAATTTGCTTTTTGGGCAAACCATGCTCAATTTGCATAATTTTAACATCCTGAAACCTGCAAACATCAGGAAAATCTGTGTGTTTCTCTGCCTGTAGCATTAATTCATTGAATATCTAAGAATCAATATAACCTCTCAGAACCAGAAGGAAGCCCTGCTGGAGTCCTGCATTTGCTAAATTATAGGATCAAAGCCTTGAGGTACTCCAGTCCAGGTCCCTTGTCTATAACCAACATAACCATGAAAATATCACTGTCTTCAGGGCCAGAACTACTTTTTCTCACTCAGTAATACTTTGGAATTGTCAAATACTGATGACCCATCCATTTGGAGACATTGCTATGAGTTTAGCTGATAAATACAGAACTAAAGTCAGACGTTATCTTTTGTTCGATGCTTGGGGAGCAATTTATATCTTCCAGTTTGCTTGAGCCATAACTGAACATGATTCAGCCTGTATCTACATCTCAAAAGTAAAGGTGTAATATTTGTATTACTTCATCTTTTCATCATTTGTCATGTTAAATCCTTCTATGAGTGTTGAAATAACTTGAGATAAACATAATCAGTAGAAGATGAAGATGTCTTTCCAGTGGTGACTACAGCCAGAGAAGTTTGTTGGTGAGAAGATGCATAAAGAATGCAATATAAAATAATTTGGAGAAAATATGAATATGCATCAATGAAACAGCATACTAAATCATGAAAATGAGGGAGTACTATTAGGCAACAACTGTTAAATAGTGCTCACAATTCAATTTTGATCTTTAAAGCTATTTCCAGATTATTTTAGGTTGATGTATGGGGTTACCTGGCTACACAATAAAAAAATTTTGTCTTGCAATACATGCAGCCAAACAAGAGTTTATCAAATACATGAGAGAGAACTTGAGTCTGTTGTTAAAAATATGCAGTATATTGACCTTTTCTCCTGCCACTATGTAAGTCTCTGTAAAATCTCTGGTTTTTTACTGCTTTGGTAGCTATAGTATTTTTTTGCACAAACATACAGCTAAATCAAAAGCAGTGGTCAGCAGCAGCTGCAGTTGCAAAATGGTTGGAGAGAACCATGAGACAGAACAAGAGTAAAAAAGTAACTATATCTTGAACATATCAGAGGAAGACAAAAATTTTAAAACAACAGGAAAACCACAAAGATTACACAAAGAAAACAGTAATTTGGCAGTTTTAAAAATACAAATGCAATACACTTTCTGACATCAGAGAAGTATTGATTAGAAAGAGACACAAACCTTCCATATACTACAAAAAAGTTTCAATAAATTTATTTTGAGTCGAAAAAGTAGTTTCCTTGGTTCAAAGAATGGGCTGCCCTGGATTCCAGAAGGGTTTTTCATTTGTTTGAATCTTAAAGTGAGTAGGTTTGGTGCTGAACAGGAGGGAAGTAATATTATAAAATCTTTTGTGATTTTTCCCCTCTGACAGGACCACAAGAACTTCACTGCTTCATAGCAAGGGAAAGTCAGTTTGCATGGAAGCACCAGTCCTGAAAAATCCAGCTGTGCCACAGATCATGTGGGTCAGGCAGGCACAGGAGCCACAGAGAGTCCTCCCAACAGCTCAGATGAGCTCAGATCAGTCAGAACAGCATTTCTGACCTTGGCATGATCCTAACACCATGAAACACAACTTGTTCTGGTTTTGGAAAGGGATTGCTTCTGTTTCCACCATACACCTTGAGTACTCAAATTTTGGTTTTTTTTCATTAGGTGTTTCTTATTTTTGTTCATTCCTCTCTTTATTTACCTCAACAGTTCTTTTTTTTTTATTTTTGCTTGCTTTTTTTTTAGCACTTCATGTACAGCATCCTTCATCCCCCACCTGTCTCCTTTGCTGCCTTCCAATCTGTCTTTCATTTAAATTTCCTTTCCTTCTTGCCTCCTCTAGTAATTCTGCCATTACAAACTCCTGAACTATTAAGAAGCAACTACAACACTAAGGGCTCTCAAGACAGATTGTGGGGACTAAATAAAAATAAACTGAATCAAGCTTTTAAACTAATAGCAATTAATGCTACAATTCCTGGAAAGGGCAACTCTCACTTCCCCTAGTGAAAGGTTTTTTTTGAGCTCAGCAGCCCAACAATAAAGCTGCCCTGAAGTGTAAAAATGCCATCAATCTGGCACACTGCAGTATTCCCTCAGTGAGTCTCTCCAGCAGGTGCATCATTTATGGTTTAAACACTGATCTCAACCACCTATCTGCAGCTTCACAGCACAAATAGTCCTCTGCTTTGATGCCTTAGGAATTCTCACCAACATTAACAATTACAGCAATTTTTGAATCAGAGTACATCTTCTGATTACTAGGAAATTATATCCTTGTGGAAAGTAATATATTTTTAGTATACTTGGCACACTTTTAGTACAGCTAAGTATTTGTAGAATACTTGAATTACAGCAAGTATACTCATTTTTCATAAGTGTAGAGTGACACATTATAAAACAAATTATTATAATCAGAGATTTTCTGGAAGTTCTCAAAGATCTTGATTCAAAATGGGACAAGTTTCTAGCAGTAGCCTCCACCCACATTAGCAGAGAGTGGGAGCTGAGGGGATTCAGCACCTTCGAGGGAAGTTCCCTGCTAAAACCCAACCCTGCAGCTGTGGCAAAATGAAATTTCTTTGATTGCTTCTGCTCATTTGCATACTACAGCTATGATTCAGGCATGCTGATAAATGACACTAGAACATCATGTTGTTCTGCCAGTCTTGCTATTCATTATTTTTCAGATTTTGGGGGGCTTTGGAAAGGAGTTTGTTTTTCACTTGGAGCCCACACTACAGAGACTACCCAGAAACTCTCCTAACACCTGGGGGTCATGAGCACACTGAGGTATCCAGGCAGCTCTGTGATCCCAGCAAAGAGAATGAGGAACGTGGTGACTGAGATGATGAATGGGTTTCATGGAAATTTATACAAATTACGCACAAATGGCATTCACATAAATTCCATATAAATTATGCCAATTAATTAGGAGTATGAATTTAGTGGGATTTTTAAAAGGAATTATGGGAAATTTTATAAGCAACATTTATAAAAGTCTGTTAAATGTTAAGAACTTTGAAAGAAATATGAAGCAAAATATTTTAGGGTTTAAAATAAACTCTCTTGAGGAGTGCTACAAAATATTCATCCCACGTCTGCCTATGGTGGGATTTCTTACACATTTCTTTCAAGGAAGTGATTTCACAGACAGTTCTGGGATGAAATGAGCTTCCAAGTTCCTTTGGTGACTGTTGTTTGCTCAATGACAACATGCAACAGTTTGTTGCTCTCTTCAATTCTTCTTCTTATCTAAGATTGCCTGTACTTTCCTGCTTAAAAACTGCTGCAAAGCATTAAAAGACAAGCATTTGAACTAAAAAAATACCTATGTCTTCTAAATTCATTATTTCCTTATATTTTTGCTGTCAAAGGCATTTGACAGTGTGACACATGCAGTGTTTACATGTATCATTCTCAAATGCAAGTCTACAAGGATATATTTGAGATGTATCTGCTGCTTACATTAATATTTTATATATGTTATGCCACATTACTGCATAGAAATTCAGAGAAAATTATCACTTTTTTGAGATATGAACATGAGGACTTCTTTTGAAATTAATAAAATTATTGTTATGAAATTTACATTTTTTAAAATCACAGTAGTGATGTCCATATAAATCCTTACAAACTCTTTTATAAAGAAAATTCTGCAATCACCTTCTTGTTAAGAGTTAATATCAAACCAAATGTGCTTTGGAAGCCAGTTGATTTATCAATTCTCTGTTTCACCATGCTTTGTCCAACGATTTGTCAAATCCAAACATACATATTGAGAAGAACATTTTGCATCACTTTGGGTTTCTTCATGGAGCTTCAGTGAGAAAACCATCGCTATGTGTGTCATACCATATCCCCTCTGAAGGCTATTGAGGATTCATCAAGAGGGCTGGCTGATAAATGGGTTTTTGTACAGCTCAGAAAACCTAACATGGGGTATTTCATTACAGATTTCTCCTGGCAATGTGTACTGCTGTGCCCATCAGCCAAGCCTTGTGTGTGAAAGTGTACTGCACCTTCAGCTCTGAGACTTAGAGCCAGCAAACTATAGGGTATTGTCATTAATGATGTCTTTTTATATGCACTTTAGGAATATTTGAGGTCTTAGTAGCTCCTGTATTCTTCACACAACAAATAATGTTCATTATATTATAGGAATATATTTTCACACTCATCAAGTTTCACATTTAATGAAAAAACCAAACCCAAACCCACATGCTGGATATTCAGTTCTGAATCATAAATTTATTTGAAAGTCTCATACATGTTTCATATACATTTAAATATCTTTTTTATGATTTGAACTATTAAACTGGTCTGTTTTTCTAGTGGTTTAAGCAATTTCATGCAATGAAACTCCAAAGCCAAGGAAAGAAAAAAAAAGGCATCCAAATTAATCTCTGAATCATCCCAAGGTTTCCATCTTGGGGATCAAATTTGGATTACTATTAATTTTCCTGAACATGTTTCATGTTAAATTGTCACTATTACAGTAAATACAAGAAAGCAGTTATTTCCAGGGAGAAATGTGTAAGTCTTGAAATGGTTTGTGGTCAGCTCAGATTTTTTATAGACCAAGAGTCCACAAATATCTTCTGATCCTCAGACATGTTCACACATTTTGTTACCATGCTTGCTTTCCTTGGATAAAATTACTTTTGGACCCACAAAGCCACCTATAACTGCATAAGTTTCCAATCTTCTCTTCATGACTAGAACATTACAGCACTAAGTACAGCTGGTACCTTCTGCAAAAGCAGAAGACTGGGAAATATGCTTAAATTCCAGTACTGAGTATAATGTCAATAAATATTTTAAATCATCGTAGGTGTGCTCCTGTACTTCATTATTTATCCATTCAGAATTTCTATTAAGCAAGTTTTTAACACCTTAATCCTCCAAAGTTAGGTATAAGCTATCTCCAAAAACTCATTATCTAGAGAAACTATCAAATCCAAATAGTTGTCTCTCTGTTCCATTTTCTGATTTCAAACATGTATCGGTCAAATACCTCCAGTACTGTATTTCATTATTTGCTACAATTAATTTTGTTGAACTATACAGATTTGGTTCTCTCTTTTACTCCAGGTTCTTAAAGTGCTTCAAAATTTTCATTAATTAGTTTAAATTGAGCAACCAAGGACCTATGTAACACACTGAAATTCTAATTTCAGTGTGTTATGGTAGGAAATTCTAATTTCTTATAATTTCTTCTTATTTTAGATTTGCCCATACTTGATTCATCCACAGCTGAGTAATATGGCAGTTAACAGGGAGAAAGTATATATTTTTTCTCCACATCTCTTTAAACTTCACTGCCTGTATGCAGATATAGACAATTGCATACAGTTCCCTCAGTTCTGCTGCACATCTACTTCGTCCCATTTGTTCCTCATTCTGGACCAAGTTCAAAAGACATTATTGAATTGTTCAAAAAAATGTTACTGACTGTCCTCCAAAAAAAAATTTTTATTCACACATGCAAAGGGTCAATTTCTGGTGGGTCTGAAGGTCTTCTTATGGATTTGATTTGGTATAGAAGGACTACTGATGATTGTTTCAAAGCAGGGAAATATGTCAGGCATATGCCGCATGATTATAACCAGAACAGAGCTTTGATGTGCCCCCAAAATCCAACCACTCCAGTCCCAAGCATTACCCTGGGCCACTTCAGTAAAGAAACAGGTTTTCTCTCTTCCAAATCTTTAAAACAGTTCCTGCTGTCTTTAGTCTCAGAAATAACTTTCTCCCTTTTCATATTCTCCTCATGCCTTCCCAGATAGCCAGTGTTCTCTGGAAGCACTTTTTGTTTGATTTTAATTGTGGGTTTTGCTGATTTTGTGGGGTTTTGTTTTTGGTGGTGGTTTTTTGTGTTTTATTTCTCAGCAGAATTATTCCTATTTCTTCTGCAGTGCCTTGACTGGTTCCTTCCTTTCTTATTAGCACTGACAGCCATGGCAATTGCATGTGCGTGCCTCAGAGACAGCTCCAGCACTCACTGCAGCTTGCCAAAAGATCTCTTATTTAAAATTACAACCGTTGGACAATTTCACATATGTACTTCAAAGGCACTTTGTTCTGACAATACACATCCCTCCAAAAGGTCTCGAACTTGCAAGTTGGATAATGTACTGCGTTCTCCATGACAGAAAATATGATTGGTTTGTTTGCAAGAAGATCCTTGCTGCTTTTATCTCTTTACTTTTTCAAATCTATAAATATTTTGGTATAATACAGAACGTTAATTTATGCAGAAACCAGTCAGGTTTCTGTAAGGCCATGTGTTTCTTACAAGATATATCACATATTTGTCAAGCTGAAAAACCTACAGAGATGGTATGGAAATCTTTTTTTTTTTCCTTTTTTTTTTTTCTTCCTCTTTCTTGGGATTTTGGTGGGGTTTTTTTGAGTTTTTTTTTTTTGTTTTTGTTGGTTTTTTTTTTATTTGGTGCTCAAAATGAATCAACTATGACACTATATGCTGCAACAATTGCTGAGAATGACAAAAGTAATATATTTTTCTCAACAAAAAAGTACCATTAAATTAAGGAAATTGTATTTCCCTTAAATCTTCCTGTATCTTCCTGGCTCACTTAACATCTTCTTGTTTTATTTCTGTGTAGGCTCTTGCCAGTCTTCCTTTCACTGGGGCAGGCTTCTTTCTAGAGAAACATGGGCATCCTCTGGCTACTGCTGGAATAACTGAGATGTCCTTCACTTTAAAGGAGGAAAAATCCTCCACCTGTGCCAGGATCTCCACTATGCCAGCACAATCAGGGTGGATTGGCCTTGGTCTTTGACATTCCCCATCTAAGAGCATAAGTTTTACCTTGTGCTTACTGTGAGCCTAATAAAATAAAGCTACAGTTAAAAAATTATAATATAGATATAAAATGTATATATATTATATACATGTATATATGTGTTTATACATGCATACATACATATATATATGTACACTAAATACTACTATCAAGTTACAACTCTGCTTCTTTAAAAACGTGTATCACTTATCATGTTTCAGCTTACAATTTATCTGCTTTTAATAGCAGAAGAGTTATTTGCTCCTTTCTCTGCTTGAAGGGGTCAAGTTACTAGAATTATCAAGAGAAATCCTCACTATGAAATTAACTGGATGTGGATATCAGTTGGCTGAAGAAAAGGAAAGTCTGATTATGTTCTAAGCACTGAAGATACATTGCATATCTAGGAAGCTTTTCTTCTCATTACTTAACATGTTGCTTGGTTACCTCATCAAACTTGTCATCTGTGAGGAAACCCATTTCATGAAGAAAAAAATAAATCATAAAGCTAACTCCACTGGGAGTGAAATGGAAGAAAGGCTTTTTATTTATGCTTATTTCTGAAGTTTCAGTTCAAAACTAAGTTGCTATGTTTACACCCCAGATATGAAAAAAATAAAATTGCACAACCACTCTCAAAGAATTATGTCATGCCCCTTAGTGGGCTCTTCTGACCCTTGGTGTGACAATCATCACTCCATGTGTTCAAAAGTGGCCAGGACCTTGGCTAAGGCTTCATGCAAATCCCTTACAATCAATTCTTCACTTTTCTGTAGGCCACAGGCACCAAGTTAGAAGCGCAACAGATATAGAAAATGTTTGGCACAAACAAACACTTCCCATGCTGCTAAACCCAATGATTTTGAGATGCCTGGGCTTTCTCTAACAGTTCTGGAGACAACACAGAGTCAGGTGGGTTTGATGCTGGAAAATGGCTTTCCCAAGCATTTCTCCCATGGTTGTGGTAGACCTGGTCCATGGGTGTGCTCTGCTCACGAGATTATACCTCCATTTTCCCACAGGCTGTGCGGAATCCAGCAAACCTCAGTTCCAGGGCGTAAAAAAAGATGACATAATGATAATGATAATAAAGATGATGATGATGATGATAATTAGTAGTAGTACCACCAAAACCCCAACAAAAAAATCAACCAACCAACCAACCCTCTCCAAAGTAAAACAAACCACCAACAAAAGAATACAAAGCACCAACAAAAGAATCCCCCAAACCCACGCAATGAAAGAGGAGATTTCCTCGGGAAGCCGGCAGCTCCCTCTGGGCCCTCGCCGTGTTGCACCAGCGCTGCATCACCTCTCCCTCTGCCCATGCGACCCCTCCGACCCTCCCCAGCCATCAGCCGCCAGCAGCGTGCACGCCCCCGGCCTCGCTTCTCCGCGGAGCCGCCCGGCGCAGCCTCTCCCGCGCGGTCCCTCCATCCGCGCCCCGCCGTGTCCCGGTGCCGCGGTGCCGGTGCCGCGGTGCCGGTGCCGGTGCCGGTGCCGGTCCGGGCCGGGCCGGGGCGGGTCCGCAGCGCGCACGGCACCGCCCCCGGCGGGCAGACGGGCGCGGCGGCGTCACGCGGCGGTGCCGCCCCCCGCTCCCGGCGGCCGCCCCCGCCCGCCGCCGCCGCCGCCGCCGCCGCGCACCCGCAGCAGCGCCCGCTCCGCTCCGCTCCGCTCCGCCGGCGAGCGGCAGAGGCAGCCCCGGCAGCCGCGCCCGCCCCGGCCCGGCCCCGGCCCCGCGGCCCCCGCGCAGGTAAGGCGCGCCCGCAGCGGCGCCGCGGAGGAGCAGCCCCAGCCCCGCGCTCCGCCGCGAGAGGCTGGTGGGTCTGCGTGCGGCGTTGTGGAGAGGTGGATGGCGAGGAGAGGAGATGGTGGAGCGGAGGTGTAAGTTAAAGGTTGGATGCGGTGATTTATTGCCCCCTTGGCAAGGCGTGGGGGGAGGAGGGGAGAGGGGGGTCTGCGAGACATGGGCGATAAAATCAATCTGCTGCATGTTCTCCCTGGCGTGAGCTGCCGTGGTGAATCGCGAAGCCGGGGCAGCGATGGGATATCGCAATATTGTTGTTATTTATCGGCGGCGGTCTGAAAGAGACGAGGGGCTTGTGCGGGAAGTGCATTGATAATTTGGGACATTTTCTATTGTGTGTCAGAAGAAAGAGGGCACTCGGCTTCTTCGATATGTGTTTGAAACTGTTTAGGTTCCTGCTGATGGTGTGCATTTTTGAAGGGGTAGAAATTATATCATAAGCATATTAAAATAAAGACATCTGCAGACTGGAAGGGGAGCAAAATCGATCATTCCAGCCGCTTTGGAAAGAATTTGATTCTAGAAATTACGTAGAAATGAAAGGAAAAGATTAATGATGCTGTTAAGTCTGCTTTTGAATTAGAGCGCTTCTCCCTTTGGCTGCAGCAAGGTTGTTTTTCAGATCCTTTTATTTCATCCGGTAATTTGTGAACTCTGGTCTTCCCCGCACCCAGAGACAATGCTCTGTATTTCATACAATAAGGATTCTGCCAAGGATTGTGCATGCCAACCGACCTGGCATTTATTAAGGATTTATTGACCTATGGGTGTCTCTCTCTCTCTCTTTTTCTAATTTGAAAAGGCTCAATCGGGGCACCTGTGACTAAATCATAATTTTTGAAGAATAAAAAATGGTTGTAAAGGGGTGGGGGAAGCATACGAATTCACTGGCGAGGCTCCGAATGCAATAGCTACATTTATATTGGTTTGTGCATATTTCTCGCTACATATGTGCGTGTTCATGGATACATTGCTGGGAGGGATGCCTGGTACTTAAGAGCCATTTGAGATAGATAGATACATAGATAGATCTATATTAATAAATTGTCCTCTTCCGAGAATGAAAGTGTCCCTCTGCTTTGGAAATGACTAGACAAGACTGTGCTGTTTATTGGCAATGTGTGAAATTCTACCACCAGTAATAAATAAGCAATTGTTTGCTGGGCTATTTTTTCCTTGGGTCTTTCTCCTTTCGTTTACAGTCTTTCCACCTCTCTATCTTTTAGTATTTCTTTTTTTTTTTCTTCTTCTTTCCCTCTTTTTTTTTTTATTATTCTTTTTCCTTTCTCTTCTCCCTCTCGCCGCTGCTGCTGCTCTGTGTGTGTGTGTGTGTGTGAGTGAGGGGGCAGGCAGGCGCTGCAGCCAGCGGCAGGCAGCGGGCAGGGATGCTCGCGAGGTGGGATCCCCGCGCGGCGGCTCTCCGCGGACACCTGTAGGGATCGCTCTGGCACGCACGGCGGCCGCGCACACGCTCGCACACACTCACACTCACACCGCGTCCTTGCCTGGCTCCCCCCACCCTCCTCCCCACCCCTGGTAGACACCGCGGGTTCCTGGCACCCTCGGCGCAACAACGGAGGCGCAAACCCCTTCCCTTCCTTCGCCCCGCTCCTCCCGCCGCCGCGGCGCCCGCCCCGCGCACCTTGCGCCCGCCTCCCCTCCCCGCCGCGCCTCCCGCATTCCCTCCCCACCGCCCCTTCCCCCGGGGGCCAGCCCAGCCCCAGCAGCTGCCCGGTAACCCCCGTGAACACACACAGACACACAGCCCGCGCCCCTTCCCCACTCACCCCGTCTCCTCAAACCCCCCCCTTTCTCCCACGCCCCCCTCACACACAGCCCCCCTCCTCCGTGTCATTGTCCCCGGGCACGCACGCCGTGTCTCACACCGCCAGCCAGCACCCGGCTCCCCGCACCCCCACACACCCCAAACCCGCTCCATCACCGCCTCCCTCCCCTCCGCCGCAGCGGGGCCCCGCGGCCGCCCTCACGTCCCCTCCCCGCCCTGGAGAGCAGCCCTCACGTTCCCCCCGGGCTCCCCCCGGAGCGCAGCCCCTGGCGGGGCCGCTCCGGCTCGGGCGGGCGCGGGCAGCGGCGCCGCCGCCCCGTCGGGCCGCGCAGGGCGGAGCTGTTCCGGGTGCTGAAGCAGGAGCGGCCGCTCGGCGCCGTGCCGCAAGCCAGCGGCGCCCCAGCCCGCGGCCACCGCCGCGCCCCGGAGGCCCTTTGGGCAGCGGGGTTGCGGGGGCTCCCGCCGCGGGTTCTCCCGGGAGCTGCCGGAAAATCCCTCGGCTGGTGGCGGCGTTGCCAGAGGTGGCTCCTGCCGAGGGGCAGGGAGGGCGTGGGGGAAACCTGGGGTCTGCCTGGTGCTGGTGGGCACGCCTGGCCTCTGCCCGCGAAGTTTGGGGGGGGGGGTTCTCCTCTTCTCCCTTTTGCTGCTCTTGCCCACCTCACGTGTGGCGAATAATAAAAATAATCGTGTTGACATTTAGAGGAATGAAATTAAATATAGAGAGAGTAGGAGGTGACTTAGCAGCTCTGAACGTGTCAGGTGCAGGCAGCTGAGGTGTGTGCCTGTTTTTAAAACATTTCTCCCTGGCAGGGTCATCTCTGCCCCCTCTCCCCACACACGCATGCACACACACACACGCACACATACCCCAGCCCAGAAGAGGGCTTGGCAGCAGCTCTGGCCATGCTATTGTGCCTGCCTAAGTGCTGCTGGCAAAGAAATATACGGGAGGGGAAGGGGAAGCGATGAGTGAGGGAGGTGTTGGAGATCCTCTCCTCCATCAGGAGAGGTCTGCTAATACACAGCTTCCAAAAAAGATACAGCAGCTCTGGGGAAGAAACGCAGCCTCTCCACTGAAACATTTTGGATGTAGAGACCTCTTCAGTGGCTAAGAGTGAACTGTGGCATATATATAATTTTGAAAACAGAGGAGTTGTTCTCTCCTTGTTCTCTTAAATAAGGGCAGCTGAGTAAATATACATAAAATACTGCAACCAATTTCAGAGGACTAACACCTGGGATTAGCTGATCTGCATTGTGAATAATGTCAACATCAGAGCTGGCTTGAATTGGATTTTCCCTGCCACAGCAGAAAATATCAGCCTCGGAGGAAACCAGGTAGCAGGAAAAAAAATGTTTTGAAAACCATTAAAAAAAAATTCAAAAAGCTATCTAAGAAACTATTGCAATTCTTTCTCTCCCCAGGAAAAATAAACCAGTAGGTGTAAACCAGTAGGTGTGCCATGCGTGGTGGAGGTTGTCAGTTCCTGCTGGGAGCTCAGGCCACTTTATTTTTTTGACCTGTATTAGAAACAATCAGAACTGGGCTTGGTAGCGTCATCTGTATGACTAGGAGCTTGTAGCTTCACAAGCCATGGTGGGTGTTTTCAAAAACAAATTAAAATAAAATATATTGAAGAGTAAACACCATCTTTTCTGTTTAACACTGTTCTTGTAATAATAAAATGCACTACCAAAATATTTGAAAGTTTTGGAAAGGTAAGTAGTTTACATTTAGATTATACCATAAAAATGTAATCTAGTATAAACATATATGTTGAGGTTTGTGTTTAGCGCTGCAACCTATTACAATTTCTCGGTAACTTGAAAATTACAGCAGCATTTTCCTAATGTCCAGCACCAGTCAAAATGAAAAAAATAATCACAAACGTTCACTATTGATCAACTTTGTGATTCAACATGTTATTAGTTGTCATTTCTTATTATTCTGTTTCAATTCCTTGCAGATTAGAAACAAAAACAATAGAGGAAAATCACCCCCCTGGATCTTAGCCTTGGCCTTTTTCAAGCAAAGAGAAGAGGAGCTGCCAGGCTTTGCATGTCAAGTGGCCACTCGGCTGTTTGACAGCTTCTGGGTTTCAACCCCGTTGGGATTGAGGCAGCTCAAGCAACCAGGAGCGATGAGTCCTGTCGTCTGCTGACGCTGCTCCAGCACCATGGCAGACAGGCTGTGATATGACAAGAGGATCCATCCTAGGGAGGCAGCGTTGGGATCCATAATTGGCTTCCTGGGAAACTACAGCTGGTGGAGAGGATGTAAAAAGAGGCGCGCATGTGCCAGGATATTGCTACAGCCTTGCCGAGCTGGTGGATCCACTTGGAGGAGAGTTTTGCCACTGATCTTGGATTTTTTCCCAGTTTGGTAATGTTGGCTTTGGGGAAAATTTCTGCTGACTCACCCACCCCTGGACACCTTTTGCAGAGCGTGGCTGGCCAGTGAAGAGATCCAACGGCGCCTTACCCCCACTGCGCGTCCCCCCCGGTGGCCTCTGGCACCATCCTGCGCCCAACCCCATCTCGTGGGGCAGCTGCAGCCCCCCGCCCCGGGGAGTCTCCCACAGTGACCCCCGCACCCGGGGCGGGGGTGAGCGTGCCCAAAGCTTCCAGCGCGGCCGGCGCCCGGCAAGATTTTACCCTGTCTGCCGCCGGGGCCCCGGTGCCGCCCCCCGCCAGCCCTGCCGCCCCGCTCACCCGCCCCAGGCCGCGCAGGATGGGGGCGGTGCTGGTGCGGCGCGGGGGCTGCCTGCTGCTCTGGCTGGCCCTACTGCTGGGCTGCTGGGCTGAGCTGGGCAGCGGGCTGGAGTTCCCGGGTGCGGAGGGCCAGTGGACCCGCTTCCCCAAGTGGAACGCCTGCTGCGAGAGCGAAATGAGCTTCAACATGAAGACACGTAGCTCCAGCGGGCTGGTGCTCTACTTTGATGACGAGGGTTTCTGTGACTTCCTGGAGCTCATCCTCACCCAGGGAGGCCGGCTACAGCTCAGCTTCTCCATCTTCTGCGCCGAGCCTGCCACCTTGCTCTCGGACACGGCGGTCAACGACAACCTCTGGCACGCTGTTGTCATCCGCCGCCACTTCAAGAACACGACGCTGATCATTGACCGAACCGAGGCCAAGTGGGTGGAGGTGAAGTCCAAACGGCGGGACATGACTGTCTTCAGCGGGCTCTTCCTAGGAGGGCTCCCGCCGGAGCTGCGGTCGGCGACACTAAAGCTGACGCTCTCCTCCGTCAAGGACCGGGAGCCCTTCAAGGGCTGGATAACAGATGTGCGGGTGAACTACACGCAGGCGTCGCCGGTGGAGAGCCAGGAGGTGCGGCTGGATGACGAGCAGAGCCGGCTGTGCGCCAGGGACGACGTCTGCCTCAACGGGGGCGTCTGCTCGGTGCTCAACGACCAGGCCGTCTGCGACTGCTCCCAAACGGGCTTCCGAGGGAAGGACTGCAGTGAAGGTAAGGGGCCATTTCAGCTCGCCCCATCGCCCCCTCCCCATCGCTCTATGGAGGAGACGGGTTGGAGGCCAGGCCTGCATGAAGTTTCATCTGTATGAGTGGATCTTCCTCCCTCCCCTCTCTTCCCACCATGTCCCCGGCTCCCCTCTTTCCCACCTTCTCCTCCATGTCTTCCACATGTCTCTGTGGCCAACCATGGTGCCATCACTCTTCTGTTCTCTGTGAGGCTGGGTGAGAGGAGGAAGAGGATGTTATCTGAGCATCTTCCTGGGATTTCGGGTTGTTCTGGGTAGAGGAGAGATGGGTATTGGGTACCAGGTGTCACCCAGATGGCAGGGGTGGCTGGAACTGCGCTCGGTGGGAGCTGAGGGAGGGGACATGCATGCTTATCACAAGCAGCTGGTGATAATTAATTTGGGGAGCAGGGAAATTGATGCTGGGAATAATTTACCTGGATTAAGTGCAAAGGTGACCTGGGTTTGGTTTTGTAGGGTAGAGGAGACCCAGAGTCCACTTTGTATTTGCCTCTGCTATGTCATTGAAATAAAATCAGTGATTTATTTGTGAATTCCTTAAATTGTGGCCAGGGAGGAAAGGGATTAAACAGAGGATTATGTTTTTACATGAATGCGAAGGGTACTGCTTTGCAACATATTTAGCAATTCACCATGCCAGTTAGACAGGGAGAACACAGAAGGGCAAGGGGGAAGTACATACTCCAAGACCACAAAATGACCGAGTAGTTTTACCAAGGATGAGGAAACCTAGAAAAACAGCAGTTTCCTTAATCTCATCTACAAATAAATCACTGGGTAAAATATGATTCATATTCAGTGCCCATTGTTTTTGGCAAATGGAAAGAATGTGAACGTTTACTTTGCAGATGCATGCAGGACTCTTGTTTTTATTATTTTGTTAGTAAATGTACCATTGCTTGCAGCTCCTTAGGCATAGGAATTATGTATGTTGTGTACCTAGAGGAGGATGTGAAGGTGTATAAATGAAATAAGAGTAAATGTATCAAGGGAAAATATGGTTATCATGTCAAAATTGGAGAGCAAAGACCTAAGTTTAAAATGTAAAAGGTAAATATGAATAAGATATCATCAAGGCCAAATTAAGATCTTCACTGAGTGGCTGCATGACATTTATGGCTGAATAATTTGCCTTTAGCATTTCTATCAGATTTCACTCATTATAAGAAAGAAAACATCATTTGTGACTGTGCTTTATTATGTAACACCTTCTGTCCTTAGTGTCAATACTCAAAACACTACAGTCATTCTGCATCCTGTTTACTTTATCAGCTGTTTATCTCTCATCTGCCATTCGTGAAAAATTCAAATCCAATTAACACTTTAAATAATTTTTTATAGGAGCAAATAATAGTTTTGGAAAACTAGTCATTTGTACTTTAAATTGCACCCATTCCTAGAAACTGTAAAATGAAATATCTTTTATATTAGGTAAACCCTCTAAATTGATTTAGTATTTGGGTATCAATTTTTAATATATGATGCTACATAATATATAGGTATATGTACAATATTGAATTGTCTTAGCATCTCTGAGTTAGGTCGTATTATAAAGAAAAAGAAAATTACGAGGTGCAGCAGTTTTGTTAAAGCAATAATGGTAATTTAAATACTATTAATACTATCATACATTTATATATCCTTTACACTAAAACATAGTTTATTTATTTGAAGTTATTTTGCACATATAATACTTATGTGCTAGAGTTCACGTGATTGTTTGTAGTATCAGTCAGATAAATTGGTGCCTTTACATAATAACAGGTTGAGTGGCTATTTTTAAGGAATATTTTTACGTTTAGATAAAATTTTAGAGAAATACATGTCCATATTTATATTTAGTGAAAATTGCATGGAACTTTTAAGAAGATGATACTCAAAATAACATTTAGAATTCCCCCCAAATTAAGGTAAAATGCTGACTTAATTTCAGTGCTAGTGGTTTGACATTGGTGTTGACATCAATGGGAACAAGAGTCTCCTCACAAGTCCCTTGACTACTGAGAAGCCTTATAAAATAATAGCAAGACTTATAATTTTAGCAGAAAGTATTCACATTCTGATTTTATTTGAAACAGGAGGCAACATTTGCCCTGACAGCAACATAACTGGAACTACATTGCAATTTATACCTGTTAATTGAGAAAATGTAGCAACTGACACTTCCATCAGTCAAGTTTTGATGAAGGGATTCGAAGTTACTCGTATGTGCCAGCAAAGATATTGAACTGTTATAAATTATTTAATATTCTAAGAAACAGAAAAGGCAGAAGGACAAGTAAAGCCTTTATATCTGCCAAGAAAGAAGCCTTGGCTCCTGTTCTTTAGTTTTTTGTAGCCAACATAGACATTAAGCCATTGAACTTTGATCTTTTGTTCCCAGAATGTGTAAATTTCCCACAAGCCTTAGAAAGACATTGCTATTGCTAGAGGATCATCTCAGGCTGCAATTATCTGAAGGGGTCTTTTGAGTTTTCACTCCTACCCTTGTTTTGGTTTTTGTTTAAAAATGGTTTTAGACAGTAAAACCCCCAAACTTTCCATTTTTATCTGAAATTGTAGCCATGTGTCCTAGTTGATACCTTTTCTTTAAAGATGAAACATGGTAATTAAATTCTATTTTCCTTGGATTTTTTAATACAAATAAGTTTTTTTGTCTTGGATTTGTTGTTTTTCTATATCTCTGCAGTCTGGTAAAATAGAGTTCCTTGGTGTAATGAGGAGTGTAATAATTAATACCAACAACAACAAATAAAATATTTTCAAAATTTTCTACCCTGACTTGCACATTTAGGAATTAAAATGTAATAGATTTAGAATCAATGTTTCAAGTCTTAAGATGCCATCTTTAATACAAGTTCAGTTATTCTCAAAAGAAAATCTGATGGCTTTTTTTCCCAGATTTTCATCTTTGAAAAGCTTATTAGTGATCCCTGAAGTAATTTTTTTCTCTTGTAAAAATGAAGTTCAACCAAGTTTTGAGTTGGGATTTTTTGTTCTGTTGTGGGTTTTTTTTTTGTTTTGTTTTTGTTTTTGTTTTGTTTTGGGTTTGTTTTTTTTTTTAATCCCATCATAATATAAATAATTTCCAGTAGTCTTAACTGGTTTTCTATCTTTCTAAATCAGGAGTAGCTTCATTTATGTTTTATGAACTACACCACTGTTAGAACAGTGCAAGCTAGGAAGGAACCATTCAGTCATTCCTTTTGTTCCAGTAGGATCTAAGTTCTCTTCAATGGGAGCATTGGCATAAATCAGAGAAAAGGACTGGAATTTAGCTTTAGTGTCAAGGATGTGCAGTCCATAGCAAAGAAAAATATGATCTCTAGCATTTCTCTGATTGATAGACCCATGAATAAAAACAGTACAAGAGCCTTCTAAAAGATAAAATCTCTGCTTTGTACTGAAAAAGGCAAGGGTATATTAATCCATGTAATAATAGTGATTCAGTAGAAGGAAAAATACAAAAAAATTATAATGAATTTTGTTAGGAATAAGAGTAGCATTGAAATAGACCCTGACTGCCATATCAGTTTTCTGCTAAGTTTTTGACATATATTTCAATCTTCTATTAGGTGAAAATTACAATATTTCCTGAAATTACTCAAGTTGTTATGGCTTGATTCTATGATAGGGAGAGATTTTTATTAGAATTGTCAACTTTAAAGTCAGATTTTTAGTGAATTAAGTCAAGGTCCTAGAAGGTAAGAATACATTATTCATATCAGTGAACCTCCATATTTTTCTTGTAATTTTTCTCCTTAAAATGAAAATGTCAAAAGAAAAAAACACCTCTATTATTAAATGACTAAAACAGTGACCTTCTAACTTCAGACCAAAAAAATTCCGTTCATACTCATTTATATAAAGTTAAATTTATATAAAAATAGCTTTGTCCAACATCCTGTCTGAGAAAATAAGCAGGCAGTTCTAAAAGAGGTAGTAAAGTACACATGATGCATTGAGTTGGAGAAAGTTTCTCACTGATGCTAACTTCTTGTCACTCCATGCCTTTCTGCTTTTCTATATCTCTAGTGGCTTTAAATAGTTGCAGACAGGATCCTTTATCTTTTTAAAATATAGCTTCCCTACTTACCTCAATATTAGCATCTATTCAGGCAATTGCTCTGTGAATTCAAACTATTGCTGTTTATAACATGTATTTTAGCTGTTCCACTGAGTTTCTGGTTTGTGAGAAAAATGAGGGCTGTTCAGGCAGCTGTTCACTGTAAGAGATACTCTTCCTTGTCAGATATTCAGAAGTTGATGCCAGCTACGGTTTGAACTGTGAAAGTGATTTTTGAGGAAGTCAGTTCCAGATGTCTCAGCCCAGCCAGCATTTAGATTTGTTTGTTTGGGTTCTGAATATACTGCATCAGTCTTTGTTGTATTTCCCTTTGCATGCTAACTTTTTTAAAAGGCATCCAATATTTATATATCTTTGAAATTTTTGATATTTCAGTCCATTTTGTTCTCCTTATGCCTTGAATGAAGCATTTGAACTTCTTTTGGTGTTAATTATCTGTTGCAAGTTGCATGTTTGAGTGAGATCTTGTTGAACTCATTGCCAATAGTCAGTCTTAACAGAGTAGTCACCATGGTCTTTATCCCTCTTGAGTCTTAGCTAAATGTACTTTGGACTATTAAATACTGTGAACAAAACTTGCCTTTTTGATTTACACTTCAGAATCTTTATCTACATGATCTGTATTTCTTCTTCATGCTGAATTTCTTGGCAGTGGCAGTGGCCACTGGGGTGGTGTTGGTTTAGAAGGAGGGCTAGAAATGCACGAGATTGCACTGAGGTTCTATATATGCACAAATCATGTAAATAATTTAACAATCATTATTTAACTTTATTTAATATTTTTGAATGGTGACTTCATTGTCAGAGTAGACTCCTGAGAGCAGATAGTCAAGTAATCAAAAAGTCATTCAGAACTGTTACATCTGTTACATTGACTTTTAGTCATATGAAAACCCATCCTTATGTCAGTTTAAAGGACAGTTGTACATCATTTTCCTAATGAAATTTGATATAGTCTTTTGTTTGCCAGGATTCAGTATGACAGGATATTGATTTCAATATCTGCCTCACGTAAAATCACAGGAATTAAAATACTGTTTCACTGGTAATTAGGATTTGGCAGTCTATTTTGTCTTCTAAGGAGGTCTCTTGTTGAGTATTACTAATCCTTTCAATATGCTGATATTCAAATGCCTATAGCCTACATCTTGGTACTCCAGGTAAATAATATTTTAAATAGTGAGGTTGTTGTTTCCCTTTGGACCTAGTTGAGATGCTGGGTCCTTGTTAAATTTAAGTCTGTATTGTGAATTGTAGACAATGTAGCTAATATGCTGGAATCTAGCACCATAGGACTTTGTGTCAGATTGGTCATATTAATTCTGAATTTCAAAATGATGTATATTCAAATTGTCTGTGTTTTGATGTAATTGCACTTCAGGGCTTGCAGGCATTTTGGACCAAACATACTTGATCTTTTGTCTCAGCTAAAGGTTGGCTCTCTGCGAGTCTTTTAATAATAGATGCTACCCATGGATTTGTGGGATTTTACCCCTTCATCATTACTGACCTGATGGACAGGAACGGGAAAAAGGCTGGCAAATAAAATCAGTTCCTGATAGAAATAGTTTTATGTATAGGCTAACATTAACATATGCAGCTTGGAGGGTTCATGTATCTTTTAAAAAAACATATTAAAATTGGTTGGTAACTTAAAAGAGAAAGCTTCATCCATCTGTCTTGGTGAATTTAATATGATGTTTTACCTACCAGGAAGCTTGGTGTTCCTTGTAGAAAACATGGAACCATACCAGTTTCAGGAAAAATGCTCTGTCCAGTTTGCTGTGTGGTAGTAGAAACTTGTGTACCTTCATAAACACATGATTTTCCAGAATAGTGAAGGGCATTCTGAGGTGTTCAATACCTTTGTGAACCTGAGGACTAAATTGTAGAGACCAAGTATACTTCTTTCATTGTTTACGGTGTAACAGACATACCTTTAATTGTGTTGTTATGTATAGAATTGACTAACAAAGTGAGGGTAAATAGTACTTTTCTGTCTTCATTTAGTTCTGTGCTGATCTGAGATCATAATTTAATTTTTTACAAAAGATGTGCACTTTCTTGAATGGCAGTTTCTCCTTCTATACTGTGGTGATGGTATCTGAGTGTATCACAAGCACTTCACCAGCCTGGATTGTATTGTCGTGTATGCAGAACTCAATTTTTCAGCTCAGGTGCTCTTCTGCCAAGCTAAAAAGTAGTTATATGTGGTGAATTTATGCAAATGTGTAGCCATTCTCTTGATCTCAGAGTAGAATCAGTAGGATCAATAAATGCTTCAATGAACAAAATATCTGCAGTAACTAATGAAGCAATGAAGTAGGAAAACCCACATGGGTTTGATAAGACATTGCTTTCTTAGTGATCCTGGCCAGTTCATACCAATTTTTCATTTTGCCTTCCAATGTGTAAAAACTCCATGTAGGAGCTTTTGGTAGGATCTTTTTTCCTGGTCATCAGATACTTGAAAGATCAGAATTTCTATTAGGGTTGTAGGAGAAGAAGTCAAGACCTGAAGCTCCTTTCACTATTGTACGATCACTTTAGTCTACAGAACTGATAATTGTTAGCTGGCTTTGAAATTGAAGGCCTTCCTACTGCCTATCCATTGCAGAGTGTTCAGAATAGTGTGGTTTTTCATGCTTTTTTGTCTGTTACTGTCTGCCATTGTTCTGACTAGACACTGGAAATTATGTAGCTTGTCACCTGCCAGCCACTTCTCCTTTGACAATTCAGCTCTTCTGATGGTAACAACAGTTCTCATCCTTTGCAACATTACACCTGTATAAAAGTCTTCCTTATTACTGTGAAAGGTTCCTTATTACTGTAGAAGGATCTAGGATTTAAGTCTGAGTGGAGTGAAGAACTCTTACTCCTAGTCAACAACCACATATTTTTTTTAGTTTCATTCTCTTCCATTTTCAATGAAAAATCTGAGGGTGAATGTAGGAACACAGTTTGTGGTAATTGGGAGTGGGGCTGTGGCCCAGCCTCATCCCCAGTGGGCGCAGCTGTGAGAAGCAGATGAGCAGCACTGACAGCAATGAGCCATGGAGTGCCCAGGGGCACTGACCAACCACCAAAGGGAGCAGAGGGCACACAGCAATGCATGAACCATGAGAAGTATAAAAGGTTGGGCTAAAGAACAAGAAGGGCAGATGCTTCTGTATGGGCAGACACCTGAAGCCTTCTGGTGAGCTATGGCTAGTATGGGGGAAGGCTTAAAGCCTTCTAAAATTGCCTGGTGACACTCTGTGTAGCATGGCTGTCTCAGCTGCAACATGTGCTGTGACAGGTAAAAGTGAGAGGTGGCCTCAGTTATGTCTTCCTTGAGATTGTAGAGAAATGAGACAGAGGTAGCTGGAAAGAACAGGATTCTATGAAGAGATTTTAGATTTCTTTAATGCTATGGAGCGTAATAGGAACCTACAATTACTTAGTTATGTCCTAATCAGCAGCAAATTTGGCACCTTTTAGGTATCTGAAGAAAATGTGTTCTGTTTTCATTTTCCTCTGGAGTCAATTTGAAGTCCCATTGACTCAAGTTTGGAATTAGGGCAAACCTAATAACCTGCTGATTCTGAACTTATTATTCAAGTAGGAATATGAAAACAGAGAGAACTAGGGCAAATTAAATAACCTGCTGATTCTGCCTGTAGTATTCATCTGGGAACGTCTATAGAGAAAATACTTTTCATAAATTCTGATATTTATTGCCTTGATCATCATCACTATAATTATTCATTAGTTTAATATGTACCTTATGAACCATGCTGGAAGAGTGAAGTTATATGACTAATTTTGTCTTAAATGTAAGACTCTCTATGATTTGAGGGAAAACCTGATCTGCCAAACAAATGGATGATGTGGAATCACATTTGCCGTTGTTGCCACTAGAAACTGAAACAGTGGATTTTGCCTATGGAAGTGTAACACCTCAACAATGCTACACAGGTGTGCAAGCCACAAATTCCTTTTTGATTTTGTCTAGAGAAAGAGCTTTGCATTGCTTAAAGGCAGAGAAACTTGATTGATTCTTCCCACAGTGCTGCCTTTTTATGATTAAGTGAATGTGTACAGCATTAAGGAGGTCACTGGCATTACCCTATGCACCTGAAATGTGTATCACCATTCCAGAGTTTCTGAATTACATCTTAATTTCTGATGCAGAATGACCTTCTTCTTCATCTTCTTTCTCTTTTGTGCTTTTTTGCTTTAACAAAAAGCATTTTAAAATGACATTTTTTTCAAAGGAGGTATTTCCATTAAGAAAAGATTCATTGACAAAGATTGCATGTTTGTAGTATAAATTATATGTCCTTTCTTTTGAATAAGTGCATAGAAAATGACAGAATTAGTGACTAGATGTGGAGTGCAGATCTGTATCTCAATATTGTTGTTTTATGATCCCGATTGTTCTTTGTTTCCAAAGGTGACAACAGGAATCCTCACACACACACCAGCATATGTACAATGGGTGTCTAGGGCACAGCCACAATGAATAGCTTTAGAAGGAATTATGGTCTTGTGATGTAAAGATTATGTTAATTGTTAATAAAAATAGGAGACTGGGGCCCTAATGCTAAGGAAAAAAGTGCTCTTCAGCCTTAAAGATGTTTTCTTCCCAGATTCTGAATCATGCAAGTGTGATAAAAGTGGTATAAAAAACTTGGATTCCACTGGTTGTTGCACAGCAACAGGCTTACATTTTACATTTCAAAAATTATTTGTATATTTTATCTTTGTAAAACCAGACTCTTGTCCTGGAAAGTCCAGGGACAGGAGTCAGAGAGGCAGGTGAGACACAGCAGCTCCTTCCCAGACTGCACACACTGGTGTGTTTAATCCCAGTGATCTTCAGGTGATCCTCAGTGATCTCAGTCTGCTGGGGTGGACTGCTGTTTCACATGGCATCCTCCCTTGGAAAAGCAGTGGAATTTCTACAGGAAGTTTCCAGGAATGTTGGTCCTGACAGAGAGATTACTGGTGTTGTGCATTTTGAATTTGCTTTTTTTCCCATTTTTTCTTATCAGAGCAGAGACAGGTGAAAATGGAATTTCGAAACCCATAGATGTAAGTCACTTAATTCTTAAGACTGTTGTGGGGTGATATAGGAAATATTTGTAAACAGATTTTTTTTTAAGAACAGATCAATGCCTTTCTTCATTTCTTCCACATCTTTCTCAGATGAATGTTGTTCAACTTCTCAGGAGCTGATTCTGTGATATTTTTTTTCCTGTAATATTGCAGAAAAATAATTTCTGTAACATTATGACATTGCTATGAATCTGGAAGGGTTTTTTTTAGAACCTATAGTTTTTCAAAGATAAATTATGGAATATCATTCAACATTAACAAAATATTTGTCTAGTTTAGTTAAGCATTTACTGAAGAATTCTGAGTATAGATCTCACATTCTTACCTAAAACCTTCCTGACTTAAGTATTGTGAGAAAAACATCAGTATTTTCCCAGTAATTCACCAGAAGAAAATACATTCAGATCACGTTTTCTTTGTTGGCCCAAATCTCCACTACTTTTCTGTGAACAATGTATCTGTTGTGGTAGTTTCCAGGAATTTCTTTGGTGGGTTTTTTGTCACTGTTCTCTGTCCAAAGTACTTGGAGGACCAGCTAGAATTCAAGTTAGCCTTGAATTTCTTCTTTTTTTTTTTTTTTTCTGCAGCAATTAAACAACTGAGACCTGAATTACAGAAGTTGTACAGTAGTAATAAGCACAGGTTTTATTTTTCTTTTCCACTATACAAATTTTGAAACTCAAAATGTAACAAAGAATGTATTAGGTTTGAAGTTCTGAGAGAAATATTTTCAGTTTCCTATTCAAATTTTTATAACAAAGAAAATTCCTGTGACAGAAAGAAGTTCAAGTGACAGAAATTTTGACCTTGTATTCTTTCAAATCCACTGACAACCACAATCCATGTTGGCATCCAGAGGTTTTACCTATTGTCTTAGCACTGGCTGGATCCCATTCTCCTTTTTAAAATATCATTTGGGTCTGTAAATAAGTGAAGTCTTTCTTGCACATTTTAAAGACCTCCATCATCCAAGTTTGCTATTCAGGCACATATTACCCATTGTGATACTGTGAGTCATGCTGGTGGATTTTGTAAATCTTAAACCATGAAAGCATCCACAGTGATGCAAGGAGAAAAAATTCCTTCCAATTTCTCCCCTGTATAAAAAAAAGAATATAAACAGAAACATTCATTTTACTCTAAGTTAATGGCACCATGGGAATTCAAAAGCAAAGCTGCCTTCAGTGAGTGGTGGCTTTAATTTTTTTTTCTTTCTTGTGTTTAAGCATCGAATTTCTCTTAATTTTATTCACATTTGCATTAAAAAATAATAAAAAGCAGTTAATGATGCTGTATCTATTGTGATAGAGGTACCGCAAATTCAAAAGCATGCCTCTAAGAGCTTAGAAATATTTAGTTATTTTGATTTTTCACTTTAATTTGAGCTCATTGCTGCTTTCATAGCCTAAATATATAATGTGAGATGGGTACAGGTTTTGATGCTACTCAGCTTTGCCCTTCCATAGCTTCCTCATCAGAAATTTGAAGAACAGTACACTAATGTGTCTTGGAAACTTGTCCTTGCCCAGTCTGAGCTCTCAGTGACTTAGATTAAGCTTTCAGTCATTAGAGAATGCAGAAAGAGATACTAAGGTTGATTAACCAAAGGAATTGGAAGAGAAAAATGTTCTTGGAAATCATATATATTGTTCTGTGCAATATTTCTAAAATATTTTGCTTTTGTACACTTTTCACATTCAGTAGTAGTTCTGTCAATTGATGTAATAAAATAACTTATTGCAGTGCTCCTTTCTTGTCTGTGTAGATCAGGATTGATGTCTCTTGAAGCTGATGTGTTAAGCCATTGTAAAATGAGAGTTAGGTCAGAATCAGGTCCTCTGATTAGGGAAAAAAAAAATCTTTCAACTGCATTAATATTAAAACACCCTGAAATGTCAAGAAATAAACAGGCTTAATCTTGCCTACTATTATATAATGCGACTTTGCAATCTTTACCGAAGTTCCCTTTTTCCTTCAGATGTATAGAAAGAACTTGTCATCACAAAAGTGACTGATGGGAAGCTTTGCCTGCTTGTCTCTCACTCCTGTAGGTTGCAACAACTACTTTTTCCACTCCTCAGTTTCTCTTTTTTGTAGAGGCATGGTAAGAACTTGCAATGCCATTTTCCCTTATCAAATTATGAATTAATGGCTAAAAAGTTTAGTATTTTAACTTCACTCTGACCCCCATTGATAAGATGACCTATTCTGTATTAAAATGCTTGCCCTTTGAAAATAGACTGTCAAGTATTCTTGTCATCTATGTGTTTGAATCAATCTTTGCACTCCTTTGGTTACTCTTAGATGCACATTCAGTGCACAGGCTTTTAAATCCAGCTCAGTATGGGCAGTTTGCACCTTTTCCAACCAACCCAAGTCCTCAGTGTCAGTCTAACAGCTATAAATGTACTACACTCAAAACTTTTGCTCAGAGAATTTTATAAAATAAAGCACTTAGAAGCTATGAACTGTCAGGACAAAATATGCTATGCACTTTTAATTTCATCTTTTTCTGGGTATTCATTACGAAATAGTTTTTAATTACATTATCATATACCACTTTATCCTTGAGCTTTCTGCCTCCTTCAGTGCATAGCCTGGATAATAAGTTCTTCAATATTTTGTTTGCTACTTGCTGTTCAGCTTGTAGCTCTGAGCCTTATTCATTGCCCATATTAAAATCATTTCTCTGAAGAGAAATCAGTAATATTTCCCAGGCTTTTCTAAGGTTTACATAGCTACAACACCTGAGCTGCCGTGCAAATATTGAAAATTGCACAATGCCCATGTAAGATGCTCTTGTTCACAGTGGAGAACTGAGGCAAGAGAGACTGCAGGTGAAAACATTCCCTGAGTGCCCATCTGAAGTTTTTTCTGAGTACTTCGCAGATAACACCAGGCACTCCAAGCCTCCAGTAGCACTTCAAAGCACAGCTGGCTGTGTGCTCTGGGATTTCCATCACAGTGCTCTCTCCAAACAAATATTCAGAACAGCATTAGGAATGACCACCCAGAAAATACATGTCTTGAAAAATCTGGCTAAAGTCATGTTGGATTTTTAGGAGAGAAGGGAATAGAGTATATTTCTTCATTCAGCTCTCCTTGTTCTGTGGTACACCCCACTCCTTTTCAGCGAGGGCAGATGCACTGCTCACTGGCACAGCAGCTTTCTGTGGTACTCAGTCATTACTTCTGGCTAAGAATAGTCCTCTGTGTGCAGATCAAGTGAGGGAAGCTCTGGAGAGAATTGCATTAAACTGTGTAATTAAAGGCTGTATCTTACCCTATATGAATAAAGTCGATGGATCTCAGTTACGTAAGGAGCCTTATGTCTCAGAGCTGCTATTTTTGACTTTGCAACCTAAAGAACGTTCTTTTAAGATAGTAAAATAGGCAGTGTGTATTTTTTTTTTTAAAGTTTTTAAGACTCTTCTCCCACACAGACATCCCAGCCATTGTGTTTTCTGTACTCGAATGAGGAAGCTGCTTTTCTGCAGGGCCCATTCCAGCAGGGAATTGGCTGAGGGACTGACACTTTCCCTGCTCCAAAACTGAGTGGCTGGACCTAGCACAGGTTACAGAGTTTTGAGTGACAGGGAAGACCTGCTGAGGCTGAAGTTGAAAGTCTTTCAGGAGTTTAGTGGTGAAACTGAAGACATTTCCACTGATGCTGTGCATACACATTTTAGGAAACATTTGCAATTTGAGCAAATTCTGATGGGTTTTCATGGGGTTGGGAAAAGGCTTAAACCCAAAAGTCAAGTTACTCCTGCCCAAATGGTTTTTATATGTCTGCTTCAAAATAAGACTGAAGTCAAAAGGAATCAGAATGGAAATGAAACTTACTCAGAGTTCCCTTGGGGATATACTACTGCTAACATAAATGTCAGATTTTCAGTTGAGACATTTGGGGTTTTTTACTAAATCAAATACAGTCTTTTAAGACTGAGAAAAGACAACTTCCTTACTATACTGGGTCACTCTATTTACAGTAATTACTGTAATCAGTATTCCTCTGTAGTAAATGTGTCTTTTAAAGAAAAAAATATAAAAGGCCACATGAAAGTCTTACACAAAACTGTTTCAATACATTTCAGAACCATTTTTCCCAAGGAAATGAGTTTTTAAAAATAAAATATAGACCTGGTATTTGCATGTCTGCTTATCAGTATTGCCATTAAAAAATGGCTAAAAATATTTCTTGAACCTGCAAAAGTTTTATGTAAGGAGTAGTATCGCCATAATAAAATATTCTGTACACAAGAGCCAAAAATGAAGTATTAGTTCGTGACATGACTAGACAATATTTTTAAGACACTTCTGTCTTTATAAGGGCCACATTTATTAATGTTATTAATTTGAACACACCTTGGGGATTTTTCTCCTTACTTAGAGAGTACTTTCTCTACTTTTAGAACTAGATGCTCTTTCTTTCCCTGTGTGTTAAAAAACTATAAAGATTAGAAATATTTATTTTCCCTTTTCCTTTCAATGCTTGATCTTGTATCCACTATGTAGTACTTTTCTGGAAAGAATACAAATAAGGAGCTTTTAGGGCAGGAGGTGAAGACAGCATAAAGTCACAGTCAAATTCCCACTAAATTTCTTTCTTATCACTTAATTCACAGATGGTCCCACTGTATTTGGTTGGATTATTTATATGAATAATTTTATCCCCTTGATCCCCAGTATAATTTAATGTATGTATTATTATGCTGCAGACAACCAGACTATTTTAATAGTACAATATGGCTGTTTACAAGCATATGATTATCTTATATGTTACCTCATGGTATTTTAATCATCCAGTGACATTTTCAGGAACGTTAAATGTTATTACTCCCACTGATTTAAATGGGACTATGTGTGTTAGAATGAAAAGAAAAGTTTTTAAAATAAAAAAAGTTCAATAGTCAAAAAAGAATTAACAATTTTGGTTTAAGCAGAATCAGATACAAGCTAAATTGCAGAATCATAGAGGACCAATGAAAGTATTTATGGTTTTAGAGAAAGCTATCCATGTTTTTACATATCATAAATGCTGTGCCTAGTATGTAGTCTAATTTGATTCATCTTTAGAAATGCCTTTTTTAATGAATAACGACCTTAAGCTCAGATGTCTGTATACATATACATTTTCTTCAGGCTCAATGTATGTGCATTTACCACCTTTCTGTTACATTTTCTGTGAAAGAATTCCAGTGCTGTTTCTTCAGGAAAGCTTAAATTCTACAGCAAAATAGTACCAGTCAGAAATCCAAGTCCTATGTAACATCCCTAAAGGCTGTTTTTTGCTAAGCAGTGAAGGGAGTATAATTTAATACACTGTGATTTTACTGTCATTTAAAATATGTCCCCAGCTCAGCAGTACTGCTCTGCAAACTTCATTTTTTTTCTTTTTGAAGTATAGGAGATATATACCAAGAGTGAACTAAAAGTTTAGTGAACTAAGGGGACCATAGGATATCAACAAGAATATCAACACTCCATGATCATTAAATCTACTGCCTACACTGCTCAGACCTCTCAGATTTATGTGATTGGTAACAACATTCATGCACTTCATAAACTGGCTAAAAACTCTGCTCAGTTTAATACATTTATAGAGAGCAAATTGTCTTTACAAAGACTCCTAAATTAAAAAAAACAACATAAAAATTGAAATTAAATAATGGAAGGCAATACTTCCCTTATTAACCAATAGCTATTTTACAACTGTTAATTTGTTAAAAACTGTTAACAAGGTTTTTTAATGTGTTAATTTTGCAAGATTTAATGTTAACTATTTTAAAATTGTTAATGTGTCATCTCTGGGATTTATAACAGTAAGATTAAAAATTAGTATTTTTTGCCCTCTCAGCTACAGGAGAAGTGGACATGTGACTCTTACTTACATCTGTTTGAATTTCTGTCTATATAGATGTGATTTATTCCTGCAAGCATTAATTATTATCACTGTTCTGGCCAGAACAAAAAATATGTAAGGAATTTATAAGAGATATTAGGAAAGCTTTCAGTGGTTTGGAAAATGTTTTCTCTCTTAAGGAGTGAGTTTTCTCTCTTAAGGTGCTTAAGGAGTTTTCAAAACATTTAAGGTAAAAATTGTCTCTCAATAAGCCTGGCAGCCTCATTGTACTGTATCTTAATGAAAATAATGAAATTTTCCAGCTGAGATTAGGAACTGGACTGCCATTTTCTGTGAGTCAGTAGCATCACTTTTAAATCACATCTTGGAAAACCTCTTTGTAATGAAATTTTTGTAGCTGTCAAAAATATTTGAGAGTTGTTTTCCTTTTCCCTGCATTCAAAAGAGATTCCTGAATGTATTAAATTTTCTATGTTTTTCAGCTAAATATCAGTACGATTTGGTGTTTGACTTCATGCAAGAGATAGCCTGGAAAACTGTTGACAAAATAAAAGACTGCCAATATTGTTGAAGCAAGCCTTTGATAACCAAATAAATGATATCAGGAAAAGAATGTAACAAAAATACCTGAAGTTTTATTAGCTGTCATAGTAGTATATCAAGTTTCAGAAAATTATTGGTCCCTGCTTTTGTTGTCCACTGCCTGTCTCTTAAAAGAGAGAGCAAAAGTCTCACCATGAGTCTCATCCTGCACTTCTTACTGCTTTTTTTGTGTTAATAAGAGCTGTATGATACTTAATATACAGCCAGCTGCAAGTTCTCCTCCAAAATGTTGGGTTCTTTCAGAAAATAATTTAAATTGTGATTGTGACCTTTGCTCCTAGGATTTGCAGTTGAGTTTTGTTTTTTTCAGAATTGGCTAGAGTTGAGAAAAAGTTATTATGAAACGAGGCTTTGCGGCTTTGGACCCAGATATTATTTCTTCTTTAGAAACTGGATCCTTCATAAATGATTACATCAGATGAAGGGTAGACATCTGGAAGCATAAAATGGAAAAAAAAAAAAGGAGATATGAAGAACTGAGAAGTAATTAAGTTCTGGAAATGGGATTTGGAATTGCTATTTTATTTTCACTATTCTATTACAAGTTCTTTATATATCTCAAGTATTTAATCTTCCTCACAGTTTTTCATCCCTAAAATAAGGTTAATAATATTCACTGTCTCCTCTACCATTCCCTGTCTTTTTTGTTTAGTGATGTCTGAGGTTTAAGAACAAATGTAATTATATTTTTTGCCAATACCTACTGCGAGAGAAGTGAATTCTACTTGTGGTTTTAGATGTAACATTATGCACAATATTGAGCTGTAGTTGAGGTAGAAACATTGGAGAAAAAATTATGAATAAATTATTGTAATGCAGGGTATTCCAGATTGCTTTAGGGGCAACTAAATTCCTGATGTATTCATATGTATTCTTTATAAACAAATGTTCTTTGGAATAACCATTTTTTACCTGGTTTGTGGCTTATTTCTCATAGCATGACATAGCAACAAGATCTTGTTGAGTAAAAACTGTTTATTTATAAGGAGGTGCTTAAAATAATGTGCCATCAAGAGAGTCTTAATTTTACCTGCTTGGCAAATAAAAGCAAAGATACTTTTTGGAAATGAATTGAAAACCTCCTAAAATATGTGTGAAATTGTGTTTTATTGGGATAAATGTCAGCAGAGAAGAATTTTCTAAGGTGTGCACTCTAATGGTACTTGCTGATGGGGTTGTATGAAGGATTTTAGAGCTTTCCAGCAGAAATAATTTATGAAATGTCACAGAATGTAAAGCTTTGTGGTGGCAAAAAGGTGTAAGGTAGAAACAGTGATTTTCCTTAATATCTGGTTAGGTAAAGGCTATTCTGAACAATACAGACTGATTAGTTAGTAAAGAGGAAAAAAGCACTTTTGTAAGCTTCCAGATTTTGGTTCTTCTGCTACTAAGAATTTGCCTAGAAGCATAAGATGAATTTTTTCGTCTGTATTTGAATTGAAATGAAGATCTGATTTTCATCAGTGTAACAGTGGAATGATTCTCCTCAAGCAGTCTTTGAAAGCAAGGGAATATTCTCTGATTTCAGAAATTTTTGGATCAAGAGGTTGGGTTCTACCTCAGACTGCATTAACTCTCTGTCATGGAGTTTAGTTATATTATTTTTTCATGAGAAATGTATTCAAATATGTTGCTTTTGCTAACAATTTATAAAAGAGGTTGTGCAGAAATACTTCCTATTTGATCTTCCTATGATGAAATAATGTTATAATAATGGGTTTCAAGGATATGTAGCTTAAATGACTTTACTATAGCATTTGATATCATGGAGGTCTCATGAGGATATCTTGAGATAGCAGTTGGACAGTAGATTAACAAGTCATTCACTTGTTTTTCATGCAGAATGAGTAGTTATTTTTAAAAGGATGGCTAGACTGTCCAAATGGCCATGTGAAAATATGTGTGACTGACCAGACAGTCCAGCTCCAGACTGTTTGCCTTTTGGATGAAATGACCAGACAGAGAGTGAATGACACCTCTGTGCCATAGCAGAGGATCACCTACTGAAGAATGCAAAATCTACAGGAAAAACAGGAATTGGTGAAAGGGAATCATAGGTTGTATTTCAGTTCCTGTGGTGTTAGATATCACCAGGTATTAGAGAGCCATGAAGAAGCACTGATGTGCCAGCTCCTTTCCGTGGGGGCATCTGCATGATGCATTCAGCTGAACTGAACAGCCAAGCAAGGCCTGTAAATGGGATCTCAAGGAAAGAGTGATAGGCAGAAGCTCTGTCTAGTGACACAGACAGAGTCCCAGAATGAGCAATCCACAGTGCTGACCCAATGTTCTCAGTTTCAGTTTGATTTTAAGCAGAATGACAAGGGGGTTGGAGAAAGCAAAGCACTTTGGCTGAATGAGATGTCAGCAAGTCTGTGATTGCAGGAGGGAGCCTGGAGAATTCACTCCCTGAAATCTGTGAGCAAGTCTACTGAATGTGGAAACTCCTAATCAGAGAACTAAAGCGTTATCTATGTCTTACATGTTTAATCATTAATGCAATACAAAAAGAATAATAAAAAAACTGGTTACTCTGGTACTGTTGGATGGATTACTGGGGTTTGAAATAGTATGTTATTGAGTAGAATAATATTGATATGTTTATTTAATCTTCCAAATCTTTTTAGTCTGATATTTTAATTTCACTAAGTAGTGAGGAAATATAGAATCTGTAGCTTTGAAGATCATAATACTGCTCTGTTCCCTCTGGAAAAAAAAAAAATCTTTGTTATAATTTACAGATGTACTCAAAAATGCTATTAAATGGAAGTAGCCATAACCATAACAAGATTTTATGAGATTTTTCTAGGCAGAGAGTCTACTTGTTCACCTCCCATGATATCTATAGGAATTTGCTGACAAACTAATGAGTGCATCCCATTCCTTTCCCTTGTCATAACTGTGATTACTGCCATTATGGGATTGCTGGAGGTAGCACACAATCTCATGGAATAGTTTATGGTGTATCTAATACACCATTCCTAGAAAATAAAGTACTCTTTGAAACATATAATCACTGGCAAAATGTTGCATTCCCAAAATCTGACAAATATAATTTTTTTAATTGCTGGTAAGATTTGCATTTGCCCAAAACCTGTTGCTACTTTTGATCAGCTGTTTTCACTGATAGTTTTGGACAAGAAATTGCATGTTTAGTTTCCTTAGTATAAAATATATATCTTTTAGTGGAAACACATGAAAGTAATTTTTCCTCTCTGTAATCTGTTCATCAAGGTACACAGTAGTGCAATTCTATTTCAGGAAATGATGAAGCAGCACTTTTTATTTGTGGGGAGACAGGGAAAGACAGGCATTTTTATCCTACTGAAATTGCTTAATTGCAAATAAAATGTTGAGAGTATGGAGGAATTTATCAAGTTGCTTCTGTACCCTTTTCATAAACCTGTTTTTACAAGACACTATTCATCAGAAGAAATTTGGGGATGTTTAAAGAAAGCATGGCAGTGAGAGAAACAAGAATGTATGTTTATTTAGGATTTCCATGTGCCTTCTTTTAAAAGCCCTCAAAATATACATATATTCAAGTTGTGAAAAAGAGTTATATGGTTATTAGGTTTGGAACTTGGAATTCTGATTTAGAGAATTTTTAGAAATTTCTTTAAGGATAGTACTAAATTGTCAAGTGGTGTTTAAATCACACACGTCAGCAATGATAGACATAAATCTGATTGTTTTTTCTTCACAAAAACTGTGTCCTCTACTCCTATCCACTGAATAATAAATTTCACTCTGCAATTTCATTCAAGAACCAACCAGAGAGAATAAAATCGTAGAGGTTTTATACTCACCTATTAATTGACAATAACATGCTACCTGTCAGATATATCAGGCCTATAGTTCTTATAACTGAGGACTGTATTTGATTTTTTAAATTCAGTCTTCTTTAAATGTCAGTGGACAAAATTGTGAGACCCAATTTCTGCCTGGAACTACTTTCTCTTATCAGACTTGGCTTTGTTTCCTCTAATCCCTATGCAAAGATGTCGAGGAGGATTAGGTTATTCTTGGGTGAAATATTATTTTATTGTATTTTTAGAAATTTTATTATATAAAAATCTTTCATGAGCTACCTGACTTAAACAGCATGACTGTTAAAACTTTCTAAGTATGCTCAGGAACAGGTTTGTTTTTTTTTTTAATAAATCCTCTTGAGAGGTCACATTCTCTCTGTGCCTGAAGTGAACTTGAAGGACTTTTAGCTTGTGGTCTATACTGTGTTTGCAATGCTTTCAAGATATAAGACTTAATGGGTTAGTGGGTTCTGTGCTAAATGCCTTTTTAGTATAAAATTTTCATTACACTTAAATCCACAAGAATTTTGTCATTTCTGTAGTTTGTTGGTGGAATTAGTGGTATGGTTGCACCCATTCTGACTCATGAGAGTTCTCCAGGGTTCCAAGAATGACTAAAACAATTTGGCAGCATTTGTTCCCCTCATGATCTCAAATGCTTGAAAACTGTCTTAGTTTTCTTTGCATTTCATTATTCCTTCTGGTATGTGCCTGAAACAGAAGTTACCTAGTTTGCTGAGGAAATGTAGACACATACTTTTTATTTAATATCTGACTTAGATTTAGAGATAAGATCAAATGGGGTTTTTTAGATTATTTCCTCAAGGACCTTGTTGATTTGGCTCTTTTATGAAGAATCATTATTTTCCTGCACTTCCCTTTTTGACAACACAGAATATTTTTATTTGAATGCGTGTTCCACTTGTAGAGAAAAGGGTGTATTCAGAAGTATAATTACATATGAAAGAATTACAAATTATAGATAATAAAGATACACTGAAAAGAGAATTCTTACACAATATATGTGAAATTGAAACAGGAAGTTTAATTGTGGAACATTTCTTAATGAATGTGATATGTCTAGGCTGTGAAAAGATAGAAACTGATATAACCAGTTGTATTAAAAAAAAAGAAAGCAGTACCTACTTCTTTTTATGGAGATAGACCAGAATTCTAAATAAAAAATTAAGGAGGTATTTTAAGCTCATTGATTAAAGGCCACTGTGGGAGCCAAGGAAAATGAAAGAAATCTACCACTCAGGTGTACTCTTGAAAGCAGCAAAATAGGATTCTTGCTTTTGTAAGAGATGAGATTGCTGTGAATGCTGTACAAGAGCTCTCCAAGGGGTAAGACCTTCACATTGGCCATTTCAAAAAGTAGCCATTCCTCAGGAAATTATCCAAGAAACTAACCATATGGCCAGTCTGGGCCATGGGAAAAAATAGTAGTAAATCAGCAGGATGCAGTTGGACTATATATTGTTTGACTCAGAACAGGTGCTTTCACATTATCTTTAGGACCTGTCCAAGAACTAATAATTGAGCAGCAATGCTAAGGTCAGAATTTGATAGTAGCACTGAAGGTGTCTTGTCATGGAAAGGAAAGCCCATAGGGAAGCATTTTCCTAGAGGTTATCCTGGTGCTTAATGTCTTAAAAGGCAAAGATTGTTCTGCTTCATGTTTATTTGGCTATCAACTAAAATAGCCCCTCCCCACAATTTACATTTCTCTTTTTTCTCTTCTATTACCTCTACAATTCTGTTTTATTTTCTCATTCCTCTTGTTTTTGCCACTTTTGCTTGGTCTTGGAGTCTCTTTGGCTTTAGGTATTAAATAAATCAATGGAAAAGGGACAAGTCCAGTAACATTCCATGTTTTTGTGCCTTGCTTTCCCAACAAGGCTGGTTCAGATTTCTGATTTTTTTTTCATCAGAACAACCAACTTTGTATCAGGATACAAGTCTATCGTAATAGAATGCATTTCTATTTCCATCTATTTCTCATTTCCATCTAAACTTCTGCTGAATAGTTGTTTTGGCTGTGTACATGTGAAGTTTTTAAAGATGATTATTTAGTCTGAATTGAACAACTACATTTTGTGAGCTAGTGGTGTGTACACGTACTACAAGACCAGTGTCTCAAAGGATCCCAGTTTGTGTTAACCTAATGATACCATTTGGATTTTATCTGCCACAAATCTTCTGCTCTAGGAAGATACCAGTTGAATTGGCCCAGGTTCCTTTAGAATATCACCAAGAGCCTTCAGGTCAGTGTAAACATCTGTTGGAATTTCATGCTAACTTTGCTACTTGACTGTGACTATGTGCTTCCTATTGATTCTCCTCACAATTGTGTGCCAAAAAATGCCATCTAATCTTCGGTTCAGCACTCCTGCAATCTGCTGTTGGTATCTCTGTCAGCTGCACTCATTTAATTGTAGTGCTCCTCTTTTACTTCACATGCCATTTCAATCTAAGAAGATACACCTGTTACTATCCATTCTTCTTCCTTTTTTTTTTCCTTTTTGTTAATGAATATAATACTCATCTTGTGTTGATCACATTTTCCAGAAATGACAGGATGTCTGAGATTCTCATGAACTTTCCTTTTAGCATTCCCCAGTTTTCACATCGCCTGATTTGCATTGCTGATTCTTTCTGGATGTTGAACCACATTCCACTAAAATTTCCTCCCTCACATATTTGATTCTCATACCAAGTCAGAATTATTCATATTCCTTATTGAATGATATTAAACACAGTAATAAGGATATGGAAATGTATGTAGCAATCATAATTGGTTTTAGATGGCCTGTGTTACTGCTGATGGCTTCTACAGGTTTTAAGGGTTGACAGGAAATATTTTATTCCTTTACAATCTCCTTGAGTGCCCTACCTCCCCTGCTATGTCTTCCCATTTATTTTCCTTAAAATCTGTTCCTTTTCCATTTCCTGTGTGGTGATCTTTTCCAGTTTTCAGTATGTTGGCCTCTTTCAACCTTCCCAGTTCTACCCCCAGCCCTTTTTTCTATAAAGACCTGGCTAAGGGGTTAACTGTTTTCAAGGTGCTCACCGTTCTTTATTCAGTATATTTATTCTTTTGCATATTTTTCTCTTTTGAACCACTCTCTCTAGAATTTGGTCACTCCATGTAATGGCTTTTTTCTCACCCACAGTGAAACCTTTGAAGTTGTGTATGGAAAAGCAAACTCTTTCTACCTTAAGCTGTAATTTCATTCAACTTCCTTTTACTGATGTCTCCAAAGGTGGGATTTAGAAAGCTTTAACACAGTGGTGTGTTGTAATGCTGCCTATTGTAATACATAATACACTTTATTAGATATATATGATACAGTTTCTTAAAAATGTACTTAGGAAGTGACACAAATGTAACAGTGGAGCACCAGGACCTCCTGCTCAAAGTTGTTAATGCTGTTCATAAAAGAAATCCATATGTAGTACTACAGAGCTCTCATGCCTTGAAAATCATCCTGAAAACAAAACCGAACACTTGCTATACTGGAAAAGTGAAATCAAACTGCTTACAGAAGCTCCTTTGGGAGCCCACATTTGGGGTTGATACAGCTGGAGCAGCACTTGGGTGTTTTTCAGTGCAGGCTCTGTAATGCAGCTGTTGTTGTTTCTTCTCCCCTGGGTTCCAATGTGCAGGCGGAGAGGCTTCACCAGCCTTGCAGAGGAGAGGAAATGCTCCAAGAAAGGCAGCTGCCAGGGACTTCTGTGAAATGCAATTGTCTGGGAAGATCAGCAGATAAAGGGAATGCAGTTTCATTCTCCCTGATTCTGAAGGCCATTCACACTGGACCTGTGGTCAAAAAGCTAACGTGCTTTTGTCTTACCACTCTATCACTGCAGTTATAGAGAGGTCCAAGTAAGCTATTAATAAAAAATAAAATGCTATAAATAAATAAATAAGAAGCTAAGGCTTGATCTGGGATGACTTTTTTCCCCTCTTTAGAATCAAAAAAGCTGAGGAAGTCAAACAAAATTAGTCCAAAAACCAAGGGCCAAAAGGAATTAATCAATTTTCCTGACTAGCACCACATTATGCATCACCAAGAACAAAAGAGAAGCAATGAGAAAAGGTCTAATGATGCAGCTTATAAATTGCAGATGGCCTGTTTGTGAGACATAAAAATCGATTGTAGTCTATAAAGATTATAATGGTCTCACTGGAGGTTTGGAAACACTGTCTGTCATTAGAATTCATGAGGGGATATATTAACCTTTCCCTCAGTAAAGATTTTATGTTCACCATTTGAGAGTGTGGAGACCAGGTAGCCTAGCTCAGCCTGTGAGCAATTCCTACATGAGGTGGAGCTCAAGAAAGCTGAGATGCTGCTTCTGACAGAACTTCCATTGCCTTCGCCTAACATTTCCCATGGAGACAGAGTGTTTTCTTTTGTTTTCACTTTTATCATTGCCAAAGAAAGAATGAAGAGAATTATCTGTCCCCTAGCACTGAAAACCTCATGAAAACATAGGCTAAACTGTGTTTCTAACCTGAGGTAATTATGGAGGGAGATAGTCAAGGTCTTGCAGCAGGAGCTAAGGAAGAGAGGCAGGATGGCAGTGCATTGCATGCCTGAGCTCAGGAGAGAGGGAACACGTTTATCCTTTTAACATTTGATCTCCTTTATTTTAACCTTTAATTACATCAGTGACTTTCTATATGAGAGGGGAATTGGAGTCTATTCTGAGCTGTGAATTCTAAAACTTGTTTCTCTATAGGGATAAATAATTTATACATTCTTGCAATCCAGCAATTTAATGAGCCCTTATGCATGAAAACAAATTTGTAGCTCTTCTGAGCTACTGCAGAGCTATTCAATAAAAATATCTGGGGTGAAAACAGGCAGAAGTTGTATGCAGCTTCTGGGATCTCACTTGAATTTTAAAAAATGGTGATGCTGTGCCAATTGTCTTCAGAGTAGTTAAATTACTGTTTGACTGCTATGAAGATCTGGAGCCACCAACTATGTGTTTAGTCTGTGCTTATCCAGTGCTGGATCCTATATAATACAGGCCAAACAATTCTATATAATAATTTACTAAGGAAAGGAAATTCAAAGGAAATTAAGTAACGTGTAAGTCCAAGAGTTTAAAAATGAAACAGAAATTAGCCTACAAGAAAATGTGGTGTGGAGACACAGAAAATCATATTTACCATTCACATCTTTTATACTATCTCTAGATGGTCCCTACTACTGTACTATACTAATAAAAAATCCACTTCAAATAGCATTACGTTTAATTTTGAAGCACAAACTTATTACAATATGCCTGCTGATTAAAATATGCTTGCACATAGCTAAGCTGATTTTTTAATGAAGTGATTCATCATTAGAATATTATTAAAAATTTTAATGAAATACTCCCACAGAAATATGTCTGTTGAAAGAAGTATGTCATCAGAGATAATCCTCATCTTAGTTTAGAAATGGAAAGCCTGCAGCATCAATAGTTTAGTGGCTAGGGCATTTATCTCCAGTGGCTGTTTTTTTTTTTTTTAAATAAATGAAATATATATGTGTGCATATATATATAAAATTCTCTTTAGAATAAATTTTACCTTAGTGGGCAAGTGCATCTCCTATCAACACAGGAAAACATGAACATGTACAAAGATGAAAGCGATCTATTTTTCTTCTGGGTGAAAGCAAGCTGTAAAAGCCTCTACATTTTTTGCTTGAAGTCAAGTTGAAGTCTTAGCTCCAGTTACAGAATATTGGATCCTTTAAAACTTAGTGTATTATTGGACATGTTCCTCTGACAAAGTCATATTCAAGGCATTTGGACTTCATTTTGGTATTTGTGAGGATGTATTTTTCCAGAAGTAGACCTATCCAGGTGCCTGAGGTGACCTGTCTCCCAAAGATGATGATTTTTCAATGAACAGACAGCACCAGATCGTGTGTGCAAAGCCTTCTCTCAATTCCTGAGAGTCCTTACAAATTAATTCACAGTGATGCTTTAACTCCCTATTTCCATGTAGTCATAAAGCAAGAAAAGGAAAAAAAAATAAACAACAAAACAACCAACCAAAAAAAAAAAAACAAACAACACCAAAAACCAGGAGAAAACAAGAGAAAGTGTCAAACTGCTGGTAGCTTTCTGTATGAGTTTGTTTGGAAAATCATTTATATTTGTCTTAGCTTTATGCCATAAATATGTTTAAGCCAATGTCTTTATAAATGAATATCAGGATGTTTAAGGAATCACGTGTGTTGGTGGGAAAACTCCACAAGGGATATGGCCTAAGTCTTGTTAGCTATCAAACTGTGATTGTTCTTTACCATTTATTTGCACTGAAAGGCAAGATTTGAAGAAGTCCTATATGAATGTGTGTCACGTTTTCGCATGAAATTACTGAAGTTTCAAAATCAGTTGACCCTAAATAAATCTTTATGCCAATTTTAAAAATAATTCTTTATGACATCTGTTAGCCAAGTCCTGGCTACATAATTTTTTAATTTAAATGTATGAAAGCTTCTGGCAAGTAAAAAGGTAACCTTCTCATGTATCTGTTAGAAGGCAGAAAAGGAACTTCCTTCCCTTCTTCAGGACATTTGTACTGATATTAAGATGTGAAATAGCTGCCTTGTTTCAGTTGAGTTACTTGAATGAGGGATGTAGTGCCCAAATGGCTTGGTCCTTCACAGTCTCTCTGGGAGCCAGCAGGTATTAAAGGAATAAGAACCTTATTGACCATTTAACATAAGCCTGGAGCTGTAACTTATATTACCAAAAGATGACACAGCCATTAGTATATCATTGCATTCATTAGTTTTTCTGACCACTTTGGGACTGCTGCTTACTCACCTGCAAAGGAGAATTGGTTATTCCCTGCTTTTAAAAGTGTTACATAGGCACGGTTTTGTGTTTTGTTTTTGGGGTTTTTAAAATTTATGTAGTATAGTTAAAGGGACAATCCGATGTCTACAGTATCTGAATTAGTTAGTGGTTAATCTTGTTATGTTAGAAAGAATTTGGCATACTGATGGCATTTTTATAGAATTTTTTAATAGCTGCACTGGCTTAGGCTCTAACAATTTGTGTTCCATTACATTTTCCAACTGAAGAACTTGAGACAGAAATCTCCCCAGAAAGGACAGGTAATATACTCAGTTATTTTTCCTTTAAATTAACACAGAATTCTTTCTGTCATAGCAGAACATTTATGGAGCTAAATCTTGTTTAGACAAATACCTGAAAGATGCCAAAGTAGCAAAATGAAGAGTGGTGGTGAATGATCACTGCTACTGTTATGCTACAGAAATATTAATGTATGGCCTCAATATCAGCGTGCCCTGAGTGAAGATGCCACTTTAATAAATAACAAAATAACAGTGTTTTGGAGCTCTACTGAAAAAGTTGATACTTAATTCTCTCTTGATCAAAAAGCATCAACCACATACCAATAAGCATGTGAAATCTCCATATTCTAATGATAATGGTTATCTTTGGTTCTCTGTCTAGACCTCCTAAATGGTGCTAAGTGAATTAACAAATGCGAGGATGAGAAATGATTCAGGCACTCTGTCCTCAATATTAATTTTCCTAGATGCCAGCAGAAGTTGTATAACCAATAAAGGAAGAAGTGCCAAGGCATATTCTCACACCTTTATACTTTGACAGCCCAGAAGTGTTAGAAGGAGAGGGGCAAGTGGCTACAGTGCCTTAACAGAGAGGAAGGCAGACAAAATGGCATTTCTTTGTAAAGCGGCTGCTAATTTTAATGCCTCCTTTTTATTACTGATTATATCCTTTGAAAACTGAATAAAATAATGAATTATTTATGGAGAGATTAGGGATGTCATTCTCATGGAGAACTATTTTATGAGAAAATAAATTCAATGGCAGACATCTGTAAGGCAAAAAAAAAACCTGTTCACTTAATAAAGTTATTTTTTTCAGTGATGTTAAATGGCACCCAAAGAAAGAGAAGAGAATAAGAGAATAGCTCTACTATTCACATAAAAATTCCATATCCTTCATTTTGAGCACAAGCATATTTCTGTTTATCTTATTTCATTGTAGTTTCATACTGTATGTGGAAAAAGAGGCATAAGGATGCAAATGTGGCTGAGAACAAAAGTGGGAGAAGAACAGAATGAGTTTAAGAACACAGCAGAAATATTCAAAAAAGTAATAACAGGAAAGAGTGAAAAATGAGTTCCATATGCTCAGAGAGCAGGAGTGTGAAAAGAGAATTGTAAGATGATGAAAGAAAAGGTATGGACTTGTGTGCTAAAGGAACTACAAGAATAATGTAATAGAAGAGTACTAAAGCAAAACCATGTAAAATAGGGGAAAGTAATAAATAACATTACAAATACAGGATTCTCTCCTGGATAAATAGAACTTGCTCCATTAAGTTCAATTTCAGCTACACTTATTACTGACAGCTTGGTCTACAGTAGCAATTTCCCTCTAGTAAATAAAACAGAAATTATTGACCTGAAGTAGTTATAGTTGAGCTTTTTGCATCTCTGCAGTATCTAGGATGGGGCTGGTTTGGTGCTGTATGTCTCCCCACAAGATGCATTAATACTATCCTCAAATTAAAGCAGTCCCACAAGCCTGTGCTTCCACGAGCACAGACTTCCCTAGGAAGCAGCACGCTTAGCAACACTGGTATCCATGGCAGTATCTACCACGTACGAGTCTAAAAGTGGAAGCTCTTTCCCCTTTCACAGTTTTTTATGTCACTACGATCACGCTGCCTGCCATCAGCCCCAGCCCTCATTCACAAGCCTGAGTCGGAGCACGCACACAAGCACAGGGGACACGGTCTGGCGGCTGCACGTCCCACCTGCAGAGCCCCTGCTGCCCTGGCTGCTCCTTCAGGGTTCTCAGGTCAGCTCTGGGAACGGCTTGGTGCCAGGCACAGAGGTCACTGCCCCAAGCTGAAGTTCCCAGGCACCAAATGGCAAGAGCACGTTACATCCATTTTATTACAACACATTACATTATGGCCTGAATGTGGATTAACCCGGAGGCACCGCTGTCAAAGGGGAAGCCCTTTGCCATAAAATAATAATAATAATAATTTTTAAAAAATTAAAAACCCAAAGAAAACCCAAAACACCAAAACAAAACCTTTTCAGACCATCTTTACCACAGCCAACATCAGTGTTTTGGGAGTGTAACTGCACTCCATCTGGATGTAATCTCCAGGTGTATTTTGACCAATTCTGCGCCAGGCGATGGCTGACTGAAGCTGCTGAACACCCAGAGCCTTTCTGGGAGCTTGGGGGAGCGTTTTCATCCGCAGAGTAGCCGCGAGGGCTGGGTGCTGCAGCCGCTCCGCGCCCCGCGGTTCTCCAGCGCCCGCAGCCGGGCAGCGGGTGGTGCTCCCCGGTGCGGGCTGCTCGGGTAGTACCTAAGAAGACAAAACAATTTAACTGCTTTATACAAAGAAAAAAAAAAACAACTATATTTTAGTCTTAAAATGGGAATGTTCTTAAGTCTTTGTGTCTCAGCCCTTTTTCTCTTCCACTGGCATGAGCCATGGCTCCTTTCCCCTTGGTTACGGCTTTGGATTCTCCTCCCGCTCCTCTCCCCGTCTGTCCCCCAGCAGCTGTGCCCTCCTTCGCCCACCAAAGCCTGTTTGCAGCTTTGCCATCCCGCCCACCCCCCCTGCAGCTGTTTGCCCGTGTTCCCAGGGCTGTGTTTTGGCTCCCGGTGCCTGTCCTTCGGCCGCAGCAGCTGCCTGGCTCTGCCCTGCCCAGCCCCGGCCTCCTGCGGAACGGGACGCGCCTTCTCCTCCCAGGTCTCTGCCCCCGCCCTGGCTCGGAGCCGGGATGCTTTCTCCTCTGCCGCTCCTCCTCTGCCTCCGGCTCCTTCCCTGGCCTTGCCTCACCCTCAGCAGCTGTTGCCTTCCCCCCTCTGCGAGTTTGGCTCCAGAGCCTCTCCCCACCGCGGCCAGCCCCTGCTGGGTGCTCATCCCCCTTGGCAGACCCCAGCAGCTGCCCCGAGCTGCTCCGAGCCCCTCTCCCACTGTCCGGGCACACAGCAGCTGTTGTTGTTCCCTTTCTCCACCTGCTGCTCCTGGCCCCTCTCCCCACCTTTCCCTTCTGTGGTGCTGCCAGCCGGAGTGCTGGGTGTCGGCTGAATTCCTCACATCAGGCTTCATCACCGTGGCCTCAGATCACAGCGGTGCCAGGATGGCGAGCAGGGGGACAGCATGGGCCATGGCAGAAGTGCTGCTAAAGGGGAACCTGTGGGACCGGCAGGAATATCCCTCATGTGCCGCGGGCAGCCTGGCATAGGCTGCCTGGGATAGGTAAAAACACAGGCACAGTGGTGAAAAGAGCAGCCAGGACAGCTGTGGGGCAAGTCAGGGCTCCCTGCAATTGCTCCCCAGCAGGCAGCACCTCCTCATGGTGTATAAATGCAAAGCTGGGAAACACAAATTGCTGTCCTAGTTTTGGGCAGGAAGGAGGCAGCTGCCTGGGATGCCTGTGGTGTGTGGAGTGGCTGTGTGTGCACAGGTGTGGATGCTGCTTTAGCATTCTGTCTCACTCTAAGCAAACCGCTCATTACAGCCAAGGGACTGGACTGTCAGGGAGCTGCCATGCAGAAGGGACTTCCAGCAGCTCCCATGATCAAGATGACATTTAAAGATAGTATCATTTTCCTTTTCTGACTCACTTGTTTACCTAGAGAGCTGTGTCATGTTATTGTACCAGCATAAGCTGTGAAAAAGGATAGTGTGATTAGGGTGCTGGTTGGGTGACAGAACTGTACCTCAGTGTTCAGGGGTGTCCTGACAGAAGCTCTGATGATGGCAGCAGCCTTGCACAGCTTCTCTTCTGCTCCCTCTGCTGCCACAGGTGCACCCTGGGATGAAGGAACCAGGAGTTCACCCTGGCTGGCAGCTCACTCAGGTCCCCACTTACAAAAGTGACATCAAAATGCAAAAAAAGAAGTCTGGACTGGTCTAGCAGTTAATGTCTCAGACCTCCAGAAACTTCCCCCTATTTTTTTTTTTTTTTTTTTTTTTTTTATCTTGAAGAAGCACCACTCCATTTTCCTCTCATGTCTAACAGCAGCAAATCACCTGGACATCCCTTGGTACTGCCTCGGTGTAGTCCATCTGCTGCCAAAACCCAAAACTCTTCCCTCCACGGCCAGATGAGTGCAGGTCATTTATTTTAGAGCCACAAGTAAAACTCCTGTAGAAATGTTGCTGGGAACAGCAATACCTATTTTGAATATAAAGGAAAAAAAGATAAAAGAGAAAAAGAAATTAATAGGAATAAGAGTGAAGGAACGTGAGTGGATCCAGGCCAGGACTGGGTGTAGATTGCAAGGGGGAGGAAGGTGAGGCACCCTGAAGATCAGGAAGAGCTGAGATGTTTGTTGTGGGACAGTTTGGAAGTCCAAGCAGTAGTGGTAGGATGTCTTCCACCACTGTCTTTTTGAGGAACTTTAACTGAGTGGGGGTTTCTAATGTTGCTGAAGTTGGTTCAGCTTCCTGCTTTCCAGTGAGGTGGGATATGAACTAATGAGAGGCTTCTTCTTCAGTTTCATCCAGAAAGGAAACAGTTTCTCACATCATGGTGCATTCAAGAACTAAGCCAGCACATAATGAATGGTTATGTGTGGGGGACTCCCTGCAAATACTCAAGCTAGTTCTGATTTAAAATGCTAATTGAGGTGTCAGTGTTGCCTGAATCAAATCAGTGAAAGATCTGATCCTATCTCTAAAAGGAATGAAAAGTTAAAATGCATGATAGAGCATTCAACTGTTTATCTATACTTAGCTGTATTTGGCGGGGGGGGGGGGGGGGGAGTGTGTTACGGTTTGTGTTGGGGTTTATTTCTGTTGGGGTTTATTTCTGTGTGCAACTGCCTTTAATTGATTACTTTTTGGCCTCATTATCTGCTACTAGATGTACCCTGTAGGTGAGCAAAAAAGCCCTGCACTTATAGGCAGACCCATGTTTGCCATTCTGAAAAGCAAAATCCTTCAGAGAATGCCATCTGATTCTGCTGCAATGCAGTGACTGGCTGGGGTTAAAAGCCTTGCACACAATTCCTGCTAGCTGGTCATTAATCTCCAGGAAAAGCCCCTTGTCTTAATTGCTATTGTATAATTAGTAACCTCTTCCATCTAACCAGTGTTAAGCTGAAACAGTTATGTGCCAAATCACCATCATTCTCTCTAAATGAGGGTCTGGAAATGCTGCTCAAAACAGCACATGACAGTACAATTCTTATTTTTTCTTTTATTATTCCTTTGAAAAATGCTAAGACCAGCACCATCAGTGCTCTATGGTCAGCTCTGAAAATCCACAGAGCTGCCACAGATCACTGCAGCATAAGTGGCTAAACAAAGTAATCCCCAAAATTGAAAATGTAAAGATGAGCAAAGTCTGTCAGGCTTCTTATATAACTTATGTTGTAAAGGAGCCTAAAGTACCAGCCAGAAACTACCTCTTGATTTAGAGAATATGGAGCTGAAAGTAGGAAAATAAAGACTTTAATACAACTGTGAACCTCAGGGCAGCCAAATATAACTAAGCTTGAAGAAATTGATGTAGTTTCCTTAATATCTATGGCCTGGGTATTTGAATGTTTGATATTGGATTAATTGATAGCTCAGTATCAGTGGTAAGTTGATTTAAGTTTCCCTGTGGTATTTAGTATCTGTGTCTGGAAAAGGTTTCTGTCCTGAGGAAAATACTCTGCAGAAATACAATTCAGAGTAGAAACATTTAAATATTTGAATTTGATAACAGCTAATTGATTTCTATCAATAACTTAAAAAATTATATTCTCAAAAAATGAAAATATCATGCAAAGCAATATAAACTAAAGGAAAACCAATTTCAAATGAAGACAGTGTTCTAAAACTACTTTGGTTTTCTTAGAAATTTTCATCTAGGTGAACTTGTACTTCCTGAGGAAAAAAAAAAATATTCCCAACCTTCTTTTCCCCAAAAATAATTAGCATTCAGCTAGTTAGATTCTTGTCTTCAGTGTGATTGTGAAATATTTTGGAAAACTGACAGAGCTAGGTTGAATAATCAGCCATAAATAACAGTGGAATTGTACACAGGAAATTCAATGACTGTTTTCTTCTCACCAACACAACTATAATAGGCAAAACAAAATTAATGCAAAAGAGATGAGCATCTGTTTTGCTTTAAGACAGTTTCTTTCCTGGTGTAGTTTTCCAGGATTTTTTGCTGGCTCATAAGACTATAGGATCAGGCCCAAAGAATTGGTGTGTAGTGTAGTTTTGTGTTTTTGTTGTTGTGAATATCTAGTTGGAGACTGCTCTTCAAGAAAGGCTTCATCTTTTCCTTCTTTTCCTTCCTTCTTTCTCTTCCTGCTTTTTGCCTGTGTTACATGGTTAAAATGATAGAGGAGTTTAAACAATAAAACAAAGGTCCTCAACTGTCTCTTTCTGAGAAGAGCTTAAAAAATTCAGGTGAATCAGCAAGAGATATTTAAATAGTTCCTCTTTTTATTCCATTGGAATATCATATGGCATACTTAATGTGCTGTGGATTTTTATAAATGTTCCTGTCCAAAAAAGAGAGGTCAGAAGCTCTACCGCTCTTGTCAGGAACTTTATTTCATATTCTTCGTATTTAATCCTCTAGAGAGAAGCATCTGAATATTTAGCACTCAGTAATAACTCAAATATAATTCCCCTTTTCTTTCAGGTTTTGCAGAAGTTTCTTGGAGCTTAATACAGGTTTTCCCTATACTTGCAGTAATTTCCAATATTCCATAGTATCCTTTTAAAATTATTATTTTATTTTGAGTTTTGGTTGTTCCCCACAGCCTTAAAAAAATAAAGATTTTTAACATTCTTTAGGTTTGGAAAGGCATTTTTCTAACTAATTCTACCAAGCAGGATAAAGCCCTGTTGTCTGTGGAAACTTCAGCTGCTGTTTTGTAGTATTTAAAAGTGGACTCTAGAATTTGTACAGTTGCTTTCTCTATTCTCATCACCTTGAAAAATACATTTGATGAACAACACTGATAAAGACAAGTCCTAGGTCAGCAGACAAATATGACATTAGAGAGAAAATATGATCTGTCTTTAAGTTCAAAATGTTGAGTTTAAATGTTTTTCCCATCATTTTAAATGACCCAAAAGACTAAAAAGAAGAGGCATTACAAAGAGAAAACAAGAAAGAATGAAAAGGAGGGTTCTGGGTGCTGGTTCTTTCTGAAGAAATGCCTTGAAAGTATGCAACATTTATTCTTTATTGTTTTGATTACTCTCAGTCAGTTCAGATGAGCCTAAACATCTGTTATGTAATAATTTAGGCAGTACAAATATACTGCAGGTGTCCATACATAACCAAAATTTAGGATTTTGCCTATACCCATGTTATGGGGATTCATGTTGGCATGGATGTGTTTTACTTTGCAAGTAAATTCAGAAGCTATAGAATAAATGTAGGAATTTCCTGACACATTATTAATGCAAAATGACAGAAAATGGTGAAAATCAGAAATAAATACTGCATTTCCAGACATTTTTCCAATAAACATAGAATGTTTCTTTATGTATTGTAGCTGATTAATATCCTATGATTTTTTTTCCAAAGTTTTTATGTATGATCCTTAACTGTGAGTAAAATGTAGGTGATAATCAGGTTTTTGAGCTATTAGGAGAAATGTAATAGAGAAAAAAGAGTTTTAAACAGTCATGAAAGTTTCAGGAAGGGATTCTGCAGTCATATTCCTTTTCCTTAGAGAAATGTGTTTAGTTAAAAATAGTTTTAATACAGCTGCTTATTTCACCTTGGAGACAGAAAATTGCAATGGTTGCTTCATAGCTAACCCACTTCTTTGAATCAATGTATTTAAAGAGGTGAAAACCACCAGCGGATGAGGGAAGCAGAGTTGAGAAAAAGGTGGCTGTGGATGAGAGCCTTATCGATAAGTTACTTGTGGAAGGGAGAAAGTAATTGATGACTTGCACCTATCTGCTTAGCTTATTTCCTCTTTGCCTTCTGGGTTTGTCTCTCCTTTATTTTACTGAATGTTATTTGAGGGTAAAATTTAAATTAGGAGATGTTAATGGCTGTTGCAAATAAGAACTGGCTGTGGGGAGGAAAGGGAAGAATCTCTTGCAGGGATAATAAAAAGGTAAACTGTTCTAATTTGAGAAAACAATAATTGACAAGCAGGCTGGTGTTGTGTAGCACTGTATTCAGAAAGACCCTATCAGAAATATTTTACTGCAAATGTTATGAAAAAAAAAGCTGAAGAGCCACATAGTCCAGGCCTGAACCCTCTTCTGTATCTCTGGAAAGAAATTCTGTCAGGGCTCAGAGAGTTTCTGCCTATCAGGGATCACAGAGTGCAAAGAAAGCAGTGAAGTGTGTCCTTGTATTCTCGTGAGTGTAGACCTTTTACCAACAGCACCTGCTTTTGCTAAGTTATCAAAATTTCTGACGATAACCAAAGTTACAAATTGTCATCAGAAAAGCAAACATTCAAGGAGGCAGGTGTGAAGAGAGCAGTTTAGAGAAGCTTGAGAACATAATGGCATTTAATATTCTTTGATGTACCATTTTCTTGCTATCCATTTTCCTGCTATCCATTTTCCTCCCTTACCCAGAATACAGAAGAGGCCTGGAGTTTACTACACAAACCATCACAATCTACTTAATTTGAGTCATTCCTGTTTACATTTATATTATCTCCAGAATTGTCCTTGTTATTTTCAAACATTAATATTCTTCAAAGAAATCTGTTCCATCGCAGTGAGTGACTGTCTGGGGTTAATGGCCCTTGGCACAGCTCCTCCTAGTTGGTCATTAGTCTGCAGGAAATGCCCAGCGCCTTAATTGTTATTGCTTAATTAGCAACCTCTTCTATCGAAGCAAGTGCCATATGACCTGAAATAGCAATGTACACAGCAACAGTTATTTTCTCTGAATGCTTGAGCTGTGCCATAGGCAGATTTGTGCAAGTGAAGCAATGCATGGGAAGTTCATATATACTCAAAATGGATCATGCCACTAAAATAGCATTCTGTGAGATGATGATTGACAAATGTGTTTTCTTAGATTTCTGGGATGGCAATAATTTAAATCAGTGATTAACCAGAAGCCTAAAATTTAAAATGAAAAAATCTATGTTTGCCTTATTCCTCACGCAATTTAGTGTTCCACATTTCTAATCAATGCTGCCATTATATTTGCAGTCTGTCCGTGGTTAGCCACGGCTTTAATCACTGCAGAGTCTGTGTGAATGCACAAAAACAAACCCAGAGCACATTCCTACACCATTAATGGGCATTTTTGCTTAATTCCTGGGTCATGAGAACCTGTTCTCTGCACCCTTGGCCATTCACTTCTCCTCTCTGTTGTGCTTTGTTTTCTTTTCCCACCCTTTGCCTAGTTTCAAATTGCATATTTTGATTGTGATCTCTTGTAACAGTAATTAACTTTTCTGAGTGCTTGTATGGTACTTACCCCACATTGGGATGTTACTCACTCCTGGAGTTCCAGAAGTTACACAACCCTGGAATATTGTGTAGAAAGACCACGCAGCACACTGATAAAGGAACTTTTAAAACTTGAAATTAGACTTGTATCCTTGCAATGGACTTTATTAAAAAATAGAGAAATTATTTATTTGTTGAATGTAGAATACAAATATGAATGGTTTGTGTATCAGTTTTCATTTTCTAAAATTTTATATTTCTTGCAGGTAAAATCTCAACTCATCTGATACTTCTTCATATGACAGAGTAGGAAACATTATAAAAGTATAACCTTGACTATTTTGGTTTTTGTCTAAAGCTATTTATAGTAAGTGTACATCATCAGTATAACTCAGACTACTGAAGTCAATGGAAGTAGGTCCAGTGACATACAAGGGCTCAGATTCATTGAGATGATTTTGCAAATATAATAGTTATGGACACTCTTCTCAAAAAGAAGATTAGCTTACTTGGGTTACAAGCTAGAGAAACTCCATAAATGTGGATGGTTCAGCATATGTAGAGTTTGAGCCCTGTTTCTGTAATAATTTTTCACACATTTTTTGACTCATCAAATGGCAGCCCAGCTGTTCTACTTTGCTCTGTAATACCACTGAAAGTCTAACTGTCCTAATCTACAGACACCAGTGCCAATGCCCATCTGCTTGTAGTAGCTGAAAAAATGGGGACAGAACAAACAGAAATCTTAACAAGCTCATTTTAGCTGCACTACTGGATTTTGTGAGGTTCTGAAAATTTTAAATACATAGAGATATTATATATTTGTCCAGCTTTAGTCCAGCATGGTAGTAGCAGAAAAACTGTCTCCTAAAGTGGGAGCAAGTGTTGCCCTAAGCATGTACAGAGCCAAGTAGTAGCTGTGCATAATTTGTTTTAATTCAAACTGTGGGCAAGATATTCAGCTAAGTTGAATTTGGGGACTTCTATTGCTAATTGGCCTTCAAAATCTGCTTTGCTTTGACTTATCCACTTATTTACTGGTTTAAAAAAGTTCAGTTTACTTTAACTAAAGAACTACCAAAAATACTCAATATTAATGTTACTAAAAACTGACCCTGTTGGAGCTGTTCTTAACTCTACAAAAAACTTGTGCTAACTTATAAAGAAAGCTAGCAAAATCAAATTCATCTCAGAGCTGAGAAGACATATATCTAGGTTTAGTCCAGACCAAAAAACATTAGAGAAACTTATAAAAGAATAAAAGCCTGCAGCATTTGTAGAAGAATATGTGACAAAAATGCTTTCATAATTTACCATACTCTGAATGCCATGGGAGTAATTGTTTCCTTTAAGTACTTGGCAAACAGTGCTAGTATCCATTCAAAAGAGTAATTTTCCACTCAGAGAATTTCTTCTTGTAAGCACTTATGGAAAGAACAGCCAGCAACAATGCCTTCTCTGCACTGCTCCCTGACTACATTCATGTAGTCGAAACAGGAGCCTGAAATGCAGAAGAAATGAATAGCTGGTTTTGAAACAACAATTAGATGCAGAAAGATCATCTTGTCAGTAGAGCAGAAGTTTATGGTTATGATGCGCTTGTGCTTGTTAGTTTTCTGGTTTGTGTTTCTAAGCAAAATTCTTTTGCAGTTTGAGGCAAAGTTCTACAATCTTAAATAGATTTGCAACCTTAAATGGGATTCACATGGTAGTCACCTGTTCTCCAAACTCTGTGTGAACTGCTATCTTTTCTGTAACAGAATAAACTGTGCTATAGGGACTGGACAAGCCTTGTTAGTTAAATAGCTCCCCTGGCCTTGGTGACATAGGCCCCTGGCCTCAAGCCTTATAAAGAAAATAAATATATTACCTGTAAGATAGCTAAGTGATGTATATGTGCATAAATATGCACCTAATTAGTAATATGGGCTTATTTAGTAAGGGAATATAGATGCAGCTGAGCAAATAGATAATGGTATACTCAAGTCTGTTTGCAGCTGTGGTGAATTGTCTCCTAATCATGTTGTTTCAGCTTATTTCTTGCCTGCACAAAGTATTGAAGAGAATCTTATTTCTACTCTAGCAAGAGCTAAATTTTCAGAGCAGTGCTGTTAGATTCTTTGTTCTAGCAGATATCGAAAATCTAAATTCACAGAGTGTGAATGTCTTTAAAATATATATTTTTAAGTCTTAGTCTCAGTATTGCAATAGAATTTAGATGTCACCTTGATGTCGTCTTGGTTTGGGGTTTGTAGAAGCCAAAAGTGAAAGATTATCCTAGCAGCATTTCTGTTACATATGAATTTGGTATTTAGCTTATATCTCTATGTTTACAATACAGCTGAATTTCAGTGAAATGGCATTTAAGGAGCTCTTCATGATTTTTCAGAGCAGTTTAAACTTTTTCATCAGAACATAGTTTCCTCTCTGAAGATGCATAAACTGCAACCAGGTTTGACATAATTTTTGATATTTTCAATATATTGTGTAAATGAATTGGTAGAAATGGGGTTGTCATCATGACAAATAGAATTTACCATGGCCAGTTACACTATTTCTATGCCTGGGGCTTTTTTTGTGGTCAGAAATTATATAGTTCTCACTTTTAAAAATACTAACTTATAGAGCAGAGTTCAGGGGGTGAAAAAGGCTGCTTTCCAATTTTGTTAAAATTACCAGTATCAACTCACTATAAATAAGCAAACATTTGTACAAGCATAGAGTGCAGATGATCAATACTGTATTTCATCAATATTTTCTGCAGCTACACAGCTTACATTTTGCAGAAAGATGGCTTAAAATTCGTTTTTACTTGTGGTTGCCTTTTTTTCTGCCAAAAAAAAGGCACAGAAAAATTCTGCATTTCTGATTAGGCAACCAACCATTCTTTATATACCCATCCTTCAAGGAGAATACTAAGGATGAATGGTGTATTTTCTGCTTTGCATTTGTTGCTTCTGTCAGATCAGCCTTGCTTCTCATTCAGATTAACTTCACACAAAGCATCTGTCAGTTATTCTCTTTCATTTCATCAGTGTTGTGATATTTCTTGAAGTTATAACAACTTCTGCAATTTAGTCTGCTTTTTAGGAAACCATATACTTGAATGGCACTTGAAAGTAGAGGCATTTTTTTCTTTTCTCTTTCTAAATTCTTCTTGTTCTATTGCAACATTTCATACTAGGGCAATACTGTGTAGTTATTACATGAATGGAGAAAATAAGTATTTTCCTATCCAAAAATTGTTTCTAAAATCATAAAGTAATATTAAATGTACCAAAGTTCTTATCCAAAATATCTTAAAGGGCATCTGGCTATAACACGGGGGAAAAACTGAGACAGATTTTTTTTCCTGTATTTCCCTACAAATCAAATGCAAATAAATTTTCTAGGAAACAAAGAGAAAAATAAAAGTACAAGATAAAAACGATGGCTTAAGCTCAGACACATAAAATATAGAAATGGCAGAAGCCTTTTTTCCATCCATCAGTTAGGTTTTTGGAAGTGGATCCAAAGAGTGTAGGCATGCATTTTGCTGCCTGATGCAGATGAATTGTCAAAATACAATGTGTCAGTTTAATTGATTAGAGATCTAACAAAATTTTCTACAAACATGGGCACAATACATTCTTGGAAATGCTTTTCCAAAAATGCATGACTGATATTCAAAGATTAACTAACTACTCTACCATTTTTGTAAGCCTTCTTGAATATCAAGTAAAAACATTTAAAATTATTATTTTAATTACAGTGGGACTTAATTTTCAAAGATAACAGCTGGACCTACTAATTCCTTGTATACCAGATAGAGTGGTAACCAGCCCTATAAATTAGTAAATATTAAATTGTGTGTCTATTAAATTGGATCTTAAATTCATGGTTACCTTATTTGGAGGAAAAAAATAGCAAAGCTATAATTACTTACAAAAATGTGAACAGCTCTTATGTATAAACTAAGATATATATTATATGTAGCACTTTTCCTGCACACTTTATATTATTTAATGTATCCTTGGCATTACTTTGTATGACAAACAGTAAAACAGAACATTCCAGTATTTTGAGTACACTGTGCTTGCACCTCTTGTTGTCTTCTTAGTCTCCATTTAAAGTTTGGAGTGCATTAAAAATTGTTTATACCGTCTGTCACAAATTCTAAAAATTTTTAGTATTATAATATTTGCAATTGCATATCTAATTTTATATCTTAGACTACTGTGGATGTTCTACTGCATAATTTGATTTTTTTTTCTCTCCTGTAGTTCATAAGTTATGTTTAAGTTTGAATTAATTACCCTATGATCCCTTGTCTCATTCTCACCATAGACACAGAACAGAGATGTGTTGCAACTGAAAGTCCACCTTTCTTATTCAGTTTTTATTGACAACTTCTTATTCAGTTTTTTATTGATAACTTTTGAAGCTTATTATTATTTTATTTGCAGTGATGGTATAAAAAAAAAACAGAGAAAGAAAATAAAAAACCCAAACCCCAGCTGTACTTCTAATGGCTGAGTTAAGGCAATGTCCAAAAAGTTTTATGAACTTACCCAAACCATGTTGAAATCAGAAAATTGTTGAAACTTTGCATTTTACTTTTCTGGTTTCTCACTGAATACTGCTTTCACTGTGAGTGGAAAACAAGGCATAGTTATTTTAATTGGCTTTTAATTCTTTAAAACTGATGAATGCCACCATCTTTTATTGGTGGATGGATGAAAAGCTTAAGGGGGAAAAATCTTAATGATGCATCCATCTTTCCTGCTGTGTTTTACCAAGCTTTAGCCAATTGATATCTATGCACAAGCTGCTCTTGGAAACAGAGCAGTGGGAAGGGCGCAGTTGTCAAATTATGTGAGGCAAGGTGAAGTGGATGTCATTTCTGCACTTTATGTCATGGCATCATATCAGTTCCCCAGTGGCTTTCTACAAACATTAAATTGGTCAGAAGGTTCTTCTGCTGCTGTAGAACAAGAAAGTTTTGAAAGAAATTAATTTGTGAATGTCATGCTGACTGGTATTACTGCATGTAATAAAATAGACTATTTTAATTACATCCTGGGATGATGTAGACTATTAAATAAAAATGTTAACATCTTCCTAGCAACAAGAGCTGAAACATGTACAAATAAATGTTAGCTCTTGATCATGGAGACTCTTGGCTATTAAGGTTGTCTATAACTTTATGTCTAAATCACTGAGGATTATAAGGTCTGTGAATCATAGCTTTTAAGACACCCTCAGTTGTCTGGTATGGATTTACTCACAAAAGTTTTAACTTCTAAGATGTAAGTTCAAATTATTCTCAAAGAAAATATAGTTTTTCTAGCTAACATTAATGGTGAAAAAGGCTCAATTGGGAAGCTGGCACAGATAATATTATCACATGATGATGAATCTAATTCTTTATTGCAGTTTTTATGCTTGTGATATTGTCTGTTGAAAGCCTCATAAAATTGAGATAATTAAATTTTACCAGACAATATTTATTATTTAGCAATAGTATACATAGGACCAAAGTCTGTCTGATGTTAACCCAACAGTAAATCTGATGTAAATAATCACATTTAGATCACTACAAATCAAATTATGAATATTTTAAACTAAATAAGTGGAATTACTTTCTAATAGAACTAAACTTCTGATTGTACTTGTTATAGATTTTCAGAAAAATAAATATCCTCACCACAGAATAGCCCAAAAATATAGCAGGAGCCTGATTCTGATCTCAAATATATCTCCCTTGTATACTTAAAAAAAAAGAATAAATGTTATAATCCTCCAGTATAATGTAAACGAAAATGAATGAATCCTTAGCTTATATCAATTGGCATGGATCTATTGGTTTTAGTGGAACAATATAATATTAAATCAGATGTGGCCTTTGAATACAAGAAAATCTCAACTTGTTAATGCAGTTATTGTGCTAGTTTAAAATAAGCAATGAAATACTGTCAGAAATACTAACAGATGGTGATACATTTTCTTTTAAATGAGTCTGATAAATGCCAAATCTACAGGAAGATGGAAATTTCCCAGATGCATCCAGTTAGTTGTCATATATATCATAGAATCATAGAATTTCCTAAGCTGGAGGAGACAGACAAGGATCATAGAGTCCAACTCCTGGCCTTGCACAGGACAACCCAAAAATCACACCATGTGCCTGAGAGCATTGTCCAAACAGTTCTTGGACTCTGTCAGGCTTGGGGCTGTGACCACTGCCCTGGGGAGCCTGTTCAGTGCCCAACCACCCTCTGGGTGAAAAACTTCGTGTCATATCCAGCTTAAACTTCCCCTGACACAACTTCAGGCCATTCCCTCAGGTCCAGCCAAAGGTCACCATAGAGAAGAGATCAGTGTCTGCCCCACTGCATCCTCTCATGAGAAGTCTTTATGACCATGATAAGGTTTTTCCTCAGTCTCCTCTTCTCCAGGCTGTCATCTCAGCTGTTTCTAATGTGGTTTCCCCTCAAGGCCCCTCACCATCTCCATGGTCCTCCTTTGGATGCTCTCCAAGAGATTTATATCCTCCTTTTATGGTGGTACATGGTTCTATAGGCTAGACCTCTTTTAAAAATTCATAGAATTATAGAACAGTTTGGGTCAGAAAAGATCTTAAAATCACCCAGGTCCAACCCCCGCCCTGCTGTGGGCAGGGACACCTTCCACTCAGCTGGCTTGGCCAGAGCCCACCCAGCCTGGCCTAGGACACTTCCAGGGATGGGGCAGCCACAACTTCTCTGGGAAACCAATTCCATTGCCTCACCACCTCATGGTAAAGAATTTCTTCCTAATATCTAGTCCAAATCTACATTCTCAGTTTAAAGTCTTTTCCCCTTGTAGAAAGTCCCTCTCCAGCTCTCCTGTAGCCCTGCTTTAGGTACTAGAAGGCCTCAGTAGGATCACCTTAGAAGCTCTTCTTCTCCAGGCTGAAAAATCCCACTTCTCTCAGCTTTTTCAGTGTCTTCAAAAAGTTCTTTAAATGTTTATCTGGCTGGACTATCTGGTTATATTATTTTGTGAATTGCACAGCTGCCTTCAACTGAACACAAATATTTCCCTGAGCTGATATATTCATGCTGGCATGAGAAGGAGCATGAGAAACCTGGCATGAGAAGGAGCCAAAAACATAAAAAGGTCCCAGCCTGTAATTTTTACAGCCATATAACACATGTAACAGGTAGATCATGCCCACCTCTTCTTCCTTTTCATTTCATATTTATTTACAATGCCTTCACCATTGCAGATATAATAGATTTTACTTCATGCACTATCAATTTAGTAATAAAAATCAAACCTCAAGTAAACACACAGAACAGACTGAAATGTTTAAAAATGCTAAACAAACATCATAGATTTGTTGTCATAGACAAAATGGGTTGAATATTGAAGCAGATTAAGAAATGTGGTCATTTCTTCTGCGTATGTAAAGATATACCTAAAATATAATAATTTATTGTATAATTAAGAATGGTAAATGAAATTGTGATAGAACCTGTACTTTTAGGGGAATACTGTGCACAGTCAAATAGTCTTTTTATGGCTTTAGCAGAACCTTGAAAATCTCAACACATGCTGCAGAGGTGCAATGTGTTTGAGGAGATAAAGTTTTGAGAAAGACTAGATATTCTAAGTGACATACAGTGTTTAAATAGTTGGAATAACATTTTCACATTGTTGGAGATGTATGGAAAGTCTTGATTATACTGTTTGACCAATGAAAGTTTTGGAGGCTGGAAGATTAAAGAGTAACGGGCAAGGTAAAATTTTCTCTGGCATATGGAAACTCAAAAACGGTATATGAGAAGTTTTGTTTAGGGTGTTTGCAATTGTTTTACTGATGGTCAGACCTCGGGGAAAAAAAGTGCAAAATTAGAGCATTACCAGATTTTTTTCTCTGATATGTTAGTGAGGTAGCTGCAAGAGGTCTGATTTTTGTTTATCTTACTAGCCAAGCCTGAGTATTCACAGAAAAAGACTGACAATACAGGCTATTAAGCATGGAAAATTACCTAAGGCAGATCTGTAATCACTTGGCTAAGAAAAGCTAGAGATGAGCTTTATCAGATTTTTAGCCATTACCGATAATTCCATGTCAGAAGCTACCATGGAATAATATTTCTGACCTCGAAATCTATGAAAGAAGATTTAAGTTAAGGCTGTGATATACCTCAGTAGAAAATGAGGATCTAAATTTATGCATTTCAATCACATTTCTTCACTGATCTGAAACCTGGGAATGCAGAAGTGGCAATAGAAGCAGAAATAAATGCAGTCCTGCTGAGCTTGAAATTATTCAAGGGTGGCAAGTTTGTTGGTTTTACAGCACACCTTCCAGAAGTGTTTACAATGCTAATAGAGTTATATAAAGAGAAACTTGTGATTTTAAAGGCCACTGAGTCACATTTTGCCCTCAGTGAAGTGGAGCAGTCAGTTGCCAATACAGACACATTGCATGGTGTAATGTGAATTCAGAAATTGGTTGGACACATCCAGCAGTGTCCAAGCAGAAAGATTGTGGATCAACATGTGGAACAGCTGTCAGGAAGGAAATGTTCTGTGTCTCAGAAAAGTCTGGCAGTTGTTCCTCCTGGTAAACTTGCTTTTCACAAGTGAGTGTGAGGAGGGTTGCATTAGAATCTGTTAGCGTAGGTTTTTAGAAAATCATGGGATGGAATAAAAATAAACCCCTTAACTTCTGCTGAATACTAGCAGTGTTCCAAAGTGACACTGTGATCAAATGAGATATTCTCTGAAAAAAAGGGAAAGCTGAAAGCATGGCAATTGATAGACATATAACATGACCAGAATTACTCAGCAAAACCAATTGAAAGTTTTGGTTTGGTTTTTTTTTTGGTTTGTTTGTTTGTTTGTTTGTTTTTTCCTCCTGCTAAATTGACCAAGTTCTGTTCATTCTTCAAGGAAAAAAAGAAAGGAATCAATTCCCTGATTTTTTAATCTGACCTGCTTAGGAAAATTACTGAAATTACTTAAGTACTGGTTCAAAAATAGAAGGCTTAATCTATTGGAAATGTTCTTTCTGAAAGAGCTTTTCTAAAATAACCCACCCATTCATAAATATTAGAAATAAAAGCAATTTATGATCTCCTTTTTTAAATTTTTTTTTGTGAAAAAATTGTGCAGCACATTTTCTTGTGGTATACAAATGCATATATTATGCTGTAGCTGGACTGAGGCATTCTTACTGTGGTCACCATAAAAGCAGCCTGTTCTCTTGGAGAGTAGTTGAAATATTGATGTGAAGCAAACTTGAAATTTATAAAAGTTGGAACTGTCGATATTCAAATAGGAATTGAATTATGAACTGTGAAATTAACTCAACAATTGAACCAGGAGGACAAAGCAGTAAACAAAGCACATCTTGAATGTTGAAATAGGAAGATGATGCCTTATTATGCAACTGTAGGCCAGTTGAAGACAGATGATCCCCTTCAGTTCTAATGCCTGGTGTCATCACGTAACATAATATAGTAAAATCCAATGGATATGTTTTATGACCTCAGCATTAAACTTAAAAAAGTAATATTTACTGTTCTGGTTTGTTGTCACAAAAGGGGATGCTAGGTTTTTAAGAAGAATAAAAATAGCAATGTTGACACCTGTCAGTGCAGTCTGGCAAATTTTCTGATGTTATCTAGACTGTTCCCAAGTGCACTCCCTTCAGCAGCATAGAGAGCAATCTGAGTTATGCAGGCAAACCTTGCATTGGTCTTTGATTTCTGTGTTATATTTGTGTACTTCCTGCGGGGGCACAGTTGTATTGTGATGATTTAAGCAAAAATAGTGTCTTTGGTGTGTGCTGAATATAAATCCAGAAGAAATGTGGGCAGGTGAATGCCTACATCTTAATTACTTCTTCAGCTAAATGTCTCTATTTCTTTTATCAAGCACAAAGTGCACCATTTTTTAATTCTCATTTTCATGTGAGCATATGTGAATGACTCAGGATTACCAAACTGTAGAAAACTGAACAGAAAAGGAAAAAATTCCTGTATTTTAGTTACAAATTTTATTTTTGGGATTTTGTAGTGACTGGCTAAATGATATTTCTTTGCACTCTTATATTTAATTTTCTTTCTTGCATTCTTTTACAAGTCAAAATATCTATGGTGCATGTCATCCATTAAAAAAAAAACAAAACAAAAACAAGAACAAACAAACAAACAAACCTACAAAAAAAAAACCCCAGAAAACAAACATACAAAAAAAAACAAAAAAAAAACTTTAGCTCATTGTTGAGAGCATTTTCAAAGGCAAAAAAAACCACAAACAGGAAAGAATTTTATTTTCAGATAACGTTAGAATATAGTGGCAGTTACTTAGCAGAGGTTTTAATTTTAAAAGATCACCTACTTTATATAAATGTTGATATAAGAGATAAATAGAATATAGTGAGTAGCCTCTAAAATGAAAAATTGTGTTTAAGATTTATGAAAGTATACACCAATTCATCAGCTTTCTTTGTTGATCTCAGTTCTCTCCTCAAACCTGTGGATAATATTAAAGCATAGAAATCTGGAAAAAGATAAATTTTCCTCATAGGTAAAGGGAATAGTCTGTACTTGTCAATTCTGGTGTGCACACTTCAAAGTCTCTCAAGTACGAAGGAAATTTAGAAAATACTTTATATTTTCAACAGGTCTTTAGGGAAGCAAGTGCTATTTATTTGGCAAAAGCTTGTACTAATTGGATTGATGAATAGCCACGGCCAAAAAGTAAACTCCTGTACAGCTAAATGTAGCATTTGTAGAAGACTTGATCCTCTTGGTGTAGTTTCAGTGAATGGAAAGAAGCAGAGCTTGTTAGATAATTTTTAATGAGACAGGTTTTTTTCATTAGTAAGGTCACTGGGTTAAGTGGATGTTACAGATGTATCTTAAAATTCAAAGATCTGTTTTCAAGAGACCAGGCTAGAAAAAGTTTAATTCTTTTGTGCAGGTAAAAATGAAATATTTAAACTACCTTTCTAATTGTGGGGATTTATATTACCTTTTCTTTTCTTTATTTCTTAGAAAGAGATAATTATAAAAAGCCTTTTAAACATGATGGCCTGAGTTAGTATATTTCCTTAGATATTCATGAGCTCTGATAACCTTTAGCCATTGGATGGCACGTGAACATTTTCTCCACACTTTACAGTGTTTCCTTTGTATTCACTACTCTTTTGTTTGTTTGTTTTATAGCATTTGTTTGTTTTGGTTTGTTTTGTTGTTTTGTTTTTTTTTAATTCTATGCTGAGATTCTCAAAATAACCACTACTGAACAACAGTTCAGGAATTAACATAATGGCCTTCATATGATTCCTGTCTGTGTTGTGCATCTCAATAGGGAGCTGTGAACTCTCCCTGCATCATATGAAATTCTGTCTGGCATCATCTTTTTCCATTATCAGCTTTAACTTTTCCCTATGATATGCAGTGGCACACTTAAAGGAGTCATTTCCATTGCTGTCAGTGCTTCTAGTTTTATATTCAATGCCAGGTGCAACCCTCCCTGAGGTTAATGAAAAATGCCTTTTGAATTCAGTGGTCCTTACATGAGATTATTTAGGTCTTGATATGCATTTTTGTATTAAAAAAAAAAAAATAAATTAAAAAAACGGAAAAAAAGAAAAAAAAAAGAAAAAAAAACCAAACAAAAAAGATCCCCTAAATTTTATTTGTTTATAAGTATTTTCTGTTATCTTAATTCTCCTTAGTAATAGGCAGTAAGTGGTAAGTATTTTGGGGTTAAGCCAGCAGGAGAAATATGGATTCTGCACTTCTTTATAACCAGAAGCAAAAATTGTGTTGGAATTAATCAGGGAAGGCAGTGAGAGTCCGTAGTTCAGTCATGAATTTGCACAGATAGAATAGAAACTTTTTATTGTTTTTAAGTATGTGGTTCAAGATGTATATTTGAAAATAAAAAAAATATAGAAAAAGGTAAGAAAACACCCTTTGCTTTCAGGTTTTGATGTATAAGCTTAAGTAGCCATCTAAATGCTAAGTGATCCTACTGCAGTTTATAGAATTTCTAAATTCAGAGTACTGTGAGCACTAGATAATTCTAATCATTTTTAGAAGTAATTAGTTGCTGTTCAAAATCTATTATTAAGTGAAAAAATATTTCTAGATTAATGACTTCAAAAAGAAAACAATTTTTTTTTGGCTTATTATTCCTAGGTTTTTCATAGCATCTTATATAACAGGTATATACATATAAACCATAAAATGCCATCACCTGAGCTGAGCTTTGCTAATCTTCTCTGCATTCCTGGAATTTTAGCTACAGCTGTAGCTAGATCAGATGAGTGGAAGCAGAAGAGAAACTTCTGGGCTTTGTGAGGAACTCCAGGTTTTATCACTCATAATTAGAAGCTGATGTGAAGCAGCAGTAGAGTTTTATAAAACAGCAAATGCTTCTGAGACTCAGCAGGTTTTGTGTCTGTGGAAAACACTGTTTCATGGGAACAATGATTATCTGAGACTCACTTTCAATCCATCCTCCTCTCTGAATTAATTACTCCCCACATTCAGTCATCTGAGAGACCCAGGGAAGGCAAGAGCTCCTTTTCTCACTGTTCACCAGTATGATCATAGACTGCAGCTCTTTTTAGTGGTCATTGCTCATATTGTTAAATTTATTCAAAGTCTCTTCTCATCTCTCAGTGTGTTTTCATGGGGGAAAGGTTCTATGATAATTATGACCTTTTTTGTAATGTTAGTGAACAAAAACACAAAAAAAAACCAAAGAGAGATTTAAAGAAAGCAATCTAGAAGTGGCTTGCACCATCAAAATTGCTTATCTATTGTGTAAGGTTAGGTATTTTTAGGAAATACTAAAATTTCACTTTATTTTGATTGTATGACAGCTTTGTGTCAATCTATATCCTCTGAAAGTAGGTTTAACAATATATAATACTATTCAAATAAGTAATTCAAACTAAACCTACAGTTCATATTCACATAAATAAGTTTAAAATTTGGTAAGAAACTAGTTGAAACTACAAGTTTTCCTTGTTTTCTTTTCATTAAAGGGAAATGATCCCACTCTTTTGGTCATAGTTCCATCGTTTGTAAAGTGGAACAGATATGAGGATGGATTCCTGCTTTGTATTGCTCCTGAAAGATATTTTAATGCCCAACTCATAACCCTAAGTAAAAGTTGTTTTCACTCATGGAAAATTATAAAGGCCTTTCTGTTATGATGAAAAAGACAGTAAAGTAACTGTTCTAGTTAAAAGTTGCAAACAATCAGGAAAATATTTGCCTGCAAACATTTGAAACTCCAGCTTTGACCTGATGAGAAAAAGCAAATTTTCCTTTGTACTTCTAAAGGATTGTTGTTTTTATTTTGCAGAAGCTGTGTCTCAAGCTAGAGGACAGAAACCCTATTTATTTCTCTACCATTTTTGTTCTGAAACCATAAATATGTTGAAAAGACCATAAAAGCTTTTGCTAATACTTCTCAGCTGCTCACAGAACAAAATTAGCCTTTGACATTTTACTTAGGCTAAGAAATGAAAGGCGTTTAATCTTTGTTGTTTAGTGTGCAGATGGTTGAAAAATTGCATTAATAACAAAAAAAAGTATTTTACTGTTTGTACTGCTGCCAGTGTGTATATGACAAATAAAACTTAGAGAACTCAGATTTAGAGAAACAATACGTGACTTGAAGTATTAGGTAATCCATGGCTGAATACACAGAGTGGTTTGAGAAGATGATGAAATTTAGTATACTCTCTCAAGCCACAAATCCTATTGTCTTCCAAATGTCTAGATTTAATATTTTAAATTATAAAATACTCCCATAAAGCGAGAAGGCCACTTTTGAAAGATGAAGATGGTGGTAAAGAATTCCCGTCATTCCCTCCTCTTCTTCACTATTGACCATTTCATTGCTTAAAGACAACACCAGATTTTTTATGGATTTCTAATATACCCTTTTAAAAATTATAATAAATCTGTAGTAAGGCTGGAATTGCTTCAGTTATTCTGCCTTCTGCAATGATTGCTGTTTCTCTGGATGCACTTCAGTGCAAACTTTGTTAGAATGAAGGCTGTCACACTTTCTTGCCTTGCTCTGGGGTATGTTCCAGGACTTTTTGATGCTTTTTACAATCACAGGCATTATGTATGAATTGCTGAAGTCAAACCTCCAGGCATGTGAGTCTCCATTAGCTCAGCTCATAGGGCAATTGCCTTTTGTAAACAAGAAGTTATTTTGCCATGCAGTGGCAGACGAATAACACACAGCAGCACCACTCCTATGGATCAGATAAGAAAAACACACATGGTGTCCTGACAAGGTGGAAGTTCACATAGCTTCATCCACTGCAGAGGAGCTGGCCTGACTAATAGTGGACCTTCCATGGTTGTAATCCATAAATTATTAGTGGCCAATAGTGTAGAATGGGATGCCTGATTCAGAGGGAGAAATATGGTAATATACATAAGGAGGATGTGAGAGATAAATGTAGTAAGCAGATTACTTTTTTAAAAGTGTAGTTTTCAGAGTATAACTTAGGGACTTATACTAAATTTAACGGTGTTCAAGCTGACTTAAATTTACAATAAAAAAGCAAAAACTAGGATCCTTGAGGGGAAAAAATAGAAAAATATAGCAACTAATGAGTTTGATTCTGCTAAGGGACTAAAAGATTTATTTGTCTTGTTACTGATAGACAATACAGAAGATATCTCAGAGACAGGTACATTTTCCTGAGGGAAAGAAAAATGTTAAACACCTTGCTTTTTTGCTGGAAAAGACAATAAAGAAGCTACTGCAGTGGAAACCTGCAAAGCATTAGACCCAGGTGAATTTGGTTGCTGAGCTCTGAAGAAAATATCAAGAAAAATAGTCAAAATTACTTTTGTTGCTTTTTTTTGTACTTAAACTCAGAAAAACAAAAGAACTTATGGAGGTCATCAAATTAACTGTTCAGCATTACACCCAGGATAACGTCAAAAAAAAAAAAAGGATATAGAAGGAAATAAGTAATGACAATTTAAATAGCAGCATATAAAAAAATTTCACCAGTAACGACATCTGGCTAATTTGCTTCTCTATAGAGTCCCAAAGTATAATATCCACTTAGGATGTCTGAGAAGCTGAGATCTGTCATTTTTCTACACTGTTTTTGCAGTGTAATGCATGCCTGTCAGTACTGGACTCAGTACACCACAAAAGTTATTAAAACATCAGCAGTAGTCTGGTACCTATTTAAAGTAATATAAAACTTCAAAATCTAAACACCCTAGGTATGTAACTATTTTCACACATCATTTAGCAAAATGCTGATCTATACATTCATGCAAACCTGTGGCAGAGATTGCATTGCAACCTAAGTACTGAAAACAGTAGGAAATCTTGTTCTCTAGATACAGAATTCAGACTTAACTTTGGCAAAATATGTAAAGCTTTGACTGCAGATGATGAATTCCTTTTGTCTGAACTGATAATTAGAAGTAAAATTCTTGGTTCAAAGCCTATAAAACTGCTATAAGACACAAATATTGCCAGCACTAAATACACAGTAAAAACTTTCAGTATTCACATCTTTATTTGAGAAATAAGTCGTTTTTTGATATAGAATATATATGAATTCTTCTCGCTGCCATGGACAGAAATTGTGGCTTCTTGAAGTGCAGTCTGCAGGGAAAGTATGAGCCCCTCAATGTAAAGTTTGATTGTACAAACAACATTAACTCCAGCAACCTTTGCTAGTTCTATCACTTGTACAGTGAACATTAACAAATAGTTGGTTTGCCTTTTTGGTGAGCTTCCATTTTTTTCCATGGAAAGCTAGAAAACAGTTTTTAAACAATGAAGTAAAGAACTAAAATATGGATATGGAAGCTAAGTGGGTGGTTCAGTCACACCTGTAATTTTAATCAAAACACATTTTAGAAAATCTATAGAAATCTGTAGAAAAAATGAAATCCATACTGTGCTTCTTATGTATTGTTAAATTATTTTAATGGTCCTGAATCAATCTAAAATGACAGTATAATTACTTTGTGCAAAATAATTTATCCTTATTGCATGCAATATAGTGAATATTGTCTGAACAGGAGTCAGTATACTTTTGAATAGCTAAACAATCTTTTCCAGCTGGCTAAGCTGCTTGCGTTACTAACTTGGCTAGAGATACTTCTCTGAATGTTTTTACATGTAGTAAAAACATGACCGGAGTTTTTGGGGATGATTGTGTTCCATCTAACTGTTGTCAGTTCACCTCATCCAGAAGATGCACACTCATCCAGCCACTTCCTCACTTTCCATCAGCAGGGAAGTGACAGAATAGGAAAAGCACATTATGAAAGGTCAAGTTGGGTCAAGATAAGCACAGCTTAATAAGTGAAGAAAAGATGGGGTAAAAACCCAAGAAATGGAGAGGCAGCCACTTTATTTTATTTATTTATTTTATTTATTTTCATTAAGGAGACTGATGCCCAGCCAGACTCCAACAATGGGTACATTTGAAGGAAAAACCTCCCAGTTCATTCCTGAGTATGGTATTATGTGGTACAGAGCATAATTTGGGCCAGCTCAGGTCGGCTGTCCTGACTGTGTCTGGTCCCAGCTTCTTTTCCTCTTCCAGCCTTCTCACTGGCTGGCAGAATAAGGGCCAGACAAAGATTTGGTGCTGTTTTAGTCACAAATTCAAACCACAGCACCACACAGGCTGCTGCTAGGGAAGTTCATTCCATCTCAGCCAGACCTAACACACAACTGTGGTTATTTTTTGGTAGATCAGGTACATGTTTATTTTTGCAGTTTTTCAGTGCAATTGCATGACTTAAAATGTGTACTTTGACTGCTATAAACTTAAATGTCTCAATGAAGATTAAAATACTTCTGAGATAAATAGCAAAATATACTCACTCTTTATTGCTACTTGGTTCTTACCTTCTTTATCAGGTGCATGACCATCCTGCATAAGTATTTGAAGCATTCATTGTGAAAATGGTCTATTCTTTGCATTTCAGCTTGTTCAAGACCTTGATGCCCATACAGTACATGAATGAGCATGGTGTGATGAAATGCACCTTGATATTTAGCAGAATACTGGCCAGAAGCAATCTAACCTCTGTTGGATGTTTCCTATAAGAATGTTCCTAAAGGCATATGATGTTTTCAAAGACTGCAAGAGGGGGATGTTAGTGCCAAATTTTAAATTTGCAATAAGGTCTAGCTTGCCAGGATAGCTTCAGTTCCTGGAAGACTTTGGAACAAATAATCAAGAAAATGATTTGTTAGCTGTAGCAAGGCAAGAAAAAGATGAGTATCAGTAGGTCAGCAACAAATTACAATAAAGAAATTCTTCAACAATTGTTAGAGATTGTCAAGAAGCAGCAGATGTCATGTAATCCTAAACAAATTTTTAGGCACTCTCTAACATATCTTTATGCACTGTCTAGCACGATATTCTCTTAAGCAAGCTAGGGAATCTTGGGCTAGATTAAGTTTCTAAATTAGTAAATTGCATGCAAAGTTGTCTGGATAACTGCGAGTTGCCAGTAATTGCCTGTCAAAGTGAAAGGACAAACCAACCACAAGGCATTCCTCCTGGAATCAATTCTTTGCTATTTTCCTTTAATCAGCATGGATGGTAGAGCACAGACCAAGTATATTAAATCTGTGATAATGCAGAGCTGGGAAGAAAAACCACATATTCAAGAGCAAGCTTTGAATTCAAAATCAGCTTTGACAAATTAGAGAAAAGGACCAAAAAATATGTTAAAACTCTGTGGAAGCAAGTGGAAGGTGCTAGGCGTAGGAAGAAATTATGGACAGCAAAAATATGGTGTAGAAAAAACTTGGTGAAATACTGTTTCTTTGGAAAAGAATCTGTGAGTATGCATGTATCACATTCTGTGCAGGGGTTAGCAAAGCCATGAAGTTGTAAAAAAATCTGGGGAACATTTTATCTCTTGTAAATGGAAATACATCTTGTAAGTCATGGTGAAGTAATTATCCAATTCTGCTCAGGGCAGTACTCAAGGCTGGAATTCTGCATTCAGTTTTAACCATCGCATGTCAGAAACAAAGAAGAACTATAAAATAAAAAACTGAACAGTTGGGTTATGTACCGTACAAAAGAGATGACTGAGGGAGGACCTGATGGCAAAGATCAAGTTTGTAAATGGTGGCATAAAAAGGAAATAAATAATCTGTGTTTTTAGCAGTTAATTGTAAGTTTAAACAGTAGAAAGACCTTTTTTAATGATGCAAATAGTGAAACACTGAAATAGATGGGACTGGGGAATGAGAAAATGTTAGATAAATATTTGAAGCACTGACACAGATAGAGTTTATCCTACACTAAGACAGAAAAACATGCTGGATGTTTCTGGTTTTTATCACACTTAATTACATTGATACATGCCTGGTGAAATATTCTGCTTAACAGCTGGTGGCCAGAGAATTAAATATTCCAACGCACTAAAGGCCAAAGACAAAAGCTGCTAGTAGCTGTAATGATTCAGTATATGATTATTTGATTTTAATATGAAATATTTTTGCCTTTAGGTTAGAAATTATTACTTGTTTTTTTTCCCCCTTCCTTACTCCCAGTAGTCAGGCTGTAGAAAAATCCTACTTGTTTCTGTGTTGACTAACTGCAGAGGATGAGGGTTTCATCAGGAATTAATTACTGAAAAAAGGGAAGGGACAAGAGAGAGGATGGTGGCGATAGAAAAAAGTGGAGCCATGGCACTGTTTTTCTGTAGTGATTAGAAAATAGGAAAAGAATCCAGCAACACAAACATTATTTCAGTTTGCTTGGTTTGGAATTTACAGGGTCATGAGTAGCCCAGTGAATGACAGAAGTCTGGAACAATGTAAACCTTTGGTGAAACTTGGCTACTTCTCCTGTCTCTGAGTTTTAGATCCTGTAGTGTAGAGTTAGATAAGGAAGTCTAAGGGAATTGTTTGTATTTACCTCTTTCCTGAAGTGGCTTGATGTTTTGGCACGTAATGTTATTGCAATGAATAATATGTGGTGCTTTTGTTGTTCTGGTTGCTTTTTAAAGACCTTGTAGTTTTGGACCCAACTGAACTGAATATTTCTCTTCCATATTTCTCTCCTGAGAAAGTTTTTCTGCATAAGTAACAACATTCCTTCTCTATTACGCTTGATAAGAAGAGATTTTTTAACTTTCCTCTTGGTGGAAAAAAAAGTAAGTCTTCTTTATTTTCTTCTGTTTGACATTTTGTTCTTCGTATTAAATCTACAATTCTTTCTACAGGAGGCATAAAGCTAAAGGGAAAAGGGAAGGTCTGCAAGAAATTAAATTTGCACTTGGGAGGCATTTCCTAAAAATAAGTATATGTATCTGGGGTGCAGAAGATTCTGGTCTCTTTCTTGCCTACTTACTGCTTTTTGTTATGATAAGAATTGCAAAAATAGTAGTTCAAATAGTGCGATTGCTAAAAACAAAAGGTAGTCTAAATGGAGGAACAACCAAGATGCTTAGAATAAGCAAAACTTTAGACCATGGTGATAGTAAAATCAAGCTTCAATCCTCACGTGGGCCATTCGTTAAAGAGTTAGACTCAAAGATCTTTGTGAGTCACTTCGAACTCAGAATATTCTGTGATTTTGTGATTTTAGACAATAAACAACTTCCATGGGAACTTTTCCTCCTTATTTTCCTAGCTGAATAGAATAAGGAGGTCACAATTCTCATCACATTCTGCACAGATTATTTTCACCTATTTATCAAAATAGAGTTTTAGAATTAAATCCATGCAAAATACAGCAACAACTTTCACATATATTATCGTCCAAAGAAGCAGCATTAAACACAATTTAAACAATTATTCTGTTTCAGTAAAGTACTGTACGTCTTGTATCATTGCTACCTGATCTTTCCTAGATCTGGACACTACCTACCTGAATTTATATGTCTAAACCTAGCCTCCTCTACCATGGGTTTTATTCTGCAATTTTCCTGAATCTATTTAAAATTCCCCTATTGTGTTTACTCCTCTCAGCTGTGAGAGGAAAAAATCCTAGATGCACACATTCACCTCAACTGAATGCCTTTCACAAGTCTCAAGCACCACTTCTGTTTGCACAGAAATATTAACTACAAAATTTTCTGTCTGCTGCATGGAGGCATTTATAAGCATAAACTGCTGAGGTCCTTTCATGAAACATGCTGTAGAACCATGGAGAGGTTTCAGTGCTTAATGAAGTGTGAGTACTTCATCAGTGCACTAAAAAGATTTCTCCTTTCAAAGTTATGAGCTCAGTGCTCAAAACCCAGGTGTATAGAATCACCTGAAAATTGAGAGATATTTTTAGGGATCAAACTTCAAAAATTAAAAAAAAAAAAAGAAAAAAAAAAAGAAAAAGCAGAAGTAGAATAAGGAAAAATTAACCCTAAGAAGAACCAATTTAGAAGAGATTTTTTCCCCTGAAAACTAATAGTAGGTTTACCTGTAAAATATAGCTTTAGAACAAGATTAAATGTTTTGATGTTTTGGTTTGATTCCACACTGGAGTCACAGTATATCTGTAGCTGCCTGTAGAGACCAATATCCATGTTTTCTCTTGATATTTGTTTACTAGTAGCCTTGTGAACTGTAATTTCCATCTTTTTCATAACATCAGAGCTATGTGATTATTTTCTGTGATGAGTGATGCTCATGTCCTAAGGGACGAAAATGCTTTCTCAGAATCTGTTTTTTTAAGGTGCTGTGTAACTCCTGCATGGGTTTTTTTTCCGAGGGCTGTATGGGGGAGGGGTTTTCCATATATATGAAGAATGAGTGGGGTAGACTTCCAGAGTCTACTGAAGTATGTTTTGAAGTATGGATCTCTGTGCCCCAATACATGATATTGTATATTATATTTAAGTTTATATTCACATCATCTCTTCTAGAGAGGGTCCTGTGCAGCAAGGTAATGTGTCCTGTTTTATCCCACAGTTCACCCATTTCTGTTCCTCAGTTCCTTTATAAATATTTTGCCTTCCACTCAAATCACCCTTATATTAGCCTTGAAGTATTTTGTTCACAAACCAATATATAACAGTGACAGGATTTGCTGATACTGCACTGAAAATCAAATTTGGGCATATATGTTTACAAATTTCTTAGTGAAAAACTGTGTACTTGCCTAAGCTGCTGTTCTTACATCAGCCTTGATTCACATGAACAAAATCTCTCAAACTCAGTGGGAGATGCTGCTAGAGACTGAGGACAATGATACATACTTATTACTTTGCTTTCCATGGCAGAGAAGCCTGCAAGAATTGCCTAGGAATTCTTTTTTTTTTGAGGTATTGCTAGTGAGACTCTCTATAGCTTAAGACTGTTCAGCCAAATTCTTTCTGAACAATTGCATATGGGGTGCTATTTCACACTGATGAATGAGTATAATTTTATTTTTTTTTTATCCCTGGATATCCCTAGTCTAGCCCTGACTGTTACAATGACCTCCAGCTTCCTCTTATAGCTATCAATAATTCCCCATGCATTGCACAATGGGCAAAGACTTTAAATGGCATAGGGAATCACAATCATGTTCATAATTTGCCCTGAATATATTTTAACTATTCTTTGAAGGTGAAAAAAAGCAGGTTTTTTGTTTTGTTTTTTTTTTTCTTTTCTTAGCTAAACATGTAATTAAAGCTCATTTTTCAAATAAAATGCATAACAATTACCCCAAGAACAAAACAACCAGCCTTAGTGTAATTTATTTCACATGACCATGAGAATTGCTCAGAGGGATATACAGAAACAGATCTGAAATATCAGTATGGTTTTGCTTAATTGGCCCCAATATATACATTTTTTAAAGAAACATTTATATAAAAAGCAAAAATAATCACTGCTTATGAGCAGGGGAAAAAAAAGGTGCCTTCAATGATTAATAATTGTTCAGAAAATATTTGTGTAAGGAATGATTCCTGAAAAACCTCCCAAGGACAGTGGAATTTGTGGGATTGTGCTAAGTTACACTAACTCTTACACATTTAGTTTTCCCAAAAGAAATTGCTATTATATTCCTTATTTCCCTCCATTTTAGTTTTTAATTCTTCTTCCATTGTTGTTGTTATTGTTTTTCTTCTTCTTTAACCTGCATGTCATCCTTGTATTTGCTAAGAAAGCCACCAAATTCCAGGAGGGTATAATCAATTTACATACGCAAGTGAGATCAGTTTTATATGTAAATGATACCAAATGAGCGTCACTGCTGCACAATGACTAAACTCTCTGTGCCAGCTTCAGTTTTTTCTGCCCAATCCTGTAATCCCATTGCAATGTTCCTCTTGACCTGAAATTTCCAGTGGGGCATTTATCTCACTTCAGGGAAGTATGGATGCTGTTAGTGCTACAGAGTGAACTTCTGTTATGCTTTGTACTGCTGTTTTCTTCCAGCACATGTGAAACACTATTCTTCAGTCCTGGAGAAACTGGGGCTTAGAAGATGTGTGTTGCTACACAAATCAAATCTGTACTCAACTCTTGACTGGATTTGGCCTACATTATTTATTGCTTGTTACTATAGCTATTTTTTTTTACAAAAGTTTGACAAATAAGAAAAAAATAGTCAATGCTTGTATGAGATTATTTTTTCCTAAATGCTTTTGTCCTCTTCTTAAACTCCAAAGTATTTGTAGTTGAATGATGCAACTCTCTGAGAAGAATTCCAATTCCAAATTATTTTAGAGGGGGTTTCAACCAGAGATTTGAACTTGTGTTATAAGGGACTTAAACCAGTCTGCATATATTTGAAGTAGCTCTCTTGACTCAGTGGAGATTTACATAACCATATCTTCCATCAGAATCTGCATTTTCCCATTGCGTACTCACTCAAATCAATTTAGATGAAAAATTTATTTTACCTATTTTTACTGTCTCCAATCACATCTAAATATGTATCTGAATGTGTATGCATGTAGGCATCCACAAATCAAACATACAAAGATGGTTTTCATGTGATAGTATCAACATCTTCTGCGTTGCTTTTGTTTCATCTTCTAAAATACCAGTTTGCACAAACAGCCTTGACCTAATTTATAATGTGCAGCTTGGTGAGGTAACTACACACTAGAGATGGCACTAAGCTCATTTTAACTACAACATAAACCCAGATCTTGAAAGCTTTGTGGTAACTTCCATTGCACTAAAAGCTATTGATTAGAAATGCTTCCCTGTCAGAGAGAGGGAACTGGTGAAATTGTGTTCCAGTGACTCACCCTGAGGTCTCAATGGGAGTTGCAGATGATGAATAGCAGCGCAGCAGGTAAACTATGGAATTCATGGAGCAATTCAGGTCTTAGCCCAGCTGTGTAAATTAATGAAAACATTCCTGTCCCCCTGAATGGATTCTAAAGAGGATCCCATTGTATGTCATAAGAATGATTCCTGCCCAGTTTTTCTATTCCACTTATTTTTTACTAGCTCTTTACATGTTTTGAGTATTTCAGTTTTACACTTCTCATCAGACTACTTTTTACCGAGGACAGAAAAAGTACATAATGTAGGACATTATATAAATAACATGTCCTTTTTATGTCATTTAATTGTAGTATTTGTTAGGATACATCTTTTACATGTCTTCTAAATCCATACCGATGTCACTTGATACAGGATGTAAGAGAGCAATAACATCAGTGTTGTTTAAGGGTTGGAACAATGCCCAAGGTGGTGTATTTTAAGAATTTGGCCCACTACAGAAAACTGTGGGAGCTCACTAAAAATGCAGACTGAATAAAAATTTGCAGTTGTCAATATAGAATATTGAAGCACGTTCAAAGTGATAAAAGAAAACCACTTGAGACCTTTCTATTCTAAAGTACTTTGGAGGAGAAATGGGGTGTTGGGGAGGGTGAGTTGTTTTGTTTTAATGAAAGTAAAATGAGGTGACTGCTCTCCATGTATTATAAGCATGTTTTGGGAAAAGTTCTTTGATTTTTTTTTTCTTTATTCTTAGAAGCAAATTATTTATGAGAATTAGATGTTCTTCACAATAGACACTTTTAACATGCATTCCATAAAGCAAGACAGCACTTGCTGTAAGCTCCAGAAAACAGAATAAGAAAATGAATCAAGCACCTTTTAACCTGCTATACAAAGAGGCTTTAGAATTGAAAATAATTTAAATTGTGTTGTTAGTGGCTTTTGTACAATTTTTATAGTTTTGTTTTGGAACAAGCTATAATGACAAATTCCTTAAAGTATTTCCTTTAAACAAAAGAACATACAAAAAAATCAAAATCCTGTTAGTTAATACTCCTTTCTCAAATTCCACACCTTCATATACATTATGTTTTTGTTTTGTTGAATTTTGAAGAGACTTATCCTGCAGTTCGGTGTGATCTATTTCTGTCCCTTGGCTTGATGTGACATTCTGGAGTTTTGTGTTAGTGAAGTTAAATCTTTTTCCTATGTTCCATGTGAAGATTGTTTCTGTTTTGGTATGATTAGTTGGACCATAGCTCATCATTTATTGTTCACTCTGTTGGCTGAATTCATTACACCTGCACACCCTTTACATTGCATAAGGCATTATTATTAAATGAATGTTCATATTCCCATGTTGTCTATGTTCTGAGAATCTAATCATAAAAAAATTCTACCTCCTTCAAATATGAGTTTCTCTCTTAGTATATGGAAAATTCTTTGATCAGAGAATATGATTTAAAAAAAAATATGCAAGAAATGTTTGTGCTTTGTTTGGGAGGTTTGTTAATTTGATTAAGTACACGAGTTATATGATATTAGATACTTGTTTTCATCATTATAATTCTGTGAATTGCCTAATGGCACAAATACTCTACCGGAAAGAAATTTTAATTATGGTTTACATGTAGGAGTTTTTCCACTTTGGGAACCTCTGAATTATTCCTCCTCTTCATGAATTAAAACTGGGAACCAGATGATTTTTGTGTTCATTTCAATAATGGACTAACAATCAAACAAGATTTATGTTATTTGCCAGCATTTATCTTACAGAGCAAGATTTTTCTTGTTGAAAAGTTTGCTTAATGCCTTATTATTAACATTTTGCTTTAAAAATATAAGAAATACCATTTTGTATAATGCTTAAGAAGCAACCTCAAAATAATGCAATCTTAGAAATACATTCAGAACACATTTTGTTAGATATATTTATTCATATTACAGGATGAGTAATATTTATATTTCCCCTGTAGCTCCTATAGCTCTGTGTTTAGATGTTCTCATTAACTTCCTTCTAAGGTCCTGCTTGACTCAGTCCCATGAAAGGTCATTACAATGTTCCCTACTGTCCCCTTCATTTGTGCTAAAAGGCAATACTGAGACAACTTTTTTATGAGGAAGAGTTTTTGTGGGAAGATGTTAGACTTGGTTCTGATAAAGTTTTATACCAGAAATAGTTCTTCACTAGAGAATCCTATATTTATTTTTCTTGATGCCATCTTTGTTGTCCTAACCAATTTTCCAGCTCTGAAGGAGCTAAAAGTGGAAAATTTGATTTCCTACATTTTCATTGGCAGTATGCTACCATGCTGATGTATTATGATACATTAATTACATTACAACATGACTAAACAAAAAATAACTTCGTGTGACCTGTACTGAAGGGAGTGTAGGCTTAAGAAAAAAAAAGAAGTGACTGAAGCATCAGGACACAGATCCAAGCAATTTCTTTCAGAAAGGAACAAAGGTAATAAGGAAGACTTCAAGCGCTGGTAAAAATGACATTGTAGAAGGTGTCTGCTATATTCCACTTAACCAGTAAAAACAAGCAGATGAGGCCTACTGACAGATTGGAGGAGCTTCACACTCACAGGCCCTGCTCCTCACAGGGAACATCAGCCACCGTGGTGTCTGCTGGGGGGACAACATGGCAGGATATAAGCAGCCAGGGAGGCTCCTGGGGTGTATTGATGGTACCTTCCAGCTACAAATAAGAGCAGAGCCAATAAGGAGAGGCAGTCTCCTGGACCACGTACAACAAAAAAGGAGGGCCTCATTCTGTGTGAATATCAGGCAACTTTGTCTGCAGTGGCCATGGTGGAGTTCAGGACTCTGAATACACAGAGAAGAGTGAGAAGAAAGCTCACAACAGTAGCCTTCAGAAGAGCTGACCTTGGCCCCTTGGCCTTTTCAAAGATCGGCTCAGAAGAGTTCCATGGGATAAGGCCCTGGAGAAAAAAGGTGCAAGAAACAGGTTAATATTTATGGACCACCTCCACCCCACCCTCCACCAAAAAAAACCCAAAAAAACCCAAAACCAAACCAAAACAAACCCAAAAAACCAACCAAACAAACAAAAAAAACCCACAAAACCCCAAAAAACCCCCAAACAAAAACAAAACAAAAAAAAACGCAAAACAAACAAACAAACAAAAAAAACCACCAAAAAAACCCCCAACAACAACAACAACAACAACAAAAAAAACACTAAAAAACCAGCCCCTTAAAAAAGCCTGTAAAGGGTGGAAGCAATGACAGGTAGGGCTGGGAGGAATACAGAAGCACTGTCTGAGCATTCAACAGTGGAGTGAGGAAAGCCCAAATGGAATTTCAGCTGTCTAGGGATGTCAAAGACAACAATAAGGGCTACCATAAGTACATTACTGACAAAAAGACCAGGGAAAATGTAGACCCACTGGCCACAAAACATGGGACATGGTGAGACAAGACACGAAAAAGAATGAGTTTTTGAATGCCTATTTTGCCTCAGCCTTTACTAACAGAATCAACGTTCAGGAATCCCAGGTCCCTGAGTAAAAAAGGAAAGAGTAGACCAAGGAGGATGTACTCTTGGTGGAAGAGGATCATGTCAGAGAGTACTTGTGCAAGCTGCCCACATGTAAGTCCGTGGCACCTGATGGGATACAACCATATATGCTGAGGGAACTGTCACCTGTCCTTGTGAGGCCACTTTAGATAGTCTTCAATTAATCATGGCAAATGGGAGAAGTTCCCAAAGATAGAAGAGTGCAAATGTCATTTCCATCTTCAAGAAGGGCAAGAAGAAGGACCAGGAAGCTACAGGCTGATAAGAGTCCCTGCATTCTCTAGGAACAAGATGGAGCAGCTAATCCTGGAAACCATTTTCAGGTGCACTAAAGATGAGAAATCATCAGGATTAGTCAGTATGGCTTCACCGAGGGTAAGTCATGCTTGACCAAATTCATGAGCTTCTATGATGGGTTGACTGATGTGGTAGGTGAGAGCAGAGCACTGAGTGTCGTCTACCTGGACTTTAGGAAAGACTTTGACACTGTCTCCCATAAGATTCCCTTAGGGGTGGCATGGCTGACCCAGAGAGATGTGGAATTTCCAACACAGCATATATTCCAGAGCCATTTGACCATCACCTGGGCCATCAACTCTAGGTGACCCAGCCTGCACAGAGAGATTGGACCACATGACCTCTAGAGGCCTTTTCTACCCTAATCATTGTGTGATTCTGTGATTCTGTGCTACTGATTAACTCTTAGGAAGAAAAGAACTAGCTGTCTTGGGTTAATTTCTATAAACCCCAAATATGGGTCTATTTTGAAACATTTACTATTATACTACCATTAGAAATTTTATTTGTGCAGTTCTGAGATGGGAACAGTCATAGATGATAAATCAGTGTAGCTCACCCTAACACCATGGGTTTGCAAAAACAAATGAGGTACAATTTCTCCTTCTCAGAGCCACCTTTTTCACCTATACTAAAATAATGCCTGAATGTTTGTTACATCACTTAGGAGTGTTATAAAAGTTACAATATATAACCTCATGCCAAGAAAATAGCAGTTTAACCAATTCATATCAAAGTGATTAATGAAAACCAAGAATAGCTCTAAAGCATGCCACTAGCTGCAATACATATAAGTACTCTGAACACATGGAAACTCAATCCAGCTATTCACATGGCTAAAAAACCCCAAAATAATATTCTTTTGCAGTTTCTGTAAAATCTGTGGAGGAAAGAAGAAATGTATCAGTTTTCACTTTAGCTAAGGATGACCAGATTTTAAGTGAAGAAATGCTGTTTTTTATTAATTGTAAAATTTCTTGTAATTAGATTGCCATTATCTATAACAACTAATTAATCAGAATAACATTCAGCATTAGGATTGAAATGAGTGTAGACTAGTAAAGGAGAAAATTGAGTTCATTTAATAAAAAAAATAAAGATATCTATTTTGTTCACTTGCAGTCACAGATAGCTATGATTAAATTTTAATTTGATGTCAAATTAAGGACGTGGTTACAGTATGCTGACTTTCAGAGTACAGCTTTACTCACTTCAGAGGAAACTCCCATTTAAATGAGGAGAAGATTTGTTCTATATCATTCTAATGTCTTCCAAAGTCAGCTTCAGCTCGGTTCACATTCACAAAATGAATTTCAGTAGTAGCCAAGAAAATTTCATGGTGTGAGCTAAAAAACTATACAACAAAATTATTTTGAATATTGGTATTCTATTTTTAATTATGTACAGTGTGTCTTCAACACTTTTAGCTACTAACTCTCAAGAACACTTCATACCAAATCGTCTTCAGCCGCCTGTGTCAAAGTCATGGCATCAGGATAGCACATAAACATTCTTCTCATTTTTTTTTATGAAGACAGTATGTGAATACAAAAATATGGCTGGCTTTGCATGCTGTCCTGCTAATTTTGGTGTTGTACCAGTCTGGGAAGGCACAAATATCCAGCTACAAAGTTAGGGCCTGAGTGAATATCTCAGATAGGCAAAATGTGCAGTCATATGTCTCCACTCTTTAGTAAGTTCTATATTGGAGAAATGCTATATTTGCACAGCCGAGATTGTGCAAGTGTAGATAGCTGCCAGTACACCATGCAATAAAAAACCAGTGGGAAAGTTTTAGGAAGTATTGTGTAAAAATAATATCCCTCTCATGGACAAAACCCATGACCTCTCTTCCTTTGAGTGTCCTGCTGATGTTATCCACTGGATCATCGCCTCCGTAAAGCTGCCATCCAGTTGGAAAATTGCTTCTGCCATTCAATCACTGCACAGCATTTTTACTCTCTGTCAGCTCAGCTAATCCTATTCTATTAATGGGTCTAAGAGACCAGTTTTGCTGAAAGGATGATTGGAGAGGGATCTGATTTCTTCTGATAGTAACTGAACCTGAATTTGCAGCCACTTGGATAGCCATAATTGACTATCCAAGAGGACAAATTGACAAAGCACAGTGCAACAAGGAAATATTGGGCATGTTTCTACTCTCACATACATCAAAACAAGCATGAGTAATCCCCAAAAAAATTTATTCCTCATTTCACAGCTGTTTATTAAAGAATGTGTTGAAATAAGTTGCATTATGAATTTCTCAAATTAATTTCAAAACAGGTATTCTTGAAATAGAAGTATCTGTGTCACCCCACATCACTTTCATAGAACATAATCTCTACTTGACATTGCTCTCTGCCGACCAGAAAAGTTAATTCTGTATAAAAGGTTTTGATAGGAATAGCCTGAAAATATATTTTCATGTCATGTAGCCAGCAGAGCAAAACTGAGGAAAATCCAAAGGAATAAAAATAATCCCAGGAAGAAAAGTTGTAAAGTGAATCATATACAGTCAGTTTGTGGTTCTAGTCAGTCTATCCATTCTCTGTGGTAGGAAACAAGACCTCTAGTGATTACAGGGAGGAGGCCCTAATGCACAAAGCAAGGTAAAGTGTCTAAATCCCAGAGATTTTCAGTGGAAATTGATTTTTTTCAAATCCAGAGAAATAGTTCCAGAGGATAAACAGGAAAAGAGAAGCAGTCCTTAAAGAATATCTGATTATTGAGTAAAATACATAGATTTACATTGTGTTTCAATTCCTACTTATACAAGGAAATTAAAATACTGAGGAGGGAATGTGGTTATTTGATTCACCCTCACATATGAAAATTATTTATTTCTCTTTTCACTACCTCTATTAATATTACTAAATCCAATTATTAAAAAAAAAATAATAAAAATGCTTCCTGGTGGTGGTTACTACAGCCATGACAGAGATTCAGGAATGCTTGTTCCAGTGGCTGATGAAAATTTCCTTAAAATATTGATGTATTGCAGACAGGTCATAAGTATAATAAATATGAGAGTATTTTGGAGAAAAAAATTAAATTTAATGAGGTGGGAAAATATGGCCAAAGTAAAATTGCTTGGAATGTAATACAATTAAGAAGCAGTCATTTTTATATATACATGATCTCTGCACTGAGACTGTAGCAGTATGTATAGTAAAAACTACTAACAGAAGAGAACAAGTAACTTTCCAAAACTGTCAGTTTCAGAAAGCAGATCAGAAAAAGGAGATGTAAGTATCAAAGATGTGCTTATTTTTCAACTCCTATGGTTCCAAGGACACAAAATCCCATTCAGATGTGCAGTATCTAAAAATTTCTAATAAAATAATCAGTAATTAATAGCATAACAATAAAGCAATATTGAGTGCCTTTGTGATTGATACACTTGTGATAATAAGCACTAGAAAAGTGATAAATCTGCACAGGAATAAAATAGCACAAAAAACCAGTTTTCTCAGAAAGAGTAGTGATTTAATAGTGTCTTGATTTTGATTCTGTTTCTCATTTGTCTCTCAGATACCTAGAGAAGTTATGTATGAAAAATATAAGAGGTGGTAGAAGTAAATTGTGGCTGAAGATATTGTCCTGTTGTGAACCTTAGGGAAAATAGATATTTGTCTGAATAGTTTTGGTTTTTTCACCCATTAGATTTGAATTCTTCATGGGAAATATTTCTCAGTGAAATCTTTTTGTAAACGATGCAGAGATTGGTTCTGAGAAAACAATTTATTTTAATACATTTCTGTTTAACAGGGTGTCAAGGTATTTGCTGCTGTTTAGGCTTGGTTTCTGTTCTCATTTAACTAGAGAAAATTCATAGATTCATAGGAGTTCAGTCCAGAATGTACCACTATGAGAATATTAGCCTGACCTTCTAAATGGCAAAAGGCAGAATCTCTTCCAGTGATTCCTACAAGGCAGCCAGAAGCAATGATTGATATACAGTCCCTGTTAGAGAAAAGCTCTGTTTTAAGACTTCAGGGAAGAATTTCCTAGAATTGCCAGTTCTTGTTTTATCGTTATTGAATATTTTTGTCTTCTTTTCAGTTTGAACTTTTGTGCTCTTAATGACAGTCTTTGTCTGGTTGAAAGGACTTCTGTCCTAAGCTATCAGGAACTTTTGATAGTTATAGACTGGTTCAGACACCTCTTTATCTTATCTTGGATTTATTCAGAGGGAGCATCTTAAGGCTTTCTTTGTAAGACATGGTTGCTGAGTTTTCTTAGGGTTTTAATGACATGAATGACTGTGGGAAAAGTTTTTTTTCTGAAACCTCTCTAATTTTTTTACTTAATTTTAAATATATGACCACTGGAACTAAAAAACCATGGTAATGGTTTTAGGTATGCCACAAAAATAAGGCCATTTTCTATTTCTGGTCATTATTTCTTTGCTTGAGTACTCAAAACTTGCACTGACACCCTTACTTGCTGCTTCACACTTGGAGCTCACCTACAGTAGCTTAACTTAAATAATCTTGTCATTATTTCATTTTGAAAGCACTTGGGATACTGTCCAGAAAAGATGGCCTCACTTAGAACAAATTCATGGATGTTACTAGGATTTACAGAAGCTGAATTTATGCTGATGGCTTTGTCTTGTAAAAAGCTGGTTAAAAAAAAAAATCTAATTGTGCCCTAATGATCCTCATTTGGCAGAAAGCCCTGTCCTTATTTTCAGTCAAGGCAGTCCTTTAGTGCTTTTGACAGCATCTTGCCCTTGTCCCAAGGCCTGAACAGGGCAATGCAGAAAAGAAGGGATCCTCAAAGAGATGTAGGTAGAGAATGAAACTAAAATGGGCCAAAATCCTGTTATTCTGAAATTTCTCCTGTCCACCCAAAAAATATCAATAAAGTTCCTGTCATACTTCTACAACCTGCACTGGAAAGTGCTCTGAATGAGTCTATCCAAAGCTGTGTGGAGACTAAGTGGGGCTGTACACGGATTTCGTATCTAATGTGGAAATGTAGGAACTCCTGAGCCCTCCTGCCTAGATTCTGGTAGATTTCTGGATTTTGTTTAAGGATTGGGAAATGCTGTTGCCCTGTTTACCCAATACTAAAGCAAGCTGCAACAAAATCAGAGTATCTTTCAGGTATCTTTATAATAAATTTCTGATTATTCATAATTACAGTCAATAATGGCAATCAATATGTGCAGTATACTTTTCAAAAATAATTTCTAAAATATGCAAATAATTCTAATGGAATTTGTCATATACACAGCACTTGAGAAGATCCATTCTCATTACTATAGATATTCAATATATTGCTTTAGTTCATCATTATTGACTATATGACTGTTCATGCTTTATAACATATTTCATAACATACTTCGTATTTCCATGTCCTTTCCAAATATTTTCTTTTGATCCCTATGTCAATAAAACCAATTTTTCTACTAATTTGAGAAATGAATGGGACAGGCTAAATTACATCCCCCAGGAAATGCTGGGAGCAGTTCCACAGATAAAGCTTCTCCCTGAAATTATATTTCTGAGTACAGGTTTTTAGAGAGAAGTATAATTATGCATTGTTCTTTGAGAAAAACAAAATATTATACCTTAAACTTCTAAACATCAATTTTGTTGCAAGATGCCTTCATAATACAGCTTTATTTCATGCTATTTAACCACTTGCCATGCTTCTGAATCCCTTTTGAAATTTCATATATATGTCTGTAGTATGTTATATTCTTCCTTGCTGGAACGTGATTGTGAACTTAATTGTCATAAGAAAAAGAAAAAGCACTATAAAAATCCCTCTGCTAATATGCTATTTCTTATAGTGTTGTTTCTGTTTTTGTAATTTCTAAATACTAATTGTTGTTTCTCCTGTTTGTCATGAAAATACAGTTCTTACATAATTGTGTGGCTAAGGTGTAAATTCTCTCGCAGATAAAAAAAATGTAATATCAGAAATAACCACTAAACATAGAAAGAGTCAGGTCTGTTTTTTTTTAATCAAGGTTTCCATGAAGAATCACTGAACATTAAAACAATTCTTTAATTAGTAAAAAATATACTGTAAAATATTATTCCCATTTTCATATCACTAAATCACAGTAATATGCTAAAATAATTATAATTGGTTGTGCTTTTGCTGCAAAAAAATATGGAGCAGAATCTGCTCTCAGTTCAGTAGGGACAGCCTGAGACAATTCATCTGGAGATAATAAGCCAGATTCACAGCCTGTGTAAGTTGTGCAGTTCCTCTGATTTCAACTGTGTCACACCAGATTTAAATCAACTCAGTATTTGGCTCGATATGCACAGTCAACAGATTACACACATAGCACCAAGAGCTGACTTTGGCTGGAGGAATTAGGTTGCAAACACAGAAAATAGCAGGGCAATTAATTTTTTTAGTAGTGAGCATGGAAGAAGATCTTGGAAATAAGCTTTTGCAGTGGATAAGAACTCTCTAGTTCATCAAGTGAGGAGATTGGTGCAATGTGAAAAATAGAAAAATTCCCACATCTCTTTGAAGTCAGAATGCTGAAGAGCAAGTCGCCTGTTTTCAGGGTGAAAAGTCCTTGGTAAGATCAGCTGGTGCAGAAAAGGAAAGAGCTGCTTTGTGCCGCTGTCTGCAGCATTTGGAGTTGGCATTTTGGGCCCTAAAACCTTGAGTTCCACTGCTGCCAACAGAGCTCCTCAGTAGCCAATAAGGTCTCTCAGAGTGGATGGATAGAAATGTTGGTGAATTCTGTGTGTGGCTGAATCACCAGCAGCTACAGAAATGTGTAGTATGGCTCTACTCTCCTCCAGGTACAGAAATTTTACACCAATGCAAATCTAATGACATAAATGCAGTTACTCCTGATATAAATGAGGAAATTTTTGTTCCCTCTGAACTGTGATTTGATAGTATGCACAGCTTTCAATGACCTTTCTTTTTTCCTTTCTTTTTTTTATTTTGTTTTGTTTTGTTTTTTAAGAGTGGCTGGAGTAAGCAAAATGAATAAAAACAAGGCTAGAATTTGGGCCTTCTGGCCTCAGATTCTACTTAGAAGAATAGGCCATGCCTAGAAAATGGGAATCAGGAAAGCCAAGTGAAGTGTTAGTGATGTGGAAATACATCAGCCATCACAAACAAACTACCTTAATTAAAGTGCTTAATGCTAACCTAATGTAAAAGCTTCTTAAAGTACCATAAAGAAGCTATTTTTTTTCTTAGATTGCAAAACTGTTTAAGATGATTCAACTTACCATGACAAAAACCTGTGGAGGAATGAATTTTCATTGCTGTTTACTAGTGCATAGGGGTTTGGCTATATACACTGTTTAATTCAGAGTGGGAATTCGACTTTTTTCCATTTTATTTAATTAAAAATGTTTTGACAGCTTAACTTGCTATCACTAAAAGTTTAATCAGTCAGACATTTAGGGGAAGCTGCTCAGCTAGTACAAATCTTTCTGGTGAAAGTCATCAAAAAAGGCATACCAATCATTGCTAAGAGGAGGACTCATGATATAAAACCAAATATGCTAAACCCTGTAACCAGATGAGTTTAACCATCTGATCCTGCCTATGATTTCATTTTCCGAGCCCTTTTCTTTGAGTCAGACATCATGAGGAACTGAACTCAGCTGTCAGCAAGTTCATACGCTGGTTTTAAAAAATCATGTTAAGCTAAACATGGCCACCAAAAATAATGCCATGGCAATGTTGGTATTGCAATATACAAATACAGTAGTAACAAGAATTAGATGAAAAAGCCTGAAGTTAAACAACAATTGAAATAACTAATTTATTTTTCATTTAATTTGGGTGGGGATTTTTGACTTAGAAAAAGGAAATTACTGTATGCAGTTAAAGGTAGAAGGCTCTTCCAAAAAGTTTTGCTCTTACCTGTCCCAAATATCACATTTTTAGCACAAATATCATGTCCAAATATCACTATTTACATTCTGTATAGAACATAATATCTTTGTCTTGTGAAACTGGGTGTTTCATCATCTCAGTGAATTTTATTCTATTTTTTGGTTTACAGTGCTTGTGAATGGAAAAGTTGAATTATAATATCTGACTGTATAATTAAACCCTTAAACCCTTATTATTCATCATTTATAGCAGTTATTATTTTTAAAGTGATAATTTTTTAAATTATTTGTTGGAATACTGTTGAGTTTTGATGACCTTTTTCACTGCTTTCTGCATTAATTTATAAAGGTTTTCACTATGATGAGTGACACATTCTGGGAGGAAATCACTGTGCTTAAAAAAATATCAGTAAGCCCAGTTCTGTGTAACTTGTTTTCTTATTTGTTTATTGGGTCACAATATATCAAAATTAGTTTAGTTTCATGGTCACATGAAAAGGCATTATTCCATGGGATGACTCCTTGACAAATGACCAATAATGGCAGAACTGGACTTCAATTTGCACTGACTTCTGTGTGCTCTCTTCAGGAAGAGCTGGTGGAGATGGCATAAACTACAGCAGGAGATCTCCCAGGCAGTCAGACTGCTGTGCTGTCACCCTTCCCCCTTCCCCATCTTTTTTTTTTGGCTCCACAGCATCCATCTCCTTGACTTCTATGATGGCTTTCTTTTGTTATTTTACCTTTCCCATTTTATCCTCCTATTCCCTCCTCAGTCATGATCATAGAAATACTCCCTCAAAGTCACCTTCCCAGTGGAGTAGATGAGGACTATAAGCACCAACATGAGTTTTAGGACACTGAGCCTATTTCTCAGCTTTCAATTCTGTCCACTTTATTAACTGAGATTCAATTCTTAGTCCCCTTTTACTTTGTAAGCTTTGGGAGAACCTTCTTTCCTGTGCCCCATATTGATGTTGGGTTGGATATAAACAATGGTAAATGTTGTTGCTTTGTTGTTGCTTGTTGATAGCAGCCTTTCCTTAGGCAAAATGCCCTGTGATTTAACTGGGGGGCAGAACCCATCCTCAGCACTGCTGTGGCCTTTGCTGACTGTACCAGGCAGAGAATTGATTGAATTTTTTACAATGTGCAAGTTTCTGATGCACATTGTAGGACATGATTCAACAGTTCTGACTCATTTCACCAAGTCTAAGTTCCACTTTTTCCTGGCTGGATTTGGAGATTTGACCCAATAACCAGAGTGCTTCTCTAATGGCAGGATCAGCCATGCTGCCTGTGGTAACATCTTCACAGCACATTCAAGAATTTAAGTTACCTGAAGTTTAAAATCATCTACTTCATCATCCAGGAAAACTCAGAATGGGAAAGTACTAAATTAATTTAGAATCCCTATCACAAATGACTGGTGGTTTTAAAAAACATAGTTACAAAAGTCTTACAAGAAGACCCTCTGATTAATAACTAACAATAGTAATAGTTGCATGTACAAAGAGCTGCACTAAATCCTGTACAATATTTGCACTTTGGCAAGAGAATTTTGTTTCATATCACATACATTTTGTTAAGTAGAGGAACACTGCTTCCCTGGTGCTTTTGTTTTTCCCTCTGGATTGTAGCAATGGAGCACTTGCATGTTGTGTTTGATGCCTTGCATGATAAAGACATGCAATGGCAAGTTCCAGTCTGCATGCTGCTTAATGAATGTTTTCCTTTTCTCTCCTTCCCTGTTATGTGCTTACAGAAGACAACTATGTGGAAGGTGGGTGCTTTCTACCTTATTTTCCTAAGCTCTTGTTTTTCCCCTCTGTTCAGTGGGGGTTTTTTTCCTTCTGCTTAATGTTATAAAAGTACACATATAATTCAGTACGGTAAGTTGTATTTTCCCCCATAAAGGCATACAAGTTTATCAAACAGATGTGATTTATTTTTTCATACAGAACACAAGCAAAGCTCCTTGGCCTTATTGCTGTAATTCCAGAATATCCCCACTGAATCAGGATTTGTACTCGTGTGATTGATACCATATCCAAAACCTCTCTGGAGATTCACAGGACTGATTTCTTCTCATGTTCTGTATGAAAAACACTTCAAGAAACTATTTGTCCCATCAATGTGGAGCCTAAATCCTCCAATAAAATAGTAATGCATGTTAAATTCCCATCTCTTAATTGCTTAGGAAAATGGAAAGCGCTTTTCTCTTTAATACCACAAACCTTGCTTACTCTAATATCCTTTACACAAAGCTTTAGGAAAAGAGGTTTTCTGTCTAACTTTTCAGCATAATGCACTTGCCTTTTAGACCTTGTGAAAGAAGCAGCATGTGATTTTTATAATTAAGTTGGTATGTAATTAAGTCCCTTTAAAGAAAGTATGGCATAGGGCAATGGAAACTAAGGCACAATGCCATCTATCCTGAATATTGGTAAGTAAATCTATTAGCTGGTAAAACATGCAAATATATGATAGTTTTAAAGTCTTTTTACTTATAAGCTAAAAACTACAGGTGCTTTTTTATGTACAAATGTCTAAAAATCTCTCTGGGGTGAATTTTTGCATACTGGATAAACAATTATTATTTGAAAAAATTAGTTTACCTATCTTAACTGAAAAAAATTGCTTTCATTTTATTTCATTCCGATATTTTTTAAGCTATTTTAAAAGCAAGGACTTTGTAAACTAACTCATATGCAAAGTGACTGTCCTGGCATGACTCTGACCTGGGCTGCTCATGTGAGCCACTCTGTGGCCTGAGTTCATTCAGGTTTTAACTCACAATGGGCCACTTCCTGTTCAGGGGTGACTTTCTCAGGCCTTGAAGGGCTGAAGTTTCATTTCTCTGTGCTGCTGTATTCAAGGGTGAAGACAGGTGCTCAGATTTAGCACATAGAGGATGCTCTGCAATTTTATTACTATATATGTTTTCCCAAGGAGAAGGAAAATCCAAATAATTCTGGTGCTTTACTTGTGGGCATTGTCATGCTCATACACGTCAATAAAATTTCATTTTCAATGTGAGATAAAAATGTATTCAGCAACACTGAATAGAAATTCTAGTTGAAAAACATAAAAGCCAAGAAATAACTACCTAATCTTGTATTTGATCTGTGCATAAAACTCTTACTGGTGTCAACATGAGTCTCAAAATTTGAATTAGGTTCAGTATAACTAGATAAGGAGGTTCAATTGCATTTCACATATTCATTTATGCACAGCAGTACAAGATAAAACCTGGATAACTGTTAATCCAGACTTTACCTGAACCTAATTCTTAAAACTGCAACCTTAAATTTATTCCAACACAGGTCTGGATACTTATGCATACATTAAAGTTACAAAGTATGAATATGTAAAAATGGAAACATAGAATTGTGTATCCTAAGCACAACTTGAAATCTGAGCTAAAATTTTTCATCTTTGATCTCTGTGATATCTGAGCATCTCTGTAAATTAGGCGACATAAGCAAACAGAAATATGTAATATTCAGTTTTGTATGTACTGCTGGTAAAAAGGGCTACTGTTTTTTTCATTTTACTGAGGCTGTACCGCACTTTAATACCTTCACTGCAGGTTTATCACATTTAAATTTTGTTTTGGCCTGTGCTCTGCATGGAACTCACACACCAAACTATGGTATCCTACCTTCATATCCTCTTTCATTATCCCACTCTGTGCTCCTTAACTCTCTCCTCTGAGAGGCAAGTTCAGGAGAGAGTTGCAGTGGATCACACATGAGGGATTCCTTCTAAATCTTGAATTCCTAATTCACAAAGAAATGTAAGTAATGGTGCACAAATGAGTATTTTCAATGTATGGGAGGCCTATACGTGGCTACTTAAAGATAAAACTTCCCAGGTCTATTAAAAGCAGACTTTCATTTTGCAAATCTAGCAGTGATTCCTCTCATGACAGATTTAGCTGTGTCATTTTAAACCCCTCTGTGGAATGAACAGGTACCATACTAGTAATGCTTCATTCTTCAATAGCCTTCACCCATAGATTGCAAAAATATAAAATAAGGTAAGTATCATCATGTGCCTTTAGCAAGGGAGTATAGGTGACCTTACTGCTTGCAAATAAAGTAGCACAAAGAGTGATACAAAATATAGTGTCTTGAGCATTAGTACTGAATTTTTTAATTGGTAGATGTTTGGTTTGAGCAGTGTATGTCTTTTACATTCACTTGACTGCATTTTTTCATTGAACAACACTGACTCTTAAAATTCAAGCAGTTTTTATGATGTCTTCAAGAGGTAATTCTGGTCTTTACATTTTTTCTTCAAATTGTATAAGAGTAATCTATTTGCAACTGTGCAATTTTGTATATCATTTTAACAAAAATAGTAGCTATCAAGCAGTGGTAATCTGAAGCTAGACTTTTGTTCAGGTTCATATAGCTATGAAGTTAATATATAAATGTGAGATAGTAAGAGATCACCTTTTTTGCATTCCCCTGGGAGAATCACAGGACAGTGATTTGTTCAAAAGACCTCACATAAAGTGGTGGCTGAAAAGTCACTGTTTAAAAAAAAGAAAGAGATTAAAGAAAAAGATGTTGCAATGTTCAACTGGTTTAAATTTTTCTTTATCAAATGCGATTAGGGTCAAGTCAAAAGTCTGGGATTTATCACTATAGTTGCCAACAACAAAAAGCTAGAACCCAAAGACAAATTAATCAATCACAAAAAGAGACTAAAACTTCCAAAGGCCATGTGGCAGAGGATCCAAGGAAGGACACCCAGCACTAAAATAACGAATTAAATAATATCACCTGGTCTTTATATTCTGTGTATTCAGCAAGCCTCTCTTACAGCAACACTTACAGAGAAAGAACACCCATGAAAACATTTCTATGCTCTTTCACAAGCTGCAAACTGCCAGTTCAGCTGTGTGATGTTTTCCAAGCAATGCTGATGCAGGCATCCCCTTCAGGATCACAGTCAGCTTTCATTTACATTGCTGTGAGCCCCAGGTAATCCCACCAGCTGCAAAGCTCTGTATTTGGAAACAGAATTTATTGCACAAGAGATCAGGCACATCAGGGCCTTCAGTTTAACTACACATCTAAAACGAGTGACATTAAAAAGCAATAATTCAACAAAACCATTGTTAGACTACTTGGAACATCACTTGAGATTTGGAACTGATAAGAGAAGAATCATTTAGACCGATTGCAGTCGGGAGTATCTTCTTTGAACTACCCCCAAGTAGCGTGAGTCATTTGTGCACCTAATTTTCTTTGTGAATTAGAAATCACAGAAACTCTCTCTCTAGGAAGTCTGCTCTCCAATGAAGAAAAGGATATCTTATTTCTCACCTTCTTTGTGTGAATTAATTTCAATTAATTGCAATTAAGAAAATAATGTATGTTTTTTTGAGAAGAGGAGCACATTTAACACATGAACAACCAATAATTCCTAAAATGGATCCTAAAACAGCTAAATTCAACAAGAATAAGTCTGTTTTTTAAATCAGACATAAGAAATGAAAAACCTTTATATATCTAAGAAAAATATTCTCTCAACATCACATTATATTCAGTGAGATTTAAGTATTGTTTTATTATCATGAATTTTAAAAATGAATATTTTTCCTTGAAGAGTAACAAAATTTGGCTCTGGATGAGTGATTATCATTATGGACATCTGCTTTGAAATGTCACTAGACCTATTCTGCTGTGATGGGATTTCATCTCACAATATAAGTATCAAGCAAAATCTATTTCTCACAGATTGAAGAATCTGTCACTTAAATTTTCTTTATTACTATGTATTTTATATTGGATATGTAATAATTTGCCTTCTCTGGAACAAATTCATTCTACTGTCACATCTCACACAAATAAGGAGACATTCTTTGCATTATCATTTCAATGTGATGAATAAATTTTATTTAATTACCTGAAATGCTCATTTTTATGAGGGGAAAAAGATCAGACCCAGCCCATTTTTCAGGTTTAAACTTCTCCAGGGTTTAAACATCATTTCACATGTGGAGGACAGGAAGTCCTCTCAGCAAAGTGTTCAAAGCAATATAATCAAAATATTATAAAGACAGATTATTAAAGGAATTGGTTGGATTTGAAAGCATTTTATTATTTTCTGTCAATGCAAATACTGCACAGAAAAAAAAAAAATGCAATAAAACAGCACCCGGTGTTTCAATTGCAGTTCTGTTACTTGTAGCCCAAAGCATTCCAACCAGTGGTTGAAAAATGCTCTTTGATTTCCCTCTGTGATACAGACATCTTATAGGAAACAGATGCCTGTCACAAAACATTTTTGTCAGTGTGACAACACCACCTTCCCGTGCTCCCTTGTTCATTGCTGACTGTGCTCTTGTTTCCCTTCAAGGTCTGGCGCACCTGATGATGGGCGACCAAGGTATGGGCTCTGTTCCTTTTCCACTCTGCTTTCATTGTTTCTTCTTGTTCTGTAGCTGCTTTGAATCCATCACTGCAACCGATGGGCAAATGCTTGAAAGCTGTCTTTGGCTGCAAAGAAACACGTAGTTTTAGTCACATCTTTTTCTTGTTTCGTTTTTTGGTTTTTTTTTTTTGTTTGCTCCGTAAGCTTTTGTCCTTCCTGCCTCCTCAACTCCCCCTCTTGCAAAAACAGTAACTAAAAAGAGGTGAGAGACATAAGAAAGTGATTACGAAAATTTTGTGTATTTATCAGAAAATACAATTATGGGTGATCCAATAAAAGATAAACAAAGTGCCAGACCACTCTTCAGATAGCTCCTGAAAGAAGATGCTTCTCTTGTAACATTGTACACATTGAAGAGTCCATTTGCATTAATGCATGGCTGATTGGAAATGTGCAGAAAGCACCTGCTCCTGGCTTCTGGAATGCTGAGTACAATTTTGCTACCTAACAAAACCAGTGATTTTTTTCCTCCTAACCATTGTCCATGTTACCTTTGTGACAGTCTTTCTTATCTAAGCATGGGTTATTTCTGTGTTTCTCTGCATGTACATGATTGGGAAGAAATAAACTAAATCCCTAATATGACACTGATTGCATCTCCATTTGTCTTCAGACACTTACCTTATACTTTGTCTCTTCATGTTCAGATACTATTGCATTTACATGTACTCATGACTCTTACTGTTGTTTCTCTCCTCTTCTTTATTCTCTTTTTGTCTGGAAATGCTTTCTTCATGGAACCATTTCACCAAATCCATAGGTAAAAGTAAAGGTATTACATGATTTTCTTTGTTTTTAATGCCATCAGTATACTTTAATGTATGTATAAATGATGCAAGTAAATGTAAAATTTTTGCACTGATAACATGAGGTAGGTATATTCTTACAGTAAATATTACATGGATATCAAGGTAAGGATAATTATCCTAAAGTACAGGCTGACCATTTTCTAAGTTTGTTTCCTGGTTTTGTGAGGGATGTGAAGCTTTGGCAATGATAAAAGAGGCTACAGCTCTAGGAAGTGTTCATGATGAAGTAACAGCCACATTTTGAGGTTTGCCTTTTTCTGTTCTCAAAGAGCTGCAGTCTAAACCACCAGACACAGAAAAAAAAAGTGTGATGTTGTTCAGTAGAGGCTCTCTGGAGATAAACTGTGCAGGGTCAGTCCACAGCTTGATGTACGTTTTACATGGGAATAGCACTAACTTTAGCAAGTCTTTGCCCTTAGAGTTCCTTTTATATTAATCACTTGAAGCGTGTCTGAGATAAGATTTGGACAAAGGAATGAGGAAGAAAAAAAAGCCAAAGAGAAGTGTGGGGTTTCTTTCAGATTTTTTTTTTATTCTTTTTGTTTTTATATAAAGAATGCAGTGTGTTTACTTCCCTTCTCCCAGAGGAAAAAGTGCAGTAGGGGCAAGAATTTTTTCCTGTATAAATAAACAGCAGGTTTTGCTACAAGGACATTTGTTCACAGGCATTGTGTAAATATATTTTTACGATGAGAAGGTGGTGATCAAAAGCCATTTAATCTCTGTTACATATGACAAATAATACAGTTCTATTCATCTTGAGCATTTGTCAGGGGTGCCTATTCTTTGTATAAATCAGAAATCCACTCTGCATGGTCATACTTTCCTAACTAGTTAAATTAGAAAAAAGCTTCCAGGTTTGTTGGTGTCTTGGATGATTTAGTGTTTCCAAACCTGGGAAGTTCATGTAATGCAAAGACTGTAAATACAAATCTGTAGTGTCCCTTTCCTCTTCATATCAGACCCCCTGGAAGGACTCTGTACCTGTATAGGTGGGATAACATTTGTGTGTGTTCTGGAGTTCTAAGTCTTCTTACTCAGGAACAGTTTTAAGCAAGTATGAAAAACAATCTACTCATTTCTTTATTTTCTCAGATCATGTTGTTTTGTATGCTATATGACTGATTCTTTTGTATCTTAACAGTACATAGTACGTGTGATTTCCTAATTACTTATTATTACTATCTTATTCCTAATCAGTAGATATCCTGGCTGCAGCTACCTTAAAATTACATTTTTTATTAACTGAACCTTGACACTATAGATAATTTTTTATTAATAATGCAAAGTTATATTTCTAGATTGTTTTGTACACAGAATAAATCATGTAGCATGTATGGCATCAAAGTTGTTTTTTTAATGAAAGGAGTAAAATATAAATATTATGAATATTTATAATGAATAGTAGCTGATATGGAGACCAGATTTTTAGTAAAGCATAATTTTTTCTAGTATTTTGAAACATTTAGACTTTTATATTTTTATTTTTGAAGGTTTAACAACTATATATTTTTTTCAATTACCTGTATATATTAGCTATGTTTAATGTTCAGTAATGTGCCATGTAACATAATTTAAACACCTATCATCTAATCATTTGACTACATATTACATTTCATATTTTGATTTTTATTAGATTTATCCAGTTGATATAATCATTACTATTATTGAGAATCACAATATTTCTGCTCATATAATGGTATATATTTGTTCAAATTGATGGAGAGTGTTTATATGTGTACCAACTCTAGTTGCTTGTAACAGAAAATATCCCTCAATGTTGAACCATATCCTGAACCAGGAAAAAACAGCCTCATTTTGGTGACTATCCTGAAACTTTACTAATACCAGCTATTGAAACCTGTGGCCTTGAAACAGTTGTGATAACACATATTTGTAGGACATGACGATATAAAAAATTTGGGAGGGTGATGGAAAGGAATAAAGGGAAAAAAGAGGAAACTCCTTTGTTATAAGTTCCATTCCTTGAGGGATATGCAAGGGCAGTAATTGAAAAATTCTGAGTGATTATATAATGAATCAATCATATTTTGGAAATATAAGCAATAAAACACTTTTAAGAAGCTTTACAATGTAATTTGTCCTGAAGAGTAGAAATCGCTGAAGTATCACCATCTCCTTTAATTGTGTAGATATTCTTTGGGATACCCGAAAAGGAGAAAAACAAAATCTAATCAGTGTATCTTCAGAATTAGGACAGTGTGTTAACAAGGTAAGGACCTGATGTGGACAGAGGAAGGAGAAATGAGGCAGCCTCTCCGACAGGGCAAAACTAAGTTCAGTACTATCTCACAATGCCCCTGATGTTTGACATTTAGTTGTAAATTTTAATTGGGATACCCTGGATAATCTCCCCACAAATTACTCCTTGTAGATGTTATGCCTAATTCTAGGAAGAGCTGCAGTCTTTTATTTATATTGGCATTTGTTTCTTTTCTGACAAGCACCGTATATTCAGAAATATTTAGGAATTCCTTTTTTATCCCCTGGAAATAACTGACCTGTATAGAACTTTAAATTGTCACAGCTCTGATGGTGAAAAGTCGTAAGCAAGGTAAGGTTTGTAAATGGTCTTGATGTTTTTACAAGACCACTGAAAAATCCCATTCAAAGCAATTGCTTGAATTTAAAGCAATCCTTAAATCTCCTGTTCATAACAGGCAGATTTGTTTGCCCCAAACATATCTGTGCCTAAACAAATTTTGTCTGCTCTCTCCAACTGTTGGAGGTGGTCTAATAAAACCCTTTCCACCTAGAGACCATACCTCATCAAAGTCATGCAGGATTATTTTGTGATGAATAGTAATATGACTAAACTTAGATGGCAACTAATGCAAAACACTCAATTTCTTTATTAAAAAAAAAATCTCATACTCTCCTTTTCACATTATTTTGGTGAGCAATGAAAGGACTTTATAATTCACAAACTATAAGAGTGACATGTAATACTTAATTTTTATACTGCAGTTCTCTTAAGCCTATACATATTTTTACCTAGAGTTTATTTATATGTAATTATCATACTTTTGACTATATATATTACTCATTCTGTACCTAAATACTATATTCATACTCCTGTTCTATTATTTTAGAGATTATGTGCAGCTTTAAATTATACGTGAGTCACTCAGGTTCATAAAAAACTATTAAATGTTAGCTAGCTGAGCAATAAGTGTTTCTACCAAAAAATTGATAGTACAACTGCAATTTATTATATTAGATTGCAGGCTTTTGATGTGCTGGTATTTGCTTTACTGTGTATAAATGCTGAAGAAAGACTTCAGAGTGGCAATTTATGTGTGTGTCAACATCCTTGACAAAGGAGGGCAAGTTTTTTCTTGTACATGCTGTCGTAAAATACCTGTAACACCAAAGTGGCACCACTAATTTTTTTATCAATCATGCGATTTATTTGACAGCTGGAAAAATAGAGCATTGAAAAATAAAAGCAATTTAAAGAAATCCTTAAGCAATCCTGAGCATGAAAGTGGCATGTTATAGCTAAGTAATTATGTATTGCTTGTGTCATGCAACACAAAACTCACCTTGTGCCAGTAATCTCCCCTTACATCAAACTGTCTGGAATTTGGTCATTAACCTTCCTGCAACCACAAGTTCATCTTACTGGAATGACTTTCATTTTGGCTCTGGTTTTGAAGAACTAAGATGGTCTTGGCTTCTTGCACTCTCATTGAAACGCCTGTCCCCTCCTCATCTGCTGTTGTGTGTGCTGCTTCAGGGTGGGCCTGAGAGACACCCATAGCCCAGCCTTCCCTGATCCAAGCCCCCAGCAGTCCAGAAACCCTGTAAATACTTTGGCACAGCCCTGGACTCAAGCTCAGCCCCTTTATTTTTGGCTCAGTGCCCTGTTGACATGGATTAAGTTTCATACCTTCTCAACTGCAGCTGGCTTTTGCCTGGCAAGCACAAAACATGGGTGGAGGGCATTCCTGACTCTCTGGACTCATTCACATAGTTATATATCCTAGGTGATAGCAGCTGGTTGGAAAGACTCCCTGCTAGAGCCAAAGTGAGGTAATTTAGGGGTTTGAAGCTCAATGGGGTTGCCAGGATTGGGTAACTGAAATTGTTTCTAGGTGACGTTACAGGAGAAGAATCGATAACTTGAGCTTCCCCACTCAATCTTGTAGTTGCTTGTATTGATAAGGAACAAATCAACAAGGTTTAAAAATTAAACCTCCACAAGTGCCTTTGAAAGTCTTGGAAAATTTACAAAATTATGAGCATAAGAATTTTTAAAATATTAACTTTAAAACTACCATTATTTTTAATGAGCATTACAATTTTTAATAAATTAATGAACTTTAAATATAAAGTTCCTCAAAGTACTCCAAAGAGCAGAAGCTACATATCATATCTCTTCTATAATGACTTCTTTTTTTCTAAAGAATCTCATCAGTATAGTTAAATAAAAGCTGCTGTTCACCACAACTATTATAACTAAGTTTTTATGTGTAACTCATACCCCCATGCCTACAAATATATGTTCCAATAAATATTTGTGCTATCCTTATATTTGTATGGTCAATATGTTCAAATTTTGTTTGAATATCATAATGAACTACACACTAAATGTTTATTTTGATGCATTGAAGCTAGCAATTTTCTGGCACTTCAGTGGGTGATACCCTGTGATCCTGGAATATTGGCATTTGAAGCTGCAGATTCAAATTCATGTTGAAATATGATCAATTAATGGTCCCCAAGGGGATAAAAAATGCAGCAGAAGATGGCTGCTGAAGAAGTTTTCTATCTGAAGCACATGGCTCAGAAGAAACCAACCAACATCAGGAGAGGAAATGCAAACTCTTCCTTGAGACACACACACTTGAAATTCTGTCTGAGATAGCTGATTCCCCATCAGCAGTATGAAAAGAAACTCTAAGGACCTGTCATAAATATAAAGAAAACTTTCTGATGAAAGGGGAATGTACTTATTTTTAAAATAAAATCACCACATGGTAATGTCCAATCCACACCAAGAGTTCTAGTGTCTTACCACCATGAAAATAAAGAATTTACCGTGTTCTGAATCATTCTGATGACACTCAAAATTATCATGTAACGTGTGTGTTTTTCATAGACTTCCTATGGATTCAGAGGAAAGACAATAAATGTATATCTCTGGAGGATTTAATGCAAAAAAATGTTATATTTGCAAATGTGTAGATTTCTGCTGGGTCCAGCAAACACTGTAGTAGGAGATAATACGTATGCAAGACTTTGGCTTCCTCAGCACAAGGCTCCACTTTGAGCATAGGTTTATCCAGAAGATGGGTATGCTGACAGAAAACCTTTCAAAATAATATTAAAGTTCTTTCAGGATGAAGGATGTGCATTTCAGGCCAAAAAGTATGAGGGGATTTATTGGGGATGGAAAACAGTTAAGCTGTCACTCTCAAGAGGTAAAAAAAAAAAAAAAAAAAAAAAGGAAAACAGCATTTCTTCCTTAAAGCAAACTTTTCTTTTAAAGTATGTGTAAATGTACATAGAAAATGAGAATTTAAGGCTGCAATGGTCTGTACCTTTTTTGCACAGTGAAATTCTATGAGTTTTATACATATTTCACAGCCATTTACAATGAAACAGGTATTTGAGAGAGGTGTATTCCTTGGTTATTGGAATACCCTTGACCCTTCTTGTCAACCAAATACATCAGCAGAGTGACACTAAAGATTTTAGTTTCAGCCCAAGATTGCACTGTATCTTCCTAGGATGAAATTCAGTCCTTGAAATCTACAAAAGCAACTAAACAAATGAGCTCAACAGAATCTAATTTCTATTATTTCAGTGAAAATCAAAAGTATTTGGAAATTACTGTACATCTCAGAACAGAAGTCTCAGCTGATTTGAACATTAATCCAATCAATCATGCTCAGTGAAGTTTCACCAGCTAAGTGGAAAGAAATTAGAGCCCCAAGGAAGAGTATTTTCAAACATCTCTAACATTTTTCTACATTCAGGATTACAAAATTCTGGACTAAACTTTATCACAGTTTCTAAAGAAACTAAATCTAATGAAAGTGAAGAACTCTTAAGACCACTCTAAAATTGTACTGGTATAACTGAAAATGGGGACTATGATCTTTAAATGCACATTATAATGATACTTTTTCTACCAAGAACAACTCCCTGCAAAGGAATTGAAAAATATTTAAATATTCAGATCAGAATCAATCATTCTTATAGAAATAAGAATACTGCATACAAATTTTTTAACCTACTCTTTACAGGAATTTTCTTTGGTGGTAATAACATACCAAGGCACTTAGAAATGACAGAAATTTGAGTTATCAAGTCGTCTTTAAATTCTTTTAATTAAAAAATATAATTTACACTGGTACTACTAATATACCTCTTTCCTCATTTTCAAAGACTTCTATAACCTTGATGTTTTAAATTGCTCAAAGGTAGCTTTCTGTATTTACTTCAGGGTCCACCCAGAGCAATTAAGCAGAACAGTGAAATAGTGCAAAGAACTGGGAAGTTCAGGAGCATAAAGGAGAATTCCCAAAGGAAATTGTGGAGCATGGAACATGGATTTTGCTATGAAATTCTGTCCTCATCATTCCTTTAATATTTTTCATAGATACCAACCTGTTATCCAGATATGGGTTTTTTCAGAGTTGGGAGGAAACAAAAGTGACTGAATCTTTTTATTGAATGAATTTATTCTAGTGAAAGGAGTCCTTTCTTCCTCATTAAATCTATATTCAGGGCAAAGGTTTTTTTCTGTTGGCACCCACTTAGAACAATTTTCTGATCAGCACTGCATTTCATTTAAAGGCAGTGTTTGTAATTTGCTGCTATGACTTAGAAGTGGTGGTACTTTTTTTTCTCCCGCTCAAAGTAGACATTTATTCTTTAAAGAAAGGAAGCATCTGGACTGATTCACTGGCAACTAATAAAGCTGTATAGAAGCAACCTTGGATAACAAGAGGCTACCACAGAACACCTGGCACTGCTGGCATCACAGCCTTGACTTCAGTAGCTTCTCTGTATTGTGGGTGGGAGGAAATAAAAGCAGCTGGGTCTAATTCCTTTCATCTGCCTTTGCATATTCTTCAGACAGAGGGGAGTCTGCCTGGAAAGCAAAATTCAGCATTAAGTGAGTATAAGTCTGGGAAATTTTCACCAGGTTTACCCTTAGCTAACAGGTCTGTCCTGAATTCGATATCATGAGCTGTGGTTATTCCATTTTTAGGAGTACCCACCTGAAAGAAAGGAAGCTAAATATCTTTCTGTGACCATTAATACTCTGCTTCTGAAGCATCTTTTAGCTGACAAAAACCTGAGAGGTTCCTGAGACAGCTGCATTGGTACTTAGGTGACCCCACTCCCAACCAACAGTAACATCTCTCTCTAGAACTAGAAGAATTTACTTCATTTCCTACTTCATTGAACCTGAGTGTCTTTGTTAGGAAGAACCTGAGTTATATCAAAAGGTGCCAGATAAGGGCTTTTGATCTCAGGAAAAGGGCATTGCAGGCCTTTTGCTGGTAATACAAGCTGGTCTTTTGATTTTCTCAGTTAATGGCTCTGCTTAACCACTTGGTCTTACAAGGTACATTTAGTATTTCTACAAGTCCATAAGAACTATTTTTAAAAAACCCACCAAAGTTGTTTTCCTGCAAATCACCATTGAAAACTATGTTTGCAAGCTGTGATTTTACTATTGAAGCTGTCTGAAACAAAGCATAAATTAGTTTTAAAGCCAAATGCCTGTTTGACAATGCTATTTGCACTATCAATGGATGTTTATTTAAATGGATATCTGATATTATTTGCATTAACTGCAAGTACTGACTAGTTGTTATGTAATTTTCAATTTCAGGAGAGTCATTTGGCTATGGTTATATTGAACTCTAGCACTACTGTATGTTTACATCATCACAAAAGTGATGGGAAATTTCAAAGTGTTCTATTTTAATTTAATCTTCATTTGCCTGAACACCTCTATATCATTGGGGTACAAGTAGTGAACTGGTGCTTACATTTCATCCAAATGATTCTGAAAACCATGACTTTTGCAGTTATCCCTCTAAGTTTTTAGTTCTTACATCTTTATGCACCTTCAAACACAAAAAAGCAGCTGTGACTATCTCAGTCATGCACTGATATTTTTTAATGTCCTTAGCAGTTTTTTTTTTATCTATACTTCTCTGCAGTGAATTATTTAAATAACAATATTGTCCATGACTGTGACTGTTATAATATTAGAAGAAAATTTATATTTCAGAAAAGAATAATGTAAAAGTATCTAAGTGCAAGATTTGACCAACAAAGCTAGACTTGGAAATTAGCAGTTCTGTGTGTTTCTCGTGCAACATACTTATCTGTGTAGAACTTTTATACATCCTATATGAGACAGGCAATTATCTCTGGCAAATCTTTATTCTGAGCATTACACAAAGCTACCTGAGTCCCACTGTTAGTCTACTGCAACATATTTCCCCAGAGCAAAGAAGGGGCTGTTCAGGCTCCTATGAAGAGGATAAATTCCTGTATTCCTTTTGAAAATATTGGGAAGCACTGAATACATGGAGTAAAACACTGTAAGTCATTCACAATTCTAAAGAACAAATTCCTCAACAATTTATATCAACATATACACATTTACCATGCATACGTGGAGCTGCATTCAGGATGTAGTCACATCAGCAGGTAAATAGAACCTGCTGTACTTCATCACTTTACCTCTCAGAAATGGCTCCATCTCAGCTTTTATAATGCTTTATATAATGACAAATATGTAATAAAAATCACTCATGTGTCATTATGTGTCATTTATTCTCTCTTCCAGGAAAATCATGCATTTAGTGTTTATCCAGTGTTCTAAAATAGCTCATAGACTTACACCTTGCTAACAAGACTATTCATTTTGGTTGTCCCTGAAATGAATAGGCTTGTTAGAGAAACAGGTTTTTGAGAGTTCTGCATTTATCAAGCTGTTATAAAAGCAAAATGAAAGTTTAATTAATATTTTCCTTTTCAAAACACCTAGAAGAGCTGTATATCAGCCCTATAGCTTTTAATAAGTACATATAACTCCCAGAAATGCACATATATCTAGGTCATGCTAATTATCCACCTTGGGAGGCAAGAATGTGTCTATACTCCTCTACCTAGTTGGCATACTCTGGAGACCCAAGTCAGAAGAGCAGGCTTCAGAAAGTCTAAAAATATATTTACTAGGTTCTTAGCCATTAAACTGCTTAAAGAGGAGGTCTCTCATGAACTAGCTGACAGCCTGTAATTTCTATTATGCAGGAAATGAGACTAGATAATCAAAAACAACCTTTCTGGCCTTGAAGCCTATGAATCACACAGAACAGAAAAATTACTGTGGTAACATGTAAAAGAAAATTGTCAGGCATTAAAAAAGCCACACCATTTTTTGCTTTATTAGTGGCACTGTTATCATGTTTCCTATGTAGATGGAATTATGTGTCAATGAGTTCCCCCAAGTCAAGCCCTTATGGACTAACTGGAAAAACCATTCAAAGCATTCCCTCAAGCCAGGATGTAACATGAAAACTGAAACACCTTCATGGGAAAGCCTCAAACGTACATGCAAGTGCGAATCAAAGGGAGGTTAATCCTTCTCAAACTTCAATATTTTGGTATGGTTATTTATTTTGAATACTTTGAATGGAATGCTGCAGTTAATCTCATATTCAGGAGCACTATGCTATTCAGTATTTTTATTTTATACAGGTTCTCACAACACATTTGCAACAGGTTTTGGAGGTCGTTAAGTTACACTGTAAGAAATGAGCTTACCTTGTCATACAGTGACAGCTACACCAGATAAACCCTGGGCAAAACATTGTTGTGGATTATTTGTGCAGCAAAGCAGGAGCTGTTCATATCTGTCCTTTTATACAGGGAAAAATGCTTATAAAAAGCTGGAAAATTAAGTGAGAAATAGAAATTGTGATCCAATCTAGGAAATGCTATAACATAGCGGGTAACACAGTTCCATAAGAGTGCTCTGAATTAGAGAGAAGAAAGATTCAAACTTATAAGACCCAGAGTCTTTTAATATAAAGACTGAAGTCAGCGTTCTAATATTTAGTTTCCCTTTGAACCTCACCATTCAAATTTATATTCACTGAAAGTTAAGTAGTCTTTTTTAGTTGCAATATGCTCACACAAAAGGAGAGGATGGAATCATAGGCTACTTTATTGAAGGACTTATTATTCTACATCAGAATTATCTTTATTCATGAAGACTTCAAACACTTTCTTAATGTTCGGTTTTATTGTAGCTAGAAAAAGATCCTGGTTTTTGCTAAAATTCAGGAAGACAAATGAGACTATGTTGTTTCTCCCAGAGCATATGAAAAAAAATGAGTTATTTAATTCAATGGAGTTAGAATATTTCTAGTTTAAAAAAATTCCAAACCTTTCCCCAGTAATACATGTTGACTATCAGGGAGGAAGAGGAAAGCCAATTTTTGAGGTATATCTTCTATGCATCATTACTGGTGTTCAGTTACACACCTTGTAGACTTAACAGCATCTGGGTTATTAACATTTTATTGTTTGATAATTTATTAATACAATGGGTCAAATATATGTACAAGAGCTGAATATGGGCCATTGGGAAAAATGAAAAATCATATTCACTTGGATGGGGAAAAATGTCTCTCCTACAGATTTTTCTTTATTCTTTTATGCACTAATTATTAATATATATTATGGAAGCATCTGTATGTGTAGCTAGGAGGAGACCTCTCTTTTGGAACATCTGTCCTTGTTTTCTAATCTACCTCTGTGTCCTCAATGAAGCTGGTAATTTTACAGCCATCAGTGAAATTACTCTGTGGGGGAAAACCATAGGAATTGGGATAAGGAATTCTGATTCAGATGGAGAAGTGGGGTTCAGATAAGAAAAAGCTGATTTCTATTTTTCCATGTCTTTGGATTGTGTTCAAGCCATGCTGGTGTTTTAGAGAGGAGCAGGCTTCAAATATATGGCAAATCCATGACCCTGGTTCCTCCTGTGCTGCTGCATGGTGAGTGTGGGCACTTCAGAAATTCTCTCCGAAATTCAGCAGCTTCCTTCTTGGTCTTAGTGTCATCCCTTAGAACTGGCAGCATCTGGTATTCTCAGAAAATTAACTTCTGGGGAGTGTTTGAGAACAGGGTATATTAAAATGTCACTACGAGGATGCTAGCCTATGTTTGAAGGCTGAAACAAAGGAATTGACAGCTAAAAGCAAAACAAAACATAAAAAACCATTCCAAGAACAACCCTATTCCCTCCAGCTGTTATAATTAGGTCGTTTTGTATAATTTATGTTGGATTATAATATTCAGATTCACATAAATAAGTACATGGGAGAAATGCATCACACAATCTCTTTTTCCTTTACATTTACAGTATATATTTTTTTCTTATCTTGTGTCTGTTTACAAGAGACATTGTTTAGCAGGAGGACTGATGAAGCCCTGATGTGTACATGGTTGCACAGTGTCTGTCAGTATGCTGAAGGACTGAGGAAAACCTAATTGGTTTCAAGTTAAAGCATGAACTTTCTGTACCTCGGAATATGGGTCCCAATTCCTATTTTGCCTGTGGTGCATCTGCTGACAGTTTTAGCAGATGTCCGAGTATCAGTGAAGTGTGATCATAACTCTTTATATGGTCAGGCATGTTATTTGAAAAAAAAAAAAATCTTTCCAGTACTCCAGGATGTGTTTGATTCAAAATCTAGATTAATTTGGTTTTAGTAACTCAACATGGAACACCTTTGACTGTTTCAGTGTTTGAGCTTATTGTAATGGGTTTGTCTGCAAACAGGCACCAGGAGTGAAAGCAAACAGAAATTAGTGCCAATTTGGGATGGTTTGGCAAGAGAAATTTATCAGCAGTCACGCAGAGCAAGAAAGAAAGAGGAGAAATTTTGAATGCTGTTGATAGGTTTGCATTTTTAAAAAAAAAAAGTTGTGCAAGTTGCATCTGGGCTGTTTTCCCTTCTGCTTTGTTTTGGTTTTGGGGTTTTTTTTTGGGTTTTGTTGTTGTTTGTTGTTTGGGTTTTTTTTAACTGAGTAATAAACAGGGTTTCTGTGGTCTAAGAACAAAGCCACTGCATGTGTGGAGACCAATGAAATACTAATTGGTTTACAGGTGTGCTTAATTATCGTGCACTGAAGGTGTTCAGTTTTCCTATGATCACGGCAGTAGTGTGAATATGGACTGCAAGAAAGAGTTTGTTTTTTTGGTTTTTTTTTAATGCTAAGTGAAAAGCTCAGAGAATACAAAAAAAGGATGACTAAAGCTAACAGGAACTTTACTAAAACTTTATGCATCCCTTGTATCTTCTTTTTTTCCTGAAGGACAGTGTTTTTTCTTATAGTGTGAATATTTAGCATTCTTTTGTGGAGCACTTTGCTAATTAAATACCTGTAGCACCTCTGAGATGCTTGCAGCGTGGGAGGACAATGACTTCTGGCACAAGGCAGTCAGAGCAGCCTGTTCTGGGTTATTGTATTCAAAACTTTTCCCTGAAAAACTAAGGCACTAAGTAGAAAACTACGAGGGGAAACTTCAATGTCCTGACATTTCAACCTGGTTCTAGAGAGATTTGAAAACTACCTCTGTTTGTGAAGTCTCAAAGAAGGCAGGAAGGTTCTAAAGAGCCATAGAAGTACAGGCATAAAAGATTTTATTATTCTATTCTTTTCTCCTACTGACTGTCTCCCTGTTGCTAGGAGAAAGATAAGGTAACTGCTCCCAAATTTTTAAGATACCATAGCTATTTCCTGCCAAGTGTTTTCTCCTAGGACCGACTGTTCCAATACTCGGCAGACCCAAAAAAAATTTCAATAAAGCCAACCACTCATACACTTTTTTTCTTATATTCCAAGGATTAGGAAAGGGAGAAGTTAAGAAGAATGGGATGGTAAAAGAGCTGTTGCTCTGGGAGTGGATGACAATTTAGAAGTGGAAAACCCAGACCTGGCAATCCTTGGTCCTGGCTTGGCTCGGAATGTAGAGAGAACTGCCTGAGAGACCTGGAAGATGTGACTTGTTCAAGCTCTCTGGTTGTTCATTTAGTCTTTAGAAAGAGGAACCCTGCTTATGCATTTCTGTCACTTTTGATGTGTGATCAGAATTCAACAATGCTACATTTCTGTCAAAGGCTCTTCAACTCCAACGCTTCCATATCTTCAATTTTCATAATTGATTTGATAACAAAATTACTTAATATTAAGTTCATGACAACATTTTTCAAGAGAGAAAGGCTTCCTTCAACCATTCTCCTCCCCTCATTACTGTATTTTAATTCCTATCTCTGAAAGTAATATTAAATATTTAGTCTATAGACTTGATTTGATCATTACTTTTACACCAGCAAAGAATCTTTGCAAATACAGTGAGTTAAAAAGAGCTGTAAGCACTTTAGCATGGATGATTTAAGACCAGTTAAGGAAAAGGATATTATGAAGTAAATCTATATCAAGAGGAAGGTTAATGAAGACAAACCCCAAGACCTCTAGTTCTTAAGCTGAGGTCTCTATTATTTGCCTAACCAGATTAGGTCCAGGGGCAAGACTAAGTAGCAGAGTGCTCACACATAATCGAGGAGGTGAAAGTGGTAGCAAAGGAAGGAAGACATAAACAAAAGAAAGCATAAGAGCGCAGAAAGAATTTTGCCTCTGAAATCAGCAAGTGGAAACAGTCAAACCCAATTTTATTTTATACCTTTTTTACCAATGACATGTAAATAGGTCTTCTGTCAATTTCCACTAAAATTTCTATTATGTTTTGTGTATTTAAGACTTAAATAAAGATAAATAGATTAAATAATCTCTGATTCTCCAGAACATGAACACTTAGCTTTTTATAAGTAATTAGGAAAAATACCTAACACTGACATGTGCTATTAGGTATTCTAGATGCCTATTCCATAACCACATTATTGTTATAGTTTAAAAGACCTTGAAGCAAAAATGCTTCAAATCTAATGTGAAATATAAATGTATAAGAAAATAGAGTGAAGAGACTCAAATAGGTAGAATATATGTTATTATTTAGTAATGTGCTTGAATATGGTGCCCAAACATTTGTATTTGCCCTAAAGAAATGTGTTGAATTTTTTATATCTAAATATGGAAAAGGGAAAGAAGCCCCAAAACCCTCCCTATTTCTTAAGTCAAAAATATTTTATGAGGAAATAACATATATTACACTGCATACATAACAGACATTACATGCACTCAGTCATTACTTATGTGCATTGAAATGTCAAAAATCAAAAAAAAAGTTGCACTTTTTCAGAACTACTCTCTCTTTTTTAATAAATCCAGGAGCAATATCTATATAAAATGACTCTAGAGCATGCTGAATGCATTTTAAATTTATCAGCAAACTCTCTTTAGTTATCAAGCTTGAGAACATTTATCCTATTCATTATTGACATCTCCCAGAATTCTTTCCATGATTTTGTGCAAATAGCTTGGCAGCTTTTGGCAAATAGAGGTGATTTTCAGTAACATTTTTCAGATACTTCAAATTGAATTATACATCCAGAGACAGTCAATCTTTCTTACCATTAATTTTTCAGGGAAAAAAAATCTTTTTGTATTGAAGGCCAGCTCTACAAAGGGGACTTAAGCCTTGCAATGTTAACAGAGATCTAACCAAAAGGCTGGAGAAATCCTGCCCACCAGAATGCACAACCCTTGCCTCAGCACGCAGGCTTGTTCTGCAGTAGAAGGGGGAAATATGAAGTGCCTTTGGGTACTGTGAGGATTTTAGTACTGTCAAAGTGAAACCTGTGAGGTTGCTGAGTAAAGGTTGTGAGAGCTAAAGAGAGCTTATCAAAATCTACCTTAGGAATTTGCATACGTCTCAGATTTGGCATTCCCACATGACAATGTTAAAAAGGCACACCCATACCCACAGCTATGTTGCATTTTTTGGCATCTTGTAGCTTTTGTTTTTACTTTGAATTCTATTATCTGAAATAATTTTATTTTAAAGTAGCTCAAAAATATTAAGTTCTAATTATAATAACGTTTATAGACACCTGGCCTTATTGAAGTAACTCAAGTCTTTGCCCAGTAAGTCTGCAATATTGGGCAAAGTCTTCATTAGGCCTTTGGCCTCTCTTTTCATTCCTGTTGAGGGTCTGGAAAGAAGGTCTAAACAGATGAAGATTATAGTAATATGTGGAGTCTTTGCATCATACCTAAGCCCAAAGCTGGGAGTAGGGCTGAGCTGTAGCCTGGGCCCTTCCTTAAGCATGGAGAGCATTTCCATGAAACAGGTTGATCCAGCACAGATAGCAGAATCACCGGGATGGTACCGTCTCACATGCATAAATCTTCTATTGCTACTGACTAAGACACACTCTGAAAAGATTTATAGTTTTGGTCAGCCTAGGCTATGTGGGGTGTAAAATGATTTCTCTTCCAGAGCTCAGAGGCTTAAGACTCATCTGCTGTTATAGAAGTCAGTGGCAGTGTGAAAGTTGAGGTGTGCTGACTGAGGTGCTATCCAATGCATTGAGTTGGTGTGTCATTTTGTAATCAAGTCTGAGGTTCCCTTCTAGCTGTCAAATGTAGCCCTCTGCAAGTGTTAGGTGAGTGTCTAGATTTACAGATCAACTTTCAATGATTTAATAACTTCCTTAAAGAAAAAAAAGTGTTAGTTTACAAGGTAGGATTGAGGGAAAATGCCTTAAAAATCCACTAAGAATTTGCATAGGAATTATATTATCAAATATCATCTGAAAACTACTTTTTTGTATTATAATTCTAGCACTTATTATGAGATTATTTATGTTGTCATCTAGTGTTCAGTTGTCTTAGAGCAAGAATGCACATATTGTAATGGTGGTCAACAGCTGGACCATGATCTTAGAGGTCTTTTCCAACCTGAACAATTCAATGGCTTTTCAATGGGTTTTATGTATCAAAATAAGGACAGAGATTGCAAAACCAATATTTTTCTTCATAATTTTACTTCTTTATACTCTTCTGTAGAAGTTCTACTGTTCTGTGTGTTCTTTGGAGGGAAGGACAAAACAATTGATGCCCTGTATCTAAGCTTTCCTGTTCAGCTGCAGGAAATGCTCCCACTTTGATAAGTAAGGTTTCAACCTGCAAGCATGGCACAGAATGAAATTTCATAGGGTTATTAAATTTAATTCTTTATTAAATCTGCAGCCAGATTTTTCTGTAGCTGCTGTCAGTTACCAAGCAGGAGAAGCCTGAAGTACAAGACCGTGGGGCTGGAAGCTCAGGAGAAGATATGTCCATTGTGGCAGGTCCAGTGTGGTCAAGTGCTGAAAGAGGCTGTCAGGGATGAACCACTAATTTCAAAAGGCAACTTTCTGCTAAGAAGGAGTCCTCAACAGGCAGAAGATGATGGAGAGCACTAGTGGTGAATTCCTCTGTGGTGAATCCCAAGCTGTCAGAGCACTTTTGTGGTGCAGATACGTGAGCAGCGGTTTCTCCACAGTGAGAAATATTTTCATAGTCCATCCCTTGGTATTAACAACTAATTGCTCTAAATATGTGAGAGAGTAGACAGTGATATTATTTACTGTAGAGGAATTGGATATAACTCTAGAAAAGCCAATATTCTGCCATGAAACAAGCTACTAATTTGCTTATGTGGTAAATTGAGAGTGCTGTTCTTACAATTGAATTACTCATAGGAAAATGGAAAAAAGCCCCACCTGCTCACCTTCATGCAGCCCACAGATATTATTGACAGGCTGATGTGGTAGAAATTTGTTTTGTGTTCAGAATTATAGTAATGAAAAGGGTCATCAATATAGCTAATATTACTATTGATTCAATATTGCTTTTTTTTTTACTTGCATTACTGCTTTGCCATGATCCGTCTCTCTTGTACATACTTTGTTCTCCACTTGTAAGAAATGAAAATACACATCCCTCAGTCTATGTCTTGAAGTAGTCAATAGCTACTGAAGGAACGTTTTTAACTTTAGCCTTTAATGGAAATCTTTAAGACTTTGAACTATGGCAGATTGTCATTAAAATACAGTTTAATTTGTGGTATAATTTATAAAATGTAAGGGGTTTACATATTTATAATAAATGGATATATTACTATCAGTGTGAAAAAGCAGTAGATTGAATAGTATAAAAGTCAGTCACTAATTTTGTGTTTATATAAATTCTTTTTTGAAGCTTTTCATTGAATTAATCAATTTAAAATCAGATTACTCAGAGACAGCAAAACTTTAAATATATTGGCATTTTTTTCTCTCTGACCTTTATGGAATAAACTTAGCTCTACTTTTAATCAATATTTTGGCTGTGAACTTGTTTCTTAGTTAAGCTCTGGAAGGGCAATATGTCATCCTTACTGACGTCTATGGCAAAATGCTTCTCAACTAAAATGAGATTTGCAGTTCAGTCTTCCTATTTTTGATAATTTAAAGTTATACACCTTACAGAAATTTTAAACAATTATTCTAAATGTTCTCTCTTTTTTTTTTTTTTAATATGGGAACTATATAGGGAGAAAATTACTATTTAACAATCAACTACTTGCATAAGCATGGAGAAACTACCCCAGTCACAAAAATAGACTAGGTCATAACTTAATGGCAGAGAATAAATTAGTTGATATTGTGAAGATATCAAATTCAGCAAATATTAGAAAAAAAATCTTAATCAAAGCTGGTAAGCAGTTGGTGTTAATTATTGCATTAAATTAGAACACAGATGAGGATACGATAATGTATTATTTAAGACGCAGTTTTAATATAAGCAATACTAAGGAAAAATCGCTTTCAGAACTGGGAAGGTAGTTAACATAAAATTGCTCAGGCTCATCTGACCATTGATTCTGTTTTTCATCATGTTCTCTTACTGAAAAAAGTGTAGTCAATCAGACATGACTGTGTTGTATGATGCAAGGAAAAGCACAGATGTGCTAATTAGATTTTAAACATTATTCTGGTTTTGGTTGCTGTAAACGATAAACTTCTAACTATTGCACTTTGTATGAATAACTGTTTTTAAACAGACATTATTTTTGTAAGAAGAAATATGTGCTTTTAGTGTCTGAATAATTTGATCCTAAGGCATAGGAATAACAAAATAGGCTTTGGGGCCTGCAATCTCAAGCCAACTTGCTATATCTGACATTTATCTGCCCCCCATTCAATTTTGCTCTGGGGGAGGACCAGCGACTCTTTGATTAATTTACAACTGCTTCAATATGAAATCTTAGTCATGGCATTATGATGGCAGGTCAGCAGTAATATCCCTTTCGAGGTGCTGCCTTTGAAAGACTGAAAGGCTCTGGATGTCACTTACAAATTTTTTTAAGGTTTTTCTCTACATTCCGTTGAAGATTTTTTTTTTCCATTGCTCATAATTACGTTGAGGAATGAGGTCTTAGCCACACATTTATAAAACTCTATGTTCATGTGAGCAATTGGAGAACAAGAAAAGGGCAAAAGAGCCAATGGGTATATTTTATGAAAACTTATTCTGTTTCATAAATTCTACTAGCATCAAGGATATAATTCAGCTGCTGTCAAATTTCGGGCCACCTCAGAGGTTCTCATGAAAAATGATGGAACTTCAAATGTCCCATTACCCCATCAAAGGATTAATGGGAAACAATGCTTCTTGAGGAAGGTTCTGCATTGCTTCTTTCCTGCTGGGGTAAGTCCCAGACAGCTGGCTAACCTGTGTTAATAGTCTCTTTTCTGTCACCAGACTCCTGTGTGAAAAGGTGTAGGAAAGCTGGAAAAGTCCTTATGACACATGGCATAGCATTTGTATCATTTTTTCCCTCCCTTATATAAGATGGTTCTGCAGATTATCCTGCCTTTAATTTCCATCTTTATCAAGACTGTAGTATTCTATACTTATTTGAAAAGCACATTTATGCCTTCCCTAGTCAAATTATTCTGAAAAACTTAGTTATTTCTGAATAATGTTAATTGTCAAGGTGACATACAAAGACATTTGCTTAAGAGACATGACTGTCACACTAACCAATGCTAACCAACAAACAAAACCTTTGAAACCAAGCTGCATCTGGGTGTATATTTATATTATTGACTCCATGCCTGAGTTCATAGGCTTATACCCTCATAAGGAAAAAAAAAAAAAAAAGTTAATTTTATGGTGCAATTTAATGAGAAGAAGGTTACTTGTGAATTTTCTTTACATTCAATAAGCCAATATCGTGCATGTTCTGACATCCTAAGGTCATTTAAAATATCTTCTCTAGATTTATACATGCTGTAAGAAAAAAATAAAGCAAACAAACATTAGGAAAATAAGACCTCATCACAGTATTTTAAAGTTTATGATTCATTACAGTTCTCATACTTTAATTTAATTCCATTCTAGATTTTGTGTTGTATGATTTTTCACTGTAAAAAAGACATTTGGGAAAAAATAAAAAAAGAGAGATACTATCCTCTGTGCAAGAAGTCTATTTTAAGCCTTTTTCTTTCTTTCTTCTCCCTGTGTGGTTCACAGAGATGAAAACAATATATTGATCTTAGCAAGAGATCAATAGGCAGAGCCATTCACAATTAGACATTCTGCAGAAAATAACTTGAATCAAATTAACCTGGAGCACCTGCTGCAGTTTTGCCAGGTAACCTTGCTCTCAAGCAGGTTTTAAGTATAATAAATTATATTTATGTGATAAGAAGCGGTGCCTTGTGAATTGTTAAAGATATACTCACTAGGTTGCACTGTAATCCCCTTTGTAATCACCCGTTAGTATATCTTTTATGCTTTGAGATTACAGGGTTTTATTTCAAAGAAATGGTGGTCATACTGTTTTTATTACTTTTACTTCCAAAGGTCATGTTACAGTTGTCAAAAATAAGCATAGATCTTGGTATTAATATTTTAAAACACAGTCTCGGCAAGCCCATATTGTTACTCTCCCCATGGTAATTTAAGGTTGGGGAGCTTTACTGATTAAACCCTTCATTTTAATTTTCAACATTTGCATTTAAAAGGTAGCTCCTTTGACTGGTAATAAATGAGGCATTGGTTATATTTAATAACTCCTATGTATTGTGGTGTCACAGCAGACCCACAAGATCCTACATGCTGTCACATTTAGGATGATAGATTTTATAAAGCTGCGTTGCATAAAGATGAATCCTTTTGTGCTACCTTGTGAGGTTGCCATGGTGACAGAGCACTGCTTCATGGGAATTTCACTTTTCTGGTAATGTTAGATACTGAACCCAAAGCTTCTTCTTTAGATTGATCTTAAATCTCACTTTTAATATGGTATCATTTTGTAGAGGCTTATAATTCATATTTTGTATCTTTATTTTCTCAGAAATATCTCCTATAATGCTGTCATTGGTTAAGTACTAAATGTTGACTTGCCAATGATGAGCATGGTAGACACTTGAATGATTTTGGGGTTTTGTGTTCCATGCCATTGCTCCACTTTATAAATATTTAGGATGTGTTTTGCAATTCTACACTATCTCTGAACTATAAAAAGAAAGATCTCAGACCTCTAGCTATGGAAATATTTCTATCATGGGAAAACATTTCAGATAATATGCTGTAGACAGATAAACCCTGTATTTCTTTTTTAAAATTATTTTGTTAGCAAAATGAATTGAAATCATATACATATGGAAGATGGTTACAAAATTGTTTTTATATCTGCAAATAAAGCCACTATTTTTGTGGAGTTATTCTGCATTTCTCTGTAACAGGTGTTGTATTTTTATCATCCTCTATGCAAATGAAATCATATGGGAACTTCAGTTGCTCTGACTGACATTGATCTTGATCTGACATTCATAACCCAATGATTTTCTTTACCTTTACAAATAAAAATGACTGACATGGAAATCCTTATTCCCTGCCCTAAGCCCCTATTTCTGAATGCTTGGCTGTGGATTGTTCACTGTGCTGAATCAGCCAGAACTATAATGTTCTCAAGATACAGCCAACTCCTTGACATATGGCAGAAAATATATACATGGATATAAGTCGTACCATTTGGTACCCAGTTGGAGCTCCCTAGCTATGCTAATGAAATTCATACAACAGGAATATTTTTCTGGTGGAAGGATCTCTTGCTGTTTTCAGATGAAAACAGATAAAATGAAGTGCTTTCCTGAGGAAAGTGTTAGAAATTGTTCTGCACGTTCTCCAGCCCCATTCATATTGAATGTTCCCCCAGAGTGCTGCAGCATTTGTTCAGGGCACCTAGGGGAGAGCCTGGCAAACATCTCTCAAATGACTGAGCCAACTGAGAACGGGTGCTGGAAGATGTGAGAGCCTCTTCCTGAGTGGGAAAAGATGGCACTGTGCTCTCTGCTAATTAAACAGGCTTTCCTTTCCCTCTTGCTCCCCTTTGGAACAAAAGAGTGTGAAAAGGCCAAAAAAGGGAAGCCTCAGGGTGAATGGAATGAAGTGAGAGAAGACCTTTGTTTCTCACCTACTTGCAAATTTTTAAATCTCTTCCATCCAATATTAGTGTTTAAACCTATCTACAAACTGTCCTGCTGCCAGTGAAATCCTTCATTGCCTGCAAACCTGCCTGCTGTCCTCATTTTCCTAAACTTGGCAATGATAAGATTTACATGGACCTTTTGTGCTTGATGTCTTTCCCCATTAAACTAAGTAGCATGTCGAATGTTTGCATCATGTTGCTTACATGAAAAGCTGTTCAGCAGGCAGCTTGCTCAATAGCTTATTTTCTTCTTTTTTTTTGTGTGTAATCTTATCACTGATAAAGTTCGTGTACAAAAAACAAGAACTTTTAAAAATGTTTTTTGCTTGAGTGGGAAACTTCTGGTTTTGTTATCTTTTCTTAAAAGCTAAATGTCAGAACTCACCAAAGCTAAATGTCTGAGGTCACCACAGATTAAAATAATTTTCCTGTTCCACAAATAATAGGAATTTTTCTTAATAATTTTTAAGAAGCAATTTTAAACTAAAATTTTAGAAGCATCTTTTATGGAGAATATGAAGCTAGCAATACTTTTGCTTTCATATTTTGTAAATAACTTAAGCTTCAACATTTTTCCCCAGCCTATCACTGTATTCAAAAATGTAATACGATTTCAGTAAATTGTCTATAAAATGTGTAATATTCCATTATTATAATTAAAATCAGTGCATTCTCAATAGTAGATCGGAGGACAAGCTGGTAAGGAAGGCTTCAAAAAAATCTACCACTCCTATTACTGTGCTTATTCTAAATAACAATGATAATTCCCCACTCTATGTAAATAATTATCTGTAGAGAACCTCATGTCCTCAAATACCTGCTCATTAAGAGAGATGTTAGTCCTTCTGGAATCTCTTAAAATATTGTTATCATATTTTTCTCTTAAAGTGGGATGTTCCCCAGTACAATATGTTCAATATGCACAATGCATGTGACTTTTAAAATCTACTACAGCAGATAACAGAAGATCTGAAGACTCAGTTCCTGAGCCTTCTTCTCCATCATAATATAAATGCAGGCAATATTTGTGATAACAAGCCATACATTGTGATCAGAAAATCTTCTGTTGCTATTAGCACCTCACTTCTGTCTGATAAAAAATGCTTTTAAAGGGAAATGAACCACTATTCTCTCTCTGCAAACCAGAGAGAAGACAGAAATTCTTTTCGATAACCAGCAATTCTTACTGTCCTAAACTATTCTCAATCGATTGTTTTAACAGAAGCACTTTATTTTTTCACGTACATGAATAGTAAAAAAATCACTTTCACTTCAGATACAAGCTGTATCCAGGAATCCTGCAGTGTTATCATTCCATATAAAGTGCTATGACCCCTAGTATGCAAAAGGTGAAATACTCTGATAACACTCAGATTTGTGCTTGTTTACTGTGCTGACTCATTTCTTCAGTGCAATCTCCCTCTTGCATCCCACTCTGTAATAAAAAAGTCATATATTGCAAAAAAAGATTAATTTCTTCCCCCTCTGTCTGATGAGGTGCACACCAATTTCTTTTAAAAAATTGACCTTTTTTTTTTTACAAGCTGATTTTTCTCTTTGAACATGCTGACAGGTATTGTGTGGCAGGAATGCTGCAGGATGCTGCTGGACATTTCTCCTAAGCAACGCTAATTTGTTGGACAATTTGAGTGCTCTTCAAGAGCTCTATACTATTGATGCATTTATTTATTCAAATGCAATTTGAATAAATAAATGTACTAAGATAAATACAATTTGCTTCAGTGTAGCTTCAGAAACTGACATGAGCAGCATCATAGCTGAAGCTTGTGCAGGGATGGAAAAAGAATCAAGAATAAGATTTGGATAGTTTCTTCCATAAATTAATGTTATCTTCCTGCACATGTCTGAGCAGGGATCAGCAGTAAAGAAAACCAACACCTCTCAGGAGAGAGAACTGCGTCCTCTCTTTCATATAACCTAAAAATAAGACCTAAACAATCAAGTTGAGTTAAAGAGGAGATATATTTATCTTACAGTAAATTTGTTTGAAATAAATTTATTTTATAGTACATTCCTGAGTTCCAATTTCAAATTATGTTTGGCATATATTGTTAAGTCCTTGATAAGGTGCTCTGAAGAGGGATTATACATTAATAAATGCATTTGAAAAGCAAATAAAGTACTGCTCACAATATTTCTATTTTTCAAATGGGAATGGATACCTATATATTCTGTGCAGTCAAAAATAACAACCCTTTAAAAATAGAGTAATAGTAATTAAATTAATAATTAATTAAATTAAAAGAGATTAATGAACCAGATTTTAAAGTTGCTGGTTCAGGTTGTTTTTTCAAAAAATCTTTTACTTACAGAAAACCTCTCCATCTTAAACAGTGTACACCAGTTGAGGAACTGATCTTTTTTCACTATTTCCATGGTTAACATCTCTGCTCCACACTGAAGACAGCCAGACTAAGGGCAAACATTCTCAGCTTCTGCTGCAAATTGAGTTATAAGAACTTTGTCATTTTTAGAGGTTTTGTATTTATTTTAATGTAGCACTTAGAGTGGAACAAAGAACCTCACAGGAGCACTCTCAGGTTTGGGTAGACAAGACAGATGTTTCTTTGATTCTTATCATCTGGAATATGTTTCTTATTTGCTTGGTTCCTTGTTAATGAGTGTTTGAACAAAGATATAATGCCCCAGCAATATTGGAAAGAACCGTGTTGAGCCTATGACTTTGAGCTTTATTTAAATTAAGAAAGTTCTCTGAGTGGTTTTGGAGGTGATAAGCCAAGGAAATATACCAGGTAATATACTGACTCTAGAGGTGATTTTTTTTTTACCTTTAGGAACCAGCATATCGTAAGTCCATAACTGAGCAATAAAATTTAAAAATCTTTATATTTGCTTTAGACCTTTGTCATCAAAATATAATTCCTCCTCTATAGAAAAAGCTGGAGTTTAAAAACTTTTTTTCTTTTTTTTTCTTTTTTTTTTTAATCCCATACAAACTGGGTTTTCAGAACTTTCTGTGAAGTGACACATTTTTTCGATGTTGGCTATTACCAAAATAGTGTTGATGTGAGATTCATTGAATCATAATCAAAAAAGGATACACGGCTACAAATCTGGATGCAATCTGGAGCCTTCTTGGGCCACATGCTCAGCCTGAGCATCACATGTGCTGCAGGGACTTACCTCATCACATTGCCTTGTAGAATTGGCTTCTGCATTTGTGAAATGCACCCTGGCTAGGGGAATTTGCTAGGACACTTCTAAATGCAGAGTGGTATGATGCATGTTAGGTATTCTCTAGAAGTATATGGCATTTTTTTCTGGGAGGCTCTGACTGGATTTCAGAAATAAGTTGAGTGTGCTGTAGAGAATCACCTAAATATGTGTAGGAAAGAAAGGGACTCTTGAGAAGTCCTTGAAGGTGTATGCAAAGCTTACTCATTTGGGCTTCATTTAAGGATTTCTGAGATCATAAACCACAAAGTGCAGTGGGAAACAGAAAGTTTTGTTCTAGCCCACTTTAACACTGACCCACATTCAATGGCTGTGACAAATGAAATGATAGATGATTCATTAATTTAGCTTTCCAAGGAAGAAACACAACTTTCTAACTCTGTCATTCTTCCTCCTCAAAATATATATATTTACTTTTGTTATCACAATTTATCTGTGATGTTTTCTGAACTATTTATATTAATTTTAATAATTAATACAATTTACATAATTATATAACTATTCCAGCTGTCTACAAATACCTAAAATGAGCTTGTAAAGAGGTGGGGTTTGGTCCCTTCTCCTAAGTAAAAAGCAATGGGACCAGCGGAAATGGCCTCAAGTTGTGCCAGGAGAGTTTTAGATTGGATATGAGGGAAAACTTCTTCATGGAAAGTGTTGTGAAGCACTGGAATAGGCTGCTCAGGCAGGGATTGAGTCACCATCCCTGAAGGCATTTAGGAGTCCTGTAGGTGAGGCACTTAGGGAAATGGTTTAATGGTGGGTTAACAGTTGCACTAGATGATCTGAAAAGTCTTTTCCAGCCTAAATGTTTCTGTGATTTGAAGAACTTTTATACTTAATTGTATTGCTGAATATTTATTTCTATTTAATTACTATTCCTAACAACTGGGAGAATGTAAACATTATAAATGCCCAATGTCTCTCTTTGTGAATGTTAGAGGACATATACCTTCCTTTCTACAGTAGAAAAAGTGTATGAACCTTCTCACACTTATCTGAAAATGTGAGAGATGATGTGAGAACAGTCTTATTTCCAGAGTAAGAAATCTTCTTTCTAGGCTCTAAATAGATGAGGGTGCTGCAATATATTTAGGATGCTGTTGGACTGAATTTGTATTGATAGAAAACAAAGACAAATTCTGTAGGTAAATGTGACCTTGCTTCTCATTTTATGACAATCAGGATTTTCCACATAACAACACCCTGTGTCCTCTGAGTGCTTGTAATTGCTGGTGCAGATACATTGAGCTTGTTTTCCATTTTCTCCTTATGTCCCACCTTGTTCACATTGAAAACCAGAGCAAAACCCTTCTCTTACTCCTTCCCTCCATATCAAATCAAGCTCAAGCATGACAGGCCAGAATATTAATAAAAAAGCAGCCAGTTTTCCAGGATCTTTATGGCCCAAAATAATTAATCTAATGTATGTTATAATTATGTCTAGCTACAAAAATAGAAAGTATTAGGGTGCTATTTTTTCCTAGTGCTGAAAATGCATTGAGGTCACTGTGTTCTTTCAAGGAAAGGTCTATGTTACTTTTTCAGTACCTGGAAGAGAGTTGTGATCATTTCATGGAATCATAGAATGTTTGGATTAGAAAGGATCTTAAAGATTAATTAGTTCTGCCCTCCTGCCATGGGCAGGGGCACCTTCCACTAGACCAGGTTGCTCAGAGCCCCATCTAACCTGGCTTTGAATGATTCCAGAGATGGGGCATCCACAACTTCTTTGGGCAACCTGTCCTAGTGCCTCACCAGCACCACAGTAGAGAATTTCTTCCTAATTTCTAATCTAAGCCTTTTTTGCTTGGCAATTTCTTGAATTTCTTGGCAGGTGTTTTAATTGATTCCTGTTAAAAAGAAAAAAAAAAAGAAAAAAAAGAAAAAAAAATCCTTCAATGAGAAAAAGTTGTGTTGGCATCATAGATTTTTTACATTTTGTCTTAAGGTGTTGAACTAAATTGCAGACTCTTCCTCTTACCTGGGCTAACAGATTACATAGACAGCTGCATAGCTACTTCTAATAAAAAGGATTTGAATTGACCATGACATCTGAGTACATTTTTCAATTATGTCTTAATAACTGTTTGCATTAACATCTACCTTAGGAAAAAAAATCATAGCCTTTATTTCTTAATATACATTTTGGATTTTAAAAGATAATTTTTGATTTCTAGTCTATGGACTAAATTACTATTTTGATGAAGCAATTCACAAATACTTTTATAGAACAGCTGGGATTTTTGGCATGTTCCCTGCTGACAGTTCTTAAGAAATGTGTACCGCTACCCAAGATTTTACATCTTTTGAGGTCTTTTTAGGATCAGGCTGTTGCAGGCAGACAAGGTGTCTGGATTTTCACCCAATACTAAACTATCTTTCTTTCCCTGTGCCATTTCAATATTACAATATTTATTTTTTTAATAAATATATAGCCATCCTAATTTGAACTTTTGCTAAGACAGCTCTATATATAGTGTTGTATGATATTATTTCAAGTCATGCATATTTTATTTATATCTTTCCTAACTTGAAGATCCACAGCCATATGTTTCAGCCATATATCAGCAGGGCTGAGCATCTGCTCTCTGCAAAGATGAAGTAGTTTCAGGGGAAGCTGCAAGTGATAAAACCCTTTTCAAATCCAAATTCACAGAGTCACAGCACAGTTGGTGCTCGAAGGGATCTGTGGAGATCTAGTCCAGCCCCTCCTGCCAAAGCAGGTTTACCTACAGCAACTTGCTGTGATCACTCCCAGCCAGGTTTGGAATATCTGAAAAGAAGAAGACTTCACAACCTCTCTGGGCAGCTTGTTCCCGTGTTCTTCCACCCTCAAACTAAAGACATTTTTCCTCATAGTTAGATGGAAATTTCTGTGCTTCAGTTTGTGCCCATTGCTCTCTCTTCTGTCACTGGGCACCACTGAAAATAGTCTGACCCCATCCTATAGACTCCTACCCCTAAGAGATTTGTGAGCATTTTTGTCTCAGTCTTCTCTTCTCCAGCCTAAACACCTAGACCCAGATCGCTCATCCTTTCCTCCACTTCCCTTACCATTTTCATAGCCCCCTGCTGGACCATCCCCAGCAAATCTTGTTTTTCTTTAACTGGGGAGCCCAGAATTGGACACAGCACTCCAGATGTGGGGTCACCAGCTCAGAGCAGGGTTGGGATCACTTCCCTTGATATGCTCACTGCACCCTTCTTCATGCACAGAATTTGTCTGTCTTATTTCATTGCTTAGAACTTCCATGTGAGCTATCAGGATAGCAATGAATCTCATCCCAGATATAGAACTTAATTAAAAAAAAAAAAATTTTAGAAATAATGCAGTGGTCCAGGCATAAGTAAGCTGGAGCTGCAGTTTTCTGTCTCACACAGTCCTTCAGATGACATTTACAGGTCTAAATAATTTCAGGGCTATGTGGCTGTGTTTAATTGTAAATCTGCACCCAAAACATTAGTGTGAGTTATTATCACAATAATTATTATTATGAAAGGAAAGGGGTGGAACTTATTGGAACTACATAAGGAAGCATTAGTGCCCTATTAGCCCCTCAACTAGGTTACCTAAGGATCCCAGTCTGGGATTTGGCTAAAAAGGGGAGGAAGGAGTAGGTGTGACTGCCTCTAGCACAAAAGTGTGTGGAAAACTCCAGAGCCAGACGGAAAGCTGAAACCCCACTTAGGATCCCTCTAAGTAAGAATGAAATAATAATAATAAAAAATCTTTAGGATGTCATAGTCCCTATTCAACTGTTAGGATAGTGTAGTCAAGTACTCCCCCTCTGGATTTGTCATCCTGTGATAAAGATGGCTTTTTTCAGACATAAACCAGGCAGTTTCTATCAAATTTGGTTCGGTCTTAATGTAAACCTTTCCCCTCTAGGACTATATTTGATTGCATGTATGTTTATTTTTATTTGCTTCAATGATTTGTGGGAAATTAATGCATTACTCAGCTTTTTTTTTCCCACTAAAGATAAAGGTATATGCTGGAGGAAAACCTGTACATCAGGATTAATATTTACATCATTTACTAAACTTTGGGGCCATTTAGAGCCACCCTTTTCCAGGAAAAGTACTGCTAGTTCAGCATAATTTTTTCCTAGCCTGTTATAAATCTTTGATGTCCAGTTCTGGAGGGAGAGAAAGAATGGAAATCATTTAAAACTACATTCTACATTGTATTCCTCAAAAAGACTGGCTTCTGCAAAAGCAGAGTTCAAACAACAAAGGAGATATGACCCACGTGGTACAGATGATGTGTTAAAGGAAAAGCGCTCATTGTGCGAACCAGGTCTCGTGATATTATATAGTTAAAGAGATTTTTATTTTTAGGCCTTTAGAACTTTGGCGGAGCTCTCTTAATGCATTCTAAAATGTGAATTTGGCCACCTTCTGAAATTTCTCCAGGTTTATTCCTACTACATTTTGCTTCAGATGAGCCTACCTGTGTATTAAATGCACAAAGACCTCTCTGTTTGGGTGTTGGCTTTTTGATATCCATTCTCTAACCCAAATGGTTCTAAGACCTGACTCTATGCTAAGAAAAGAGAATTTAATTTTGACTCTAGGTGAGACTGAAACCCAAGAGATTTCAGAATAATTTCTGTGCTCTTCATTTTAGTCCTGTGTCTTCTGAGGTCTGGGTTTGGCTTCCCAGCTTTGTTCTTTAGAGTAGTGGAGGTTGAGATTGTTATACACCACATCTCCTAAATGGGAACTATTTCTTCAGCTTCATTTCCCATTTTTCTACAATATACATGTGTTGTGTAAAAAAAACCCCAAAACAACCAAAACTGAAACTATCTAGCTCCTTATTAGAAACATTTTTCCAAGTGGAATTTGTAATGTAAAGACAGTTGGCCACTGCAGGACATTAAATACTTGGGATAACCACCAGTTAAAGCATCATTGATTGCAACTGAAAGTGCATGTATGCCCAAAATTAGGATATTGCTACTCCTTGTCACAAAAGGATTTCATTAATCCAGTAAGTCCAATGTCTTGATGTAAATTATAGGCTTATAATTCAATAATAAAAGAATTATTAAAGGTCATATAAAATGCTGAAAGACAGATTTAATATGGAAGTGTTCGCCAATTAAATCTCTTCCCACCTCTATGCCTTTTCTCTTGACTATTCAGAGAGCTATCCAAATTGTTTTCACTGACAATGTTAGTAAGCATTACTCACAAGGGCTTTATAGAATTGTAATACTTTATCCTTTGCTGAAAATATTGTGGGCAGAAACAAACAGGGGATTTTTGGGGAAGAGAAATGTACAAAAATATTTTATTTGCTTGAAGAGTCCTGTCTGTTCATTTTGAATGAATTTCCCTTCTGATTTAAGGGCATCTTAGGGAGATTATTTATTCCTTTCTAAAACTTACCTGATAAAGAGACTTTTAATAATTCATTTCCTTGCCTCACATAATTAAATGACCTATAAAGTAAGCATTTAAACAGAAATTTAGATTGCAAAGTAAGTTCAAGTAGCCATGACACAAAGCTGTTAATATCCTTTTGCTCACTGGCATTTCCAACAGGAATCCATGCCTAAATACCTCCTGAAGATTTTAGCAAGGGATCATTTAACTGTGCTTAAAAAAATTGTCTGGGTAGTTCTACATTGTGAAAAAGATCAGAAACTTCCCAACTATTATATCAGGATGGTAAGCAAAATATCATTTAGAGATACTGGCACAGTTCCCAGAAACAACAGGCCCAGACTAAGGAAAAAAAAAACAAAAGCCAAAAGCCCCCACCCAGCTTTTCTGGAGAAAAGCTTAGCTAGTTTAGACACAAGGAATCACTGATGCAGATAGCTCCTTCCCATTCTTGACTAGATAATTCACTTTCATCTCAAGGAGCAGATGGGAGATACATATATACTCTACATGTAGCACAGTTTGGAAAGGTTTTTTAAAAAATTGTACTGGGGTGTTGTCAGCTACATTTTCCAAGACTAGAATTTTTGATTCTCTTTATTTTACCACTCATTGAGAGGATTTAATGTATGCTCAAAATTGATACCTTTAATCCTCTTTCAGGTCACATGCAGACTCTTCTGATAGCTTAAAATCTGGGGTTTTTTCTCCAGGTTAATAAATTTTGATGAACACTCTTGAGTTTGCATCATGCATTCACCAAGTAATTCCAAAAGAAATCTTTAAAAAAACCCCATGCTTTATGTGAACAATTTCACATTGACAATGAAGATGAATTTTTTATACTACTGCAGCAATTCTAAAGCACAAAATTTGTTCTGATCAATCATTAGTCAAGACTCACAGCACATAACTCTGAGATATGAGAGTGAAGAAGATATATTAAAAAGAAAAAATGTATAAAACAGGGACAAAATAAGTATTGAATCTGGCATCCTACCAGTACTGGACATAGCCTTCTAACAGCAAAATCTGTATATCACCTATGAGATTGTTGCTGAATTGGAATTATTTATTGATGAAAACTCTTCATGTCTGCTTTCAAAATCTTCAGAAGTTCTGACTAGGGGAAAAAACAACTGCTGAGGTCAGGGAGTAGCTGTAGGGTCTCTGATAGCAAAACCAGAGCATAGCAAAGGTTCCGATCCCCATTTTTGAGATAAAAAATGGAAATTGCTTGTTTTTCTTCTCTGTAATGATGTTAATTATTCAGTACAGATGCCCTGGTCACCTCTTGAACAATAATATGTCTTCCTCCATCCCTAGAGATTCATTTTTACTACCTCAAAATGTTCCAATTGTAAATTTCAGCTGCTGTAAATCCTCAGCAGCTTTCCTGAACAGCATCCAGCTTGCTAACCTCTCCAATAATTTGTCTATTACAATTTCAATAGGAATTATCTTCATATTGTGTTTTTACAGTGGCCAGAATAGCTTGAAAAGATGTTGAATTCCCATATTACAACCACAAAAATTAGTTCATCAAACAGCTTTTATTTCCAATACTTTCTGTACTTATTGCGTGCTTTCTCAAGATTGTTTACCACTGTGGTAGATCAATATTAGTTTTTAGTTAAGTTGGTGTGAGAAATGATTACACAAATTACTCTCTCCATTATATTATCTATGTCGGGTTTTTTAATCCCTCAGACTATAATTTCAGCCTTTTAACCTTGGAGTAGAAAATAAATGTTATAAATTATACTCTTCAGACAGGAAGGTGTGGCAATCTGTAACTAGCTTTGGGCTTTTATTAATGGTCTCTTTCTTTAAACTTTGAGGATACAGTTTATTGAGAAAAGGCCAAATATTAGTTAAAGAGTGGGACTTCATGTTGCTTGAAAACAAAGATGGAAGTATGTGGGTTTTTTTGCAAACTGAGCAATAACTACGAAACAAGAAGGGAAAAGAATAATAATTTTTATTTCTTTTTTTTTGAAAATAGAAAAATACTTTTTGTCTTTAGGGAAGAAAAAAAAGGTTGCTTTGTTTCTTGAAAATGCTATAATATTGAGATTGAGAGAGGAGTATAAATACCATAAGGACAAAGACTTCAGCTGCAGAGCAGGCTGGTACCTTTTTTGGATAATTACAGTTTCAGCTGGAGTTGCTGGGTCTGCACCAATTCACTCCAGCAAACTGCCAAGTCATAAATATATTACAGCTTTGTTGGCTCCCATTACAACTTCAGTGACCTTTAGCTCAACAAAAAACTTTTTTTAACTAAGGCCTTTTCTACTTTTCAATTAACTATGTTTTTCAGTTGTCCCTTGATATGTGTCTGTGGCACTGCAAGTAGGTTTTTAATTTCTTTTAGAACAAAAGCAGTGTAAAACTCTCCCAGCTGCACAAATGGAAATAAATATTCAAATTAAAGAGATGTTAACTAGAGATGACACAATCAACCTTCGTTAAATGTGGTATCTCTGTCTCTTCCCTAAGTGAAGGTGAGTGAGCCATAATGATCAATTATTTCTTCATAATGACCAGTTCATTGGTTGTTGACATTTAATTGGATGTACAAAAGAAAACCTGTAGTAAAAAGTACATAAATATCAATAATCAGGTTCTAAAACCAAGAATTAATTGAGTTTTAATCTGTTTTTTTTCCTTAGTATGAAATTTTCATGTAAATTTCTATCAACAAGTTTCACCATTTCATTGCTACATTGTCCCTCTCACTAATCAACATTCTACAACAGAAAGTCTCAGGGATTTTTTTCTCCATATGTCCTGTATTTCTTTTTAGTCTAAAATTACAAGTTAGAGAAATAAAAGAGGATTTGACTTCTATAAAGTAATGTAACCCAAATCTTTTCTTGCAAAACATGAAAATTGGAAATTTCTATATAAACTGTTAGGTAGATATTATATGGCTCTTTTAAACAGGTGAAGTTGGTTAATTTAGGTTTCAAACTGCAAATGAAAAGTACATGTGTCTAAAACTGATTAACTTTACTGTTACAGTACTGGAACAATAACCATAGGTTAAAGATCCTACTGAGACAGATAAAAACATGCCAGTTTGTCCTAACCTGATTAAATTTTGAATGGGATCATAATTTCAAAAGAATTATATATATATAAAATCCTATATGAGGAAGTCCCCAAGTCTTTAATATCAGAAATTAATTTATATCAGAAATTAATTCAGTACTATTTTTATATTATTCCAAGATTACCTGAACTCCTGCAAACAAAACTGGCTCATCTTTGCAAAGCTCTAGACACATTTTTTCTTAAGAAAATTGACATATCAAGATGAGAGGAAATGTACATGCAAAAAGGCATTTCCACTAGCACCCTCTGCACTCACTGAGGAAGGAGTTTGTTAAAGTGGACCTCACTGCAAGCTCCCACATAAAGAAGTTGAAGTACTGAAAGTATTTATAATTTTTATTGTAATTATTACTATTATTATCATGTAATTATGGCTATTCTAGTGCACGTTTTTTTCTGTGTTAAAAGAAGTTTGCATCACTTCCTAGCAAAATTGGCCTCAGCAAGGCACACAGATTGAGTAGACAAGTGTAAGTGTGAAGAGGTCGCTTAGTAAAATCAGGAAAATAATATTTGATTTTAAATCACAAGATCTTGATGACATGTTATCACTTAAGAAGTTCTATCTTGCAGATCCAAACAAATACATTATTATATTTCCACATGCTTGATGTTAATTAATTTTCTTTAATGTTCTGAACACCTGAGCCAATCTGCTCTACAGTCCCACTGGGAAAACAGCACAGCTCACAAGAAGCAATGTAAGAACAAAAGCAACCTGTTTCTTTCCCCACTGACGTGGCATTGCAGCATCAGACCTTTTCTCATCTTTTTTAAGAGTATGATCTAAATTCCTGTAATCTTCTCTTTCTTCATTTGAGCCATTTCCACCTAGAATGTGTGTAGAGGCCATCTGAAAACTGGTTGAATCTCTTCTTGAAGCTGGAACTTTGAAAATGCACAAATAAACTCTGTAACCATTATAAACAATGTTTCTCATAATGAGGTACTGACATTATCCTCAAAGGGTGTGCATTATGCCTCTTTCTTTGAATGCCATCCTTTTAGTTAGTGTCATGATAAAAATGTCACACAAATTAAAAATAAAAATAAGTGAAATAATTTCTTAGACAAGGAATAGAGATGCATGATAAAATGGATGGATGTTCCCAAAGCAAACTCTAGGAAAGGACTGATGTGTTCCAGGGACAGACTTGCCAATCAATAAGGATGTGCACGGAAGAAATCTCAGTTTTACCATAAACAGTAAAAAATGACAGGGGATGTGGTTAATTATTATAATGGCTTAGTGACTTGAATACTCTGGGGATGTGATTTCTCAATTAAATACACTCCTCAGGTTGCTGCATTGTCACTTTGAAATGTCACTGGTTTTAATCCAAGTAGTAATTATTCCAGGATTATACTTTGATCAACTAAGTCTGGAAGGTAATGCCTATACCCAGGGTGGTTCTTCCCTTTCCATAACCTGTCCAGTTGTCCATCACATCTTTGGGAATTACTCTTACTTTATACTGTACCTGAGTCAGGCAGTTGTTAAGTTTACCCTTCAGCAACCTTAAATGTTAAATTACCTGTTTAAGAAAAAAAGTTTTCATCCAATATTCAGAGTTTATATAAATTTGGCAGTCTTTTGTGAAATTAAATATAAAAATCCAAAGGATCATTTAAAAATATGTGTAAGGCAATAAATTTCAAGACTAACCTTTTTTAAATTCATAAAATACCAAAATTAATATTGATAACCTTACATGTGAACTTTTTTAATAAAAAACCAAAACTAAACACACTAGAAATATTGGTAATTTTAGTAGAAAAACTGTGTGTTTTTCTCTTTAGATTATTATTTATAGAAATAGTCTGTACAGTCTGAAATTAAATATAGAATTTTAAAATAGGAATTTTTAATGGGTATATTATTACTTTGAGTATTAGCTAATTTTAAGCTGTATATTGGAGAAAATATTCTCATGAACAGGGATTTTTTGAAATTATTTTCCATAATGAGTATCACATAAATACACATTATCATGTCAATTGAGGATAGCCCCAAGTGAAACCAAAATATCCCAAAGGACAGGAATCTGATTGTGTTCATCTCTGGGGAGAAGGTCTTGCACTTATTTTCATACATTTGACAATACTCTCAGAACACCTTTGAGATTTCAAAATAGGATATTAAGTAGCAGGTTGAAAACAATTTTTTTTCAAAGACAAAATCTGTAACAAATTATTTTTTCTAGAAAGGCATGCAAGAAGATAATTTTAGGTAGAGTAAGGTATTTTATAAAACACTATTTTTTAAATAGATGATGTTCATGGTAGAGGATATAACACCTAAATAGAGATGTATACTCCTCTCCAGTGTCATGCTCATTGGACTACTCTGCAAATTAAAAAAATACATTTTTATCGTGTTAATTCAGCTTACTAAGGAAATTAAAGGTTAATTATCTCTTATGCTTTTGAAGATGAATGCATGAAATCAATGCAGGTATTACCTGTCTCACCTGAAGGTGCCTGACAAAATAATACTCCATATTGGGTAAAAATGGTATTGAAATTTGATTGTGATGTTTTGTACTCTGGTCACCTGCTCTTGATAAGAACATGAAGAATTACAACCAGCCTAAAGAAGTGATTCTGAGTCTAGAGAGATGATTCTGAGTCTAAAGAGATGATTATCCCACAGTGTTCAGGTTTGGTGCAGCCTCATCCCCAGCACTGTGAGCAGTTCTGGGCCCCACAATTTAAGAAGGACCTGGAGGTCCTTGAATGCATCCAGAGGAGGGCAATAAAGCCCCTGTAGGTTAATGGGCTCCAGGGAATGTCCTGTGAGCAGTAGGCAAGGGCTTTGGACTTGCCCAGTGTGGAAAAAAAGGAGGCTGAGGGACAACCTCACTGCTCTCTGCATCTTCCTGGGGTGGGGAAGCAGGCAGGGAAGAGCTGAGCTCTTCTCCCTGGTATCCAGTATCAGGATGTGTGGGAATGGCTCAAAGGTGTCAGAGTAGGTTTAGAGTGGAGATTTCTTTATGGAGAGGGTGGTCAAACACTGGAACAGGCTTTCTAGAAAGGTGCTTGGTGCTCCAAGCCTGCCAGTGCTTAAGAAGCATTTGGACTTTCATTGCTCTGTCATTGTACAGAAATGCAAATCAACATTTACATGTTGAGGTAACAACATGTTATGTGATGTTTTAACATCTGTAATCAGGTAAATTATTTTCGTGATTGAAAAGATATTTTGCATAGATTTAAGGTGAGTTTTGAGTACAAGACAAGTAGTGCATTAGCTTTCCCTAATTGGGGAAATATGAACATGAGTTACATACATCTCATTAACAGTCAGTTTGCATCCTCTGCTGGAAACTTAAATCCTGTGATGTTTGCACCGGATTGCATCACTTTATGGAGGTGAGATTATAGACACCATATAGAAAAAACTCCTGCAGCTATTAACAAAAAAGGTCAGGATTGATTTTATGATTATCCTGTGGTTGTACTACTAATTTTCTTCAATATTCTGTGACTGTAAGGAAACAGCTTATAAACTGTTGGAAAAGCAGGTGACTATAAGGAAACAATTTATAACCTGTTGAAAACCAGCTCAACTTATTGAAAAAGCAGGATAAAACATTACATATCGTTGCTGTCCTGTGCAGTTGATTTTATTTCATCAGAATGTATATCTTCAGCATAATACAGTGAGTAACTTATATATGTATTGAAAAAAGAGGACAACAATGTTGGTAAACAGCATAGTAAATACAGAATTATCCATACTGCCTTCTTCAACCCTGTTTAAAACCATGGAGGAAAGGGTTAAAGCCAGGATCAATAGAGATAAGCATGCAGACAGCATGCTTTGAGTGCTGGTGTGCTATGGAGGTCCCTCAGTCTGCTTCTCACTAAAATGGGGGGATGGAGATCCACGTGGCAGCAAAGACCCAAGGGTTATTGATGTGCTAGAAACCATGGAAACACCTAACAAGAGTCATAGGGATGAAGGCTTCTCCCTCCTAAAAGGAGGTGGAATTATTAGCCGCATTGAAGTGTTTCTCCACCAATACTCACAAGGTGGGCAGGGAACAGGAGGAGTTGGAAGCCCAGGAAAACTGTGCCATGGGTGAGCACGGTGGAAACGTGGTGGGATGAGTCACACAGCTGGAGTGTTGCAATGGATGCTTATAAACACTCCAGAAGGGATCAGCAGGGAGGGAAGGGGAGGCAGTGGGGAATGCTGAATGTTGGGAAGTATCTCAATTGTTTCAAGATGTTTAATATTATGATAATGTTGAGTATTTATGGGTAAGAATCCAGTGGAAGGCCAACAAGCAGGGAATCCTGGTCTGTTACAAAACACCCAACAAGGCTCATGAGGCAGATGAAATACTCTCATTAGCAGCTGGGAGGAGTGCCACAATTCCTAGCCCACATTCTCCTGGGGGACTTCAGCTTAGCAGGAAATACAATGCAGCAGAAAGGAAACAGTCTGTGTGATTAGATTTTTCCAACCTAAACAATTCTATGTTTCTATGGTAATACTACCTCAACTCCTCAGCCTTTTATTTTCTGTCTTTTACTCCTTCTATGCTGTAATGTGGTGCTCAGGGTGTTTCAGAAATCTGGTCTTTTCCTCTTGTTTTCAATCTTTTTGAGGAAGTCCACACTGCTCTGTGTTTGTAGCTTTTTGCTAGAAGTGGCTTTAATTCCTCTCCAGCTTTCAATACACACACTTGCTGAACAAAGCAGTGAGTTCTTCAGCTTGTTTTGCATTTTTAAAAGACAGTTCACAGACTGCCTACTATGGAGAAAGGCATTTAAGGAATCATAGAAAATAGGCAGATTTTTCACGTGGTAACAGCACATCATCTGGAAGCAAATATAGCTTTGATATAATTGTTAGTTCCATTTATTCCTCTGAATGAAGCACTATCATTTAGGTGATGTTGACCAGCTAATGTTAATTACTATAATTGATCAGGATGTTTAAAAAATTTAAAAATGTCCTCTCCATGCATATATTTGTTGCATGCTTTTTTCACATTGTGTAATTACCATTAGTGGGTGCAAGCAGGCTCCTCAGATTATGAACAAATAAGCTCTCCTAGAAAAATTTGCAAACAGAGGAAATGCTTAAATAGGTGCAGACTGTTAGGGAAATCTGCAGCCTGATTAACCACAGTTTTTGCTGAAAAAGCTCAGTTCTGAAGTGGTTAGAAATCAGAGGCTGGGTCAGAACAACAAAGACCTTGGCAAGCCCCTGCCTCTGTTCTCAGGGGAAAACACATCTGGTACAAGGCATGGAGCAGTGGCAGGTGCCTGCAAGGAGCCACAGCAGCAGACAGGCTTCTGTGCATCAGGTGAGGGGACAGCTGGGCATGACAAGTGTCCTAGCACTGTTCCCAGTGAAAATGCAGGTGTTGCATCTCAGCTTTACAGAGTCAGGTGTCTGCGCTGTTTTCTGTGATGCATTGATGCACCTGAGGCTGGGTGTCTCTTACTTAAAGCCACCTCAGGCGTACTTTTATTGCTTTCCAGTTACTGCTGTGATGGATGTACAGCTGTGGAAAAGGAAAAGAGTGCAGAAACAGAGAGGGAAAAGAGAGAGAGAGAGGGAAGGTAAGGGAAACATGTATGTAAGGACAGAGAGAAGGAAAGCTTATTTCTCAGTTTCTTGCTATCCATCTTACTGGTCTCCTCCTGAGAGACTGAAAACCAGCTAGAACAAGAACTTAAAGGACAGATGGCATAGCATAACTCTGCTGAAAATCTGTTCTTAATTCTCTGATTCAGCCTTTGCCCAATATGTGTTGTTCTGAGAATTTGTAGACTGCAGTTTAACTTACAGTAATGATAACTATTGTGTCAGGAACATGCATTTCCAAAAGTTTTTTGAAGACAATGCAATCAGTGGGGTTTTAAAGCTAAAATTAAGATGTAACCCCTGAGTACTCATTAATATTTTGGGCCAAAAATAACTGTATTAGCATAGTGGGTTTATAGTCAATTATTGTTATATGTAAAAATCAGAGGATGATCTTCAAGATTCTTGTGTGCAAGCAACCTGTCCCCAAAGCAGATGTGATTATTTTCAGACCTGGGAGGGACTTTTTGTGATATTTAGAGCGAAACCTGCATGTTCTCTAAATGATCTAAAGGTTTTTCCTAAAACTTCTTCAGAGATGGTGTCTCCAACTAAGGGAAAGGATGACCAGAAAAACAGACTAGCATTGAAAAAATAAGAGGGGGTGATGTAGATGTCAAACGTTCAGAAGAAAAAAGATCATTTTAGGGCTGGCCAGAGGCATAGGCATACAATATTTTGCCTCATTAAAATGACAGACTTTTCTTGTCTATCTTTACTCAAAACTGTGACTCCAGTTCATTCAGTTGAGTGGAAGACACAAAGTTGAGACCATAACAGGATGGTTTCTGCTAATGTGGCTGTCTTGACGTTATGTTTTTCATAATAGTTAAGAAGTAGAACAGCTTGTGTGGTAGCAAGCTCAAGTAAGTGCTGTAAACATGCTTTCTGTAATTGAATCTTATTAACTTTAGTTCATATTCAACATAATTAAGCAATTCTTTTTTGCAATGTTGTCATATCAGTCAAAATCATCTATTTTTAATGAGAGTCAAAGCAAAATTAATCTAAAACTATCTTTATAATTTGGCTTTTTTGTTGTTGTTTCAGGTTTTCTCTTGCTTTTTTTTTAAGAGGATTTATCTTGAGTGAAAAATATTAGTTTGAAACAATGGTTTTGTTTGACAAGAGTTTGAGTGACTTTTCTGACTACAGGGAAATTTGTAGTCATGTAGCACGCACTAAAAGTTTTGAAAGGTGTTAAAAGGTGTTCTCTGAACTGGAGAAATCATGGTAGAATTCTTCCATAAAAAAATCCGAGTCGGACTGCTTTTATAAAAAGCCAACATTGGCCTTTTACTCTACCCATTTTTTAAAAAATAAAAATAATCTGAGCCATTAAATCTTTAGAAACAACTTGTATCATCATTCTTAAGAATGGTCTTAACTCTTAAGAGTTCATAACCCTAAAGGTAGTAACTATAGGGTCAGTTAAATCCCTCAGCTTTGCATTAAAGGCATTAGGTGTGCAAAAGGTGCCTATTTGTGCCTTTATTTATAATTTTCAAATATTTATTTGTCAATAGCTGAAATCTGTATGGCAACTTTTGACTGGTGGCAAGCAGTCCAAGAAACAGTTTTGTTCACTGTTAAGTAAATAATAATGACATTACAGCATTCCTTTGATACTTGTGAACCCTGAACACATGAGCCCACTGAGATTTGGGGTAAAATTCTCATTGTGCCCATTGTGCCTCAGTAAAGCCAGAGACTTGAAAATCAACATCCTCATGTAGAGAGTAGAATAAATCTTGTGTGTGTCAGAGCTACTCTACTTTACCATCCTCTGGGAACCCCAGTGGCTGCCTTTTGCTGAAGAACTGACTGGGTGTATTTCAGTACTTCTGAAACAGAACATCATCAAGTTTCACTTATAAATCCATTTCATGCCTTAGCCATTCATTATTTATATGGAAATATAAATATATATATATATGTATAACATATATATATATAACATATATATTATATTTTATATATATTATCTATACTTACATACATATATATGTATATAAACTGTAAACTCTATTTTTAAAATCTACTTTGAAGTGGAGATTTGAAATTTGGGGTTTTGCCAAGTCTAATCTCTTCTTTTTTGTTTTGTTTTGGTTTTTTTTTGTTTTTTTTCCTTAAAATAGTCAAAAAAGAGTTCAACTGAAAATGTCATGAGAAATTTTGAATATCTACGCAAATTATTGTGAATTACTTTTTTAATCTTAATCTCTAAGTGCAGAAAGCTTGGCATGGGGGTGACATTAAGCTTAAAAATCACTGCACTGAAACTTGTTTGATATGGTATCTGACCATATGGAAATGCTGGAATTTAACATGTTTTGCAGTGGCAGGCAATTCTTCATTAATATGCCTACAGAGGAGCAGTGCATACTAAACATTCTAGCTTGCTGACAGGGCTATATTAATATAAAATAGAAGTCCCGAGTTAATTACAGTTTTGTGTCTGGAACAGAGAAGGTTGTGAAATAGATCTTCTTAGATAGCCAAAGAAGAAACAATTGCTTCCTTTAAATGTATGTTTAATCATAATAAAGGGACAGCCAGCAAATTTTAGATGGTCTGCTATACTTTAATTCTGTACAGTTTTTAGAATGTGTGATTGAGCTCATGGCAGTGTAGAAACGTCTTTTCCTTTTTTACAAGGCTGAGGTTTTTGAAAAAATATATAGAGACTTAAGTTAGCTATAAAAAAATGTTGCAAAATTTCTGCATGGAAAACTTTATCTCAAGAAATCCTTAGTAAATATCTTAACCTTTATTTTTTTTTTTTAATTAGGAGGGGAAAAAAACCCCACAAAAAATCAAATATGGAGATGGAAGAAAAGAGTAGGCAACCTTGCTGTAAAATCAGCAGTTAATGTTGGCAGGAAGTTCTTGATTCTTTTTCCTTTTAATTATGGGATACATTTTCTCATTAGGCTTCTCTATTTAAAGCTAACTATAATTGGCTTACATATTAAAAATAACAGTGACAAATGCAGATTAGGATGCACGTTTGTGTGGATGAGCACTTGAGAACTCAATCTCTGGCAGAAAGTAACTTGAAGAAGAGAATAATTGAGCCCTCTTTGTTACAGGTGAGGATGAAAAACACTTCATTTCTTCTCAGAGAGAGTCTGAGCAAAAAGTACTCTCTCCAGCTGAGATATCTGGGAATTGCCAGTGTCAGAGTACTGTAGTGAGGAGTGAAGCTGTTTCCTTGAGTTGCTTTACTCCTGGAAATGGTCACTGATTTTTGGGCTTTGGTTCTAAGGGGAGCTGTAGGAGGCCAATTTGACACAATTGCAAGAACTGGAGCTGTGCCTGGGACAAGGCAGTTTGGTGACTTCTGAGAGGTTCTAGGAGGCTTTTAAGGTGCTTAAATCCTCCTGGGTGTTGAGGAACACACCTAGAGCAGGTAGCTGGGTGGGAGCAGCGGGAACTGCAGGCTGGGTGATGGGTGATGAATGCTGGAGCCCCTGGCAGGGAGCTGTTGATTGTCACTGCCCCTTTGCACCAGAAGGACACAGGACCTGTGACAGCAGCCAGGTGACAGAACACTCAGGGACAGCAGGAGCTCTGCAGGAAGAGCCCTGACTATGGCTTACATGCACTGTGAAGGTACAAATGCCCAGGGGGTGTCCCCAAAAGGCCCCAGCTTGAGCTGTTTCTGTGGTTCTGTGCCACGATTAAACTCTTCAGGACCTTGTGTAAATGTGAATGTGGGGTATATGTGGAGCCAAGTGGGACACCTGGGGTTCTCTGCAGCTGCCCATGGGGATGGGGCATTGGTACCAGCAGTGAAAATCTCTCGTGGTCGGAATCTGGCAGCCAGAGTGGCTCCTGAATTCTCAGACAGGAAAGTTTCTGAAAATGTCATTCATTTCAATGTACCTATATATTAAATGTATATAAACGTATTGAATATCTTTGTAACTTGCTCCATCTTTGTTAAATATATGTAGTGGTCAATGGGGAGCAGTGACATTTTTTTTTTAATAAAAGGAGCTGTTTGCATTCAGCCTCACAATAGCAGTCTGCTGGTGCTGATTTAAGTAAGTTACTATATTTGCATTGCTTTGCAGTCTTTATTCCAATGGTGTTTCCTATGAGTGTGATGGATAGTACTAGTTGGAGCATTGTTGTAAAACCACTTATTCTCAATTTATTTCCTCTACAAAAATTGTATTTCACTCATTCAACCACCTACATGGAATTCTTTGCCCAGGGAAAGAATTCATTTTGATTACCAAGTTTTTCTTAAAAAAAAAAACCTAAAAAAATTTTTAAAAAATTTTTAAAAAAATTTAAAAGAGTAAATGATAATATACAAACATTGCTTATACAGCTCTTTCTATAAGGACTTTCAAGCCCTCAGATTTCTTTCAGAAATAAGGAAATATTTCAGGAAGCAGCCATTGTGTTTTCCAGGAACATCAATCACAAAGTCCAAGCACTTAGCAGAAATGTCTAGCTGGGCTCTCCTAATTCTCACACAGTCTGCAAACTCAATGTATAATTTGTATGCATAAAGAAACATCCTTAATCACAACAATCTAAATCAGCAATGAGTCATAGTTAAAAGTATAATTGCAGTTTTGATTTTAGTATCAAAATATTCATAGTTTTTATTACGTGACAAGTATCTGATGACAGCTATTTTGTTCATAAGTTTCCTCCATACAGAAAATTCTATATAGGTAACCTTTTTTTTTCCTCATTTTTAATCGAAGGAAAAGAGGAGAATATTGATCATCCATTGTATTGATAAATTCACATTTCAAAACAATAAATTAATGTGTGTATGCACATTTGCTTGGTTTTTTTAAATGGTTTGCTTTTAGAATAGCAGAATTGTGCTGCACTTCATAAATCTTTATACTGGCTGTATGTCAGATGAGCATCAGTAGTTTTATAGAGCAGGTGCAGCTGTAGTGCAGGTACAGGAAGTAACAAAATCAGTGTGATGGGATGAGTGGTTGCAATGTGTTATTCCATAAAAGCACACCTACTGGGCACTGCTAGGAGGTATAATATGTAAAACATATATCAGCTTCAACCCCTTTAGCTCTAAGTGTAAATTTATTAACCACAGAAGTATACTCAGGTATTTTAAACCACACATGACTATTGCTGGCCACATTCTGTGTTTAATAACTGCATTGAGCTACAATTCAAAACCATTTCCTGATTTTTTTTGTGTGTGCCTCATCTGATCTACCTTAACCCCACTTTCCAGGAACATACTGCAGGTCCTTGTCAGACTAACTTGGAATAAGGCAAGAAATGAGAACCTCTATATAGAACTGTAAATTTTAACCCCAATGTTGATTTTTCAGTGAGTGTTCTGTGTGTGTTTCTAACTTTTGCAAAAAATCAAATTGGATCCTGTATTGTTTTCTCCATTCCATAGCCTTGGAGTTTTTAAATATGGCCAGCATAGGATTGTCCTAGTAGGTTTTAAATATGTGGAAGGCACACAGTGGTGACTTGTAGTTTCCTTCTATCACCTAGTGTAGAAGTAAATTACATTTTCAGGCAAGATCAATTAATCTATAAAATTTCTGAGGTTATGTTGAAATAGAGTCAGAAGGACAGAATGAATGAATGAATGAATGAATGAATGAATGAATGAATGAATGAATGAATGAATGAATGATGCATGATTTGTATGGCCAAATTTCTAAATACAGAAAAGGTCACCTGAGAAATACAGTAAATCAAAGAGAAGAGGTAAGGAGTGGAACCAGAACTGTAAATTGAACTTATCTTTCTGTCACTACACAGACTTCACACATTATTTTCATTAATTGCACAGCCTTGCATCCAACCATCAAACCCATGAACTTCTATAATTAGTGATGCTCTGAAGAGGTCTAAGGACCTGGGGCTAAGACTTGGTGTTGTGCTTTAGTGTTTTGCAATGTAGACTGGAGTAACCAAATAATTGTTTTAATTTTATAGAACTAAGTGAGATTCATACCAAGTGACTTGAAATCCTAAATACTTCATGGACACTTGTGATTTATTTGTGTGCAAATGCTTAGCTGTAGCAAACCAACAAAAGTGCTTATGAAAACAGGGCTGTACTCTAACAGAGTACAATTAGAATGACCAGTGAAAAATTTCTAGGCCAAGAGGCTCATTTCAGTTGCATTTCATGTGCCAGGTTTGTTGACTAGTTTTGTCTTTTTCCATGGGGAAAGGATCTGTTAAAGTATCAGTCTCCCCATGTTCAGTTCATTACAGATAGCTATTTTTATCTTTTTCATGGAGTTTACTTGGAACCAGAGATGTTTCCATCAGACTGCATATTCAGTGGACTTAAATAGGTTTTTAGGACACTGGAAAACAAGCATCTGTAAAGAAGGTGTGAGTGGGTGTTTTTTGTTTTGTTTTGCTGTTACTAAGATATGATTTGGCAGCCCAAAAATGAGATGTTAAGTCTGCTATAACAAGCAACAGCCTAACCATGCTGAATCCTTGAAATGTGTGACCTGGCCTACCCTCCAAGACCAGGGCAATGCTTTGATCCCCAGGACTCTCTGTCACCAAGAAGACAGACTAATCTGAAAAGGATAAGGGTTTGTTCCAGGACTAATCACTGTGCAGTGGCAGGGATGCAAGAATTGGGAACGCTACAACTCGTTATTCATAACACACATCCCTCTGCTTAATAAATCTTGAATACAAACATTACAAGCAAATGATGATCTCCTTCAGCTGGCTGGGTTCCAGAGCCATTCTGTTGTACCTCAGAATGTGTATTTGTCAAGAGACTAATTTAAAGATTTTCTGATTAGTTTTACAGGAATAGTTATATTCTATTGCGAGGCAGCAACTTTCCGATGATACACATAAAAAATTGTAAACTAAACCTGTAAAACTTCTAACATTTCAGTGGGATCCTGCCCTGTTAGACCATGGAAGGATAAAAAGAGACATCTTTGGATCTGGGAAGTTTGTAGTTAGCTGAAAGATAAAACACTTGTGGTTCTAAGGTACCCTAATTAGAGAGTAAACAAAAAATTTGCATAAAGCTGTTTTGGATTCCTCAATCCTAACCAGCCACTTCTCCATGAAAGAAAAAAATATATAAATCTGGGAATGTTTCTTCCTTTTTTTTTTTCATTTTTATTATAAGAGGAGAGAACTGTAAGGTTTTTAAAGTCTGAAGAGTTGAGCTGTGATGAAAACTGCCATTACCACTTTCACACCTGATTGCAAGCCACTGCAGTCAATACTGTTCTACTGACAAAGCAGTGTCAGCCTGTCAGGTTGGGATTTAACTCTGGCCTTTCAAAGCTGCTGTCCTGGAAGTGTGGAGAAGTTAAATGAAAACCACTGATTCTCATTTGAGTTTCCTGGGTTTTTAATGAAAGGTTTCTAGTGCTGCTGTAGCTGATGTAGCTTGAGTGCTTCATCTTTTGCCATGATTCCTGCAAGCTTGAACAACTTCTGTATTTATGGAGGTGACTTGCTTTCTGTATTTATCAGGTGCATTCACAGCTGCCAAGAGGACTGCCAGCTTGAGGCTGCACATTTTCATCACTCTGACTCTAAATAAAATCCATATTAAGACTATCAACTAATTTGTAGCTGCTCTGGCAGGCGGCAATGACATTTTTGGACATTGTTGATAGGAAGTAGAGTGAAGCAACCAAAGCTGAGCAAGATGGGGAAGCTTCACATCCTACTGATATCTTGAGTCATGGTAAACTGCCAGAATTTGAATTAGAGCTCTCCTCTCAAATATATTAATCTCTGTTACCAACAAAGCTAAAAATTTCTAGGGTAAGATGTGCTTTCTTTTGTCCAGTTTCCACTCTGTCTCACAGCTTTATCACTCTGTTCTGGATAAGATCCTGTCTATCAGTTCCCTTTGCCCCAGTTAAAATCAGTCTAATGTACTGCTGGATCAGGGTTTCTCTGTCTCTGGTTACTCATGCAATTTCTCTAAGTGCTTTGATGAAGTGAAGTTCTGAATTTTTAGGAATCAGCTGCTTCTCAGCGGCAGCATTGCCCTCTGGTGGATACATGATCCCAGTGGGAGAAAAGGGGGAAAGAAAAAGTCACGTGGATTGGCCCTTTTGTGTTTTTCTTTATTCCACCCAACTCTCTGTGAATCTAGAGGGTGGATAAAGCATTAAAGCTACACTCCAGAATCTTTTTCAAAAATCTTGGAAAATCCAAGCTTACATGACCTTTCCAACAATTAATAATCATGTGAAGTGTACATCATTACTGACCATAGCATTAAATGGAACCTTGTGGTAGATGGAAACACTTTTTAAAAGTGTAAGAAATCTTCAGTACACAAGGAGTGTAAGTACTATAAGCAAAAGTATTAGACAGCACATAAATGAATTGAGAATGAGGAAAAACACTTTCCAAGAGACAAAAAACCTCTTTACTGGCATCATTAAAATAATTCTAGAATATGCTTAATTGAAACTTCCTATTTATAACTGAGCTAGAAACTTTAGACTCTGAGCCCAAGTAAATCTTAAGGCACATAATGAAGCTGGTCACCAAAAGAAATGAATAATAACTCTAAATCATGAAAAATTAAAAAAAAAAAAAGGACTGAAAGCTTTAGAAATGGGATGTAGTTCTTTATGCAACTAACTGAGCTGCAGATGATGATGATGATGAGTCTCTTCAGTTACTGGACACTAGTCTGAGCTTTGTGTGTTGTACTGAGAATAACAACAACATCAATACCCAGCAATATAAATAGCCTATTTAAAGATTTCTCATTTGTGAGCCTTTCAGAAAACATATTTGCACACATGAGGAACCTTTTAGTCCATGAGCTTTCTTCAGACCACTTCTTTGGATCCCTCATTTTTATGTTAAGGGGCTTTGTTGTTGATGTTCTAGAATTCCATGAAGGAATGATATATTAAAAGCTGAGTCATCATTATTTGATGTATATTAAATAAAAAAAAAGTGAGGAGGATATTAAGATATATGAAGGTTTTAATGATTTAAAAGCTCTTTAATGGTCTTATTATATGTCTCTCTGGTGAAAACATGATACTTTCATTCTGGAAAGAACTGTGGAGCTATTTCAAAGTGTAGAATTAAACGAGAGTGCACAGACATTATATCTCACTCTAAACATCTTAAAAATGGCATGTTTCTTTTATGTGCTAAAGATTTAATGATACAGATTTTAAATAATGGAAATGGGCAAAGTAAGCTGCAACTGGGAGAGATTTGAACTGAAAATTTTCAAATGATCTTTTGATGCCCCTGTATAAACTCAAGCTACAACAAGTAATATTAAGAGATAAAAGTAATCTCTCTTGCCTTTGTTGCTCTAATTCATTATTGTTTTTAAAAATGCAAATACTGAGAAGAAGGTATATCAATAGCAAGCTCATTATTGAAAAAAAAAATTCTGTATCAGGAATAAGTAACTAGAAACATGATATCAGTACCAGAGAAGAAAATTCCAGCTTTGATTGCTGTATTTCTAGCTAAAATCTGAACATCTCTTTATGGCAATCACAGTTTCTGTGCTTTGGATGTTATTAGATGGTTTAGATATGGAAAATGATTACTATTTAAATGGAGGAGGAGATTAAAGTCAGATAAATTCTCTTTAAATCTGAATGGAATGATCATAGGAAACAAAACTAAATCTACCCTCATGTAACAGTTTTTGATTAAACAGTGTGGAAATACTAGATATCTAAACCAAATTTGGATCCCAGTACAAGCTGAAATTCCTATTGTTGCCTCATCTGTAGCTATTCAGAGCTAATTCGAAGCATGTATAATCAGAGACTTACAGCCCTAATGACAGTAGTCACTGTCTTCCATGACACATTTTGTTCCCATTTAATTTTTTTTTAATTTCCCCCCTAATGATTGTGGGATGTTTTCAGATTTCTTTACAAATACATTTTCACTTTTTACCTAAGAGATACACTTTTTATTTAGAGTGCTTGGTTCTAAGCAATTTTTTTTTAATCTGTCTCTTTTATAAGCCATATTTGGAATAAAAAGCACAAAAGCATTATCTCCCTATTTCTCACAGGAGATTAATTGGAGCAGGGAGCAGTTGCTTGAAAGTAAATTTTCAATGAAGCTTGTCTTTCAAAACTGCTTGTATTCACAAACCATCTGCCAGTTCCTCCTTAATTTACCGAAGCTTCTAGGACAATCTTGGCCTTTTATGGAAACAAAAGGAAAAACAATGCAAAGAAGTTTTGATCTGAAAAAAAAAAGAAAAAAAAAGTTGAAATAAAAACCTTTATGGTTCTCTCAAAAATAATTTTAAAAAATCTATGAAAATAGACCAATGTTTAGGAAAACTTTCTGTTTCCAATTTGACTATTTTTCCAAGTCTATTTTAAATGAAAGTTTATCTACATGTTTCCAATTAGAGGAAAATTCCACCATGAGAATATAGATTTTGGCCTCTCTCATGCTTATTCTGTTTTATTTTTTGTCCTCCATACCATTTTTTTTTCTGACCACTTGGCAGTTCAGTTTAGTCCTGATTATGGTTTCTACTGGCTGGAAAGCAGAATGGAAGTTATTTAGTAGCATACAGCAAATTCTGGAAAAGCCTTCTGATGTAATTGCAAGTCATTGGGAGTGATCCTTTACATCACCTCTAGAATACAACAAGGTAAATGAAAAGGACTCTGGAAAAAGATCCATCCATAATTATTGTTAAATAATTTAAATAGGTTTTAATGACTGCACTTTAACTTTTTCAAAATTTCATATGAATTAATATAACTATATTAACAATATAAATTAATATTCTTCTTTCAGTTTAAGTAAACTTTAGTCTGTTCTGCCCATCCTCAACTTTCATTCCTCTTCAATCACTTCTAATCAGTGCACTTCTTTGTGAGCTGTTGTTTTCAATCTTGTAGAATACATCCCATGAGAGCACTTCTATCAATGCATTATCCGTCCTGGATTATCACTCTGTTCACTATTAATTCATGAGATTGATTCACCCCCTTCCTTGTAGAGAAATATTAACATGTAATTAAGATACAAATCCAAATGTGAGAGCATAATAACAGGAAAGCCATCTGAGGGAAACAAAATCACAGCAGTGACATGTTCTAGAAGAGGGCTGCAGCTGAAGATTAATTGGTGAGCACTCACAGTGACAGCAGATAACTCATGTGTTGCATTGACACGGGGAATGAAAGAGCTGGAATCTGCAGACTCTTTGTCATAAATAAAAGAGATGGCTTTCTGCAGAGCAATTCCTAAATCTGCTTACGTGTAAAATATTTTTCATGTTGAAAATATTTTGCTGAATACTATGCAAAATGTGTGTAGTTGCATTGTAGTCAGATCAATTCACACCCCCTTGGCTCTTCTATGTTACTTATATTATCAACCAGCAGCTGTGACTTCAGACAAGAGCAAACTTTTATTAAGATCACACTACTGAGGCAGCAAATGGGTTAATGGCATTCTGATTTTGTGTTTGGCATTTGCTGCTCAACTCTTACAAGGTATATAAGCACACAGGACAACACTTCATTGGTCTGGAGTTCTCTTCTGTGTTTATGTGCATGTGTGTGCATCTGCTTTGCAGTAAAACTTCAAATTCCTTGGGGCACTAACCAGATTTACTAAAAAGGAAGTAGATTGCATTTAATGCACTTTTACACTGGTGAAAGACAGGTGAAAATTTTGAAGTGGGAATTTTTGCAGGAGATGATTTGTGAAGAGAGGGACAAAGGTTAAAAAGAAATACTTTGAAGTCACGTCTCTGAAAATTACTTCATCTTTTTTAAAGATTTTAATGCACTGCAAAGAGGTTCCGTGCAAAGTTACTTGTGCTGAGAATACCACGGGATGAAGAGCACAATTCCAGTAACACCTTCAGAAGGTGATACCAATAAGTGAAAATGCACATACAATTAGGCACTAAAATATTCATAACATTTCAGCAATGGAAGTGTTATATTATAAGAAGGTAAGAACAAAAGCAGATAATGAGGCATTAATAGCTAACTATTACATAAAGTACATTTGAATCAGATGGACAAAAAATGCAGCTCGTTTGTTGAGTATGAATTCCAAGTGTCTAAAAATTCTCATAGAAAATATAAGTTGAGATTAAATTTCAAAGTGAAAGATATTAGGGGTTTGCAAAATTCAGAATGAAGTAGAGGGGTTTTGCAGAATACAGAATTAGCAATTTGATCTAACAGTAGCTGAGACACCTCTTATCCCAGATTCCATCGGAGTCAGGACAAATGAGTTTCATCAACTATTTAAGAAGGTTCTGCTGCACAAACGAATGAAGATATCCAAGTTGCCTGTAAATAAGACACATGGACAGCCTAGGTTTTAATCCTGGATCGCTTTGTTTTTTCCTTCCATACAAAGATTAAGAGGTGTTTTTGGGAAGAAGTCTTTCTCCTCCCTGAAACTTCACTGACTAATGATGGCTGATATTGACCACAGTGAGGTAGGTTAAATGTGAGAGATCAGTGTTTGGAATTGTATCTTCCAGCCAGTCTCCTCAGCAGTCTGTAATAGGAACATGATTGATCCTCCTTCCTTCCTCAGTCCTATTCTTCACTCTGTATGAAAGGATAAACTTGATAACTCTGAAATCCACCTTGCAGCACACGTGGTAGGGTGCTACAATGGTACAGTCATTCCAACCAAACCAAAAAAGTGCATGTATTAATTACACAGGTTGCAAAGACACCCAGGAGTTGGGAATTTGGGCATGAAGTTCAGGCAACTGTTTGTAACCTTATACAGTTCTCTTTAATATGGCAGAGCTCAGCACTGAAAATCATAATCATGAAGTCTTCATCCTTCAAGAAACTCTCTGCTAATCTCTATCAGGTGGTACAGATGTAGAAAAGTCCTTCTCTCAATAATTTAGGCCATTATCAAAATATTACACTAAAAATCCTGTCCTGAATTTTTATTAGGATTATCCTATAAAAGACTCAGTTTTGCAGTCCTTGGCTTAATAGCTTGCATGTCCTGAACAGTGAAATAACACTGAGAGATGTGTATGAAAGAATTCATGTCCTTCCCATCATCACATTCCAAATATGTCCACAAGTAGCTGGTGCAAAGTTAGTCACAATGCCAATTTGGACTGGAGATTGTATTTATCTTTTGATGGATGGTGTAATTATACCAAAAATAATTAGGATTGGCTTGAAAAAGTGTCTATTGAGTTGGCCCTTTTCAGCCATCCTTTTTAGAATCATCCTGTCTGAACTAATAGAAAGTAAATAATGGTTAAAAGGTAATGAGAAGTAATGGACCTTATACAGATTGACTGTTGATTGGGTACCACCAATTTGCAGCATTTGTTCTTCCTTCAGGGCCCTCGAGCTGTGCAGCTCCCTAGCAACAATGAAATCTGCTCTGAGATATTCTCATACAGAAAAAGCTGCACTTGCCAGCACGGTATGGTGATAATCGAGCTGGCAGCAGAGCTGAAATTGCTGTGCAACAAACACCCTTACATTCTGCAAGATGTTACGCTCTGCATTGTGCGTGGCAGCCACGCTTATAATGCATTGCCTCTCGAGAAAATATTTTCATACTTTAATTTGTTTTCCATATGCAAAGGTTGCTGTGATGGGGAGGGTGTGTGTGTGTTTGTCTTATGCTTACAGTGTCAGAACGCTGTCAGTATTGGTATTCTGAGGTGTTAATCTGCAATAATATACAGAGCTATGTTTGGACAATCCAGATCTGGACTCCAGCTTCTTCCACATATTTGTGTTGCACTTCTTTGCTACATTTGGATTTAGAGGAATCTTTTCCCCCACGCCTTATTTTTTCGTGTATGAAAGAAGAAAATATTATTTGCATACAACATGGGGCTGAATTAAGAGAGACAAAGGGGGTAGTTTCAGTGATAAAAATCTTAATTATTGTATTATATTGTGAAGTGATTAGGTAGAGATGGTACTGTAACATTCATCCACTAGGAAAATAGGCAAATCTTGTCCTATCTGGTCCACTGGCTCTATTAGCATTGTGTCATGTTCTAGTCATACAGGAAAATGGCATCAAAAGTGCAGCATTCCAGTCATCTGCTGAATTTCACTCTGTTAGAAATTACTAAGAATCTAAGTAACCTAACCTACCTTGTTGAGGTCTTTTTTCAACATAGAGCACAAACCCTCAGTTAATTTTCCTTACAAAGAACTTTACAACAAATTTCTTATCTCTAATTCAAATATTAAAATAATTTACAAATGTTATAGCTCTTATTATTTTCTGTAGTTAAAGTTCATATTGGTTTTAGTTTTGAGACAAGAATGCTTTAATATCCTATTGAGGACAACGTCTTAGCACATTAAGATAGAATATTTTTGGTACACATTGTAGTTTGTGGTAATTGGGAGTGGGGCTGTGGCTGAGCCTCATCCCCCATGGGCTACAGCTGTGAAAAGCAGGTGAGAAGCATTGACAATAATGAGCCATGGAGTGCCCAGGGGCACTGACCAACCACCAAAGGGAACAGAGGGCACACAGGTGCAATGCACGAACAAGGAGGGGTATAAAAGGTTGGGCTAAAGGACAAGAAGGGCAGGTGCTTGAAGACTTTTGAAGTGGTGTGGTGTTACTCTTTGTGGGGAGACACCTGAAGCTTTCTGGTGGGGTAAGGTGTTACTCTGTATAGGCAAATACTTAAAGCCTTCTAAAATTGTATGATGACACTGCCTTGTGGCCTTCTTGACTGTGGCATATGCTATGACAGAATATTATTCTGTTTTTTGTCAGAATATTTCTCTTTTAAATAGTATTTTCTGAATTCAGGTCTTGAACTCTTTTCAGGGCTCTACTCTTATCACTTTGTTATACTCAAGTAAATCGTGTTATTGTTGGGATGTTATATTTAAGTGGTTTTTTGTTTGTTTGCCCTTTTAAATGAGACAGGAATACAACTAATTAAAAACTGCACACATACCTGGTCTTGATAGCATTTATCCCTTTTTTACCATTTGTATCCTTTTCCTTAACAAATGTGATTGCAATCTCCACAACTGTGCATGTTACTTTAGATTTCTTTTTGGTTCAAAGGCCTGGGATGCCATCTTTTTTTTTTTAATCTGATAAATAGCATGCCCTTAATGGATGCTTCATCAAATCTCTGAATTGTTAACACAGATGTAATATCAAACCATTTGGAATTCCAGATCCTTGTAATTGCCTGGTTGTCCAAAAGTAGTCTTGAAAAGAATATTGAGTTCATTTGTTATGTGTACATCAGCTTATTCCAGTTTTGAGCCTGGCAGTGTCAGGGAGTAGCAACCAAAACCCACGTAAAGCAAAATGTATGCAGGATGTTGACTTTATCTGTGGCTGCATCCCTTACTCCCTTTCCTGTCCTCTTCCCTCAGAGGTGGGCTGCAGTCTTCAAGGGGTGGGGTAGGGGCATTTCAGTCACACCCTGGCTTTGGTCAGTAACTTAGTCCTCCCTTGTTGATAAAATTGAGTTTTGGCAAAGTTTGTGTAGGCTGCTGCTCTTCCTTGGTTTGAGTCCCTCAAGTGTAAGGGGTTTCCATTGCACAGAGGATGCAAAGTCACCTCCATGAGGCAGTGATGTGGCTTTGCCCTAGGTGTGAGTGCAAATGCAAACCTTGAAAAGATATAGGTTAAAGAAAATACTGTGTACAATTAGCTGTCTTTGATTTGGCATTACCTTTGTTTGTTGTGCCTGCTGAGGTTGATGCAATTTAATCAAGGCAAACAATTCTAAGTAGCCGAAGATGGATTTCAAGAGAGGTGGTGATTTCTTGGTTTGGCTATACATGCCTCTGTGCGATGTGAGTGGAAGAGTGGAATGTGGTCTTTAATTTCCATTGAGTGGCTTTGAAACAAGCACTGTAGGGATAGATTTGGTTGGCTCAGTCCTATTGTTATTCTTTTAATCTACCCTTGTGTGAAACCTGATGGCTGCTTTTACTATGTGTCAATTTTCCAAGTATTTCGGAGATCTGTCTTAATGTGTTTTGACAGAAAGAAGTTGAAGTTTTTGTTCTTTATGCCAGTTCTACAAAACCAAAATCATCTGAGATAGTGTTCAAATTTCTATTCTCCTGGAGAACAAAACTTGGTGTCTGTTTCATCTGCAATAAAAAGTGTGCCAGGATCTTGAAGTGTAGCAGGTCTGGGTTTTCATATGTGCTCATTTTGGAGAATCTTGGACAGGTTTGAATTTATAAAGGTCTGATTCAGCATGTAAATGAATCTGGTTTTGGTTTAAAAAATGCCAGAATGATACTTTACTCAAGATCATTGAAACTTAATCTATAAGAGGGTTAAGGTATTCAGGCATTAAAATCTGAAAACTGGCACACTACTTTTCCCTAGAGAATTTGTTATTCTGTTATTAGCTTGTGAATTACATAATTATTTGAAATATCTGTGTTTTGTTTTTTGAGGCAACCTGAAGTACGTCTGTTGGAAGCTTTTAACTCTAGTAGGGGAAACTTTTTTTGAGATTTGTTATTTTGGGAAAAAAAAAAAAAAAACCCACCAAATCAGACAGATGCAGGGGAAAAAACAACCAAAAAAACACCAAAAACCAAATCCAACCAAATAAACTCCAACAAAAAATAAACCTTTAAACTGCCTTCTCATCTCAGAAGTTAAATACAGTTTTCATGGGTTGCAAGGTAACAGTTTAGGGCAAGTCTTCTGTAGCAACCATTTTATCATTTTACCTACCTGGCTCCTCTTGTTCCCACAATAATCATAAAGTTGTTGGCTGTATATTGCAGTGTATGTGTGTTGTCAGCAATTGGAGTAGATGTCTTTTTATTTCCTGTTCATTTCCTCTAGATATAGCACAATGTGTGGGAACTTGCAGTACTACCTGATTATGAAACTTAAGGGATGACTAAGACAAAACACCAAGGAAATTATTTTGTATTCTCTCCTTTTCCAGTGGTTCATCACCAGTGCCTGAGAGGCAGTTTCATGCCAGCTCAGAAGTAGATACATTTCAGCTGGGGATGTGCAAAATACTTTTTGTAGTGTTTAAACTTAGAGGTACATAATATTTCCCAGGTGTAAGGACACCAGTGGTTTTTAAGGAAGGTATCAGGTGTTCTATAAATAGTGCTGGGTGTGGTTCTGGGTTAATTTAAGAGGAGTAACTGACTTAAGAAAGACTGCTCATATGTTTTCTGTGTCTCTTCTGCCTGGCACCTATTCCTGGACAATTCCAGAAAGAGCATCAGTGAGGGTAAGCATGAAGAAAGACTGCTCTAGGGTATTTTAAGTGTTTGTGGCTCACAGACTCCTGAGTGACAAGTGGTATCTGATTTTGATTGCTGACTTTTTATTCAATTTAATTTTCTAATCCATGCTTGAAACAACCTGGCTCACTCACACCTTAACTGTGGACTGTGTCAAGAATTATCTCCTATTTTTTCTTCCTTCTGTTTCTTTCCAGGGCCCTGTGTGTTTGCATTGGGGAAAATTGTGAACAGTGTGAGGTTGTTTGAGCACTTTCCCATTTTGAGTGTGATTTTATAGCTTTATGTAATGTCCTGCTGTGGTCAGCACTGTTTCAACTGGGCAGTCCTAATCTATGAAATTCTTCCTCTTAAAGTCTTACGGGTTTGATTGTCCTTGCTACATTCCTCCTCCTTTTGCTGATAGGGGTTGGTGGAAATATATATGAGCAGCAGGGATGTGTGCAGTGGCATTCTATTGGTGTGATGAGGTAGAAAGCATGTTATGGTGACAGGAACTGCATAGAAGAAACTTGGTTTGCTCTGGAAGCAGAGTGAAACTGGAGCATTTTGTTGTTTATATCTTGAAAGCACTTAAGAAACTAAGTGTTGGGCAGAGAGGAGGGATGTAGCACATGGATAAACAAGTGACAGCATGTTCCATTTGCACCACTCAACTGACAAAGACACAGCTTTTTAGGTTATTTTGGAAACTTTCTCTGTTGCCTAGAATCTCAATATCAGACCAGTAGTAGATGCTAGATAATGAGCCCTTTTTCAGTGAAATTTGGGAGCATCTGCTAATAATACTTTTCAGGGTATTATATCAAGAAGAAAGAAAAGGAATGCAAAACTGGGGGGAAGCTCCAAATGTATTTGAAACCAAAAGGTATTGTGTGAGAACTGAGGCTTTGGGACGCTTTATGGGCAATTAGACTTAAAGGAGAAATCTAAAAACGTAAAGGTATTGAATTGTTGCATTATAGCTCTATTGAATTATGTCAGAAATCCCTGGCAAAGGTTCTCAAATTTAGTGATATTTCTGTAGTCCTAGTGGTTCCAGAATTGATAATAGACTGTGAATATTTTGTGTTAAATTTTAATAGCCTGTGAGTAAGAGTATTTTAATTGTAGTCCTGTATTTTGTATGAAAATTTGAGTCAGCATGTGGAAGAAAGTCAAATCTGAGGTCAGTTGTTTGGAAGTTATTTTACCAGATATGGGCTGCAAAAACAGCTCTTGGTCCCCCAGTTTAAACTGAAAAATAAATGGGATATGCTCTTTTGTTTTTTGTCTAGAGAATATGGAACTAGGCTCTTGTTTCATAAATGGAGTGTGTTTGCTATTGGCTTATATTTAATAGACTTATTTTCTGAATAAAATGAAACAAAAATTTGAGGCAGCAAATATAGAAATTTAAAACCACAATTGTCTGGTCAGGCAAATCAAGCTGTTCTTCAGCAGCACATCCTTGCACATTGGTGATATGTTGAAGCAAATAGAACAGCTCTTAATCCTATGTCATCACTAGCTGAATTTCTGGATAAGAGGTTTTCATTTCTGTACTGATTGTTACCTTTTGTCAACACCTGAGGAATCACATTCTGTTAATATGGTATAAGCAGATTTTTGTTTTGCTTCATCTCCTATCTTATTCAGACTTAGTCACATGTGACTGATCTGCTCTGCTCTCAGCAACAAGTGCCAATGGCATTTGTGGTTTCTTTGATTGGAAAAGGCTTTCCTAGCTCAGGTTGTAATGTGACACTGATAGTGCAACCTGTGCAACACAGTTATGTTCTGCTCAGGAAGCAAAACATGTGAGTCAGCAGATGAATGTAGTTTGCAGTGGCATAAACTGCCTCCTGTGTGTTTATAAATATGTATTTACAGGACACTTTTTTTATTTATGCTTTGTAAATGTATTAAACTAGCATATTTATCATGCAGATTAAACAGGAACTAGTTGTGTATCAGCATAAAGTTATTTCCAGAAAATGTAATGTATTTAAATATGAAAAATCAACATTTGCTGAAGTACTCTTTCAAATAATTGTCTCTTTTCCCACTTAATGCTTGTGCATTTTTGTAGCTGGAGTGCTACCTAGGCTGGCTTGGGCACTATTCAATTTGGTTCAGTTACTACAAAGTTGCTTTATTCTTAGCATATAATAAACATAAAGATCATCTGAAAGTTCTGATAATTTGTATGTTTAGGATTTACAGTACCAAACATAACAATCATATCCCCTGATTATATTGTAATCCAGTGAGCAAATAATACCAATCCAGCTTTTGTGTTCTTAGTGAGTGAAGCAGAAATGAAACAATTTTTGCTGGTAAGGATGAAAATGCATGCTTGTGGCCATTTCCCTAATGCAGATTTGTAATACATGCAGGTATAAATAGGCTCCTATCCCTCTGCAGAAGCTGATTGAGTCCAGACCCTTCATTAATTGGGCCATGCCACCATTCCCAGGCAGCGTGGATAAATAGGTGGAGAGCAGGGCAGTCAGAGCGGATGACCTTGCGTGTGGAACATACAAGTTCAGTGATCTAACCTCTTAAAATCTTTGATAAACTTCAGCGTGACCCATTGGACTGGATGTTTGCTCCTGTGACATGTTAGATGCAAGCTTGGAGCATAGTTTTCAGTTTAATTCAGAGGAATGTGCTTTGTGGTTCCTGGGGGCCTGTGTACAGGGATTAATGGCAGAGGTACCTGAAAAGCATCCCCCAGATCTGAAACACAAACTTTAAGGTTTGCCATTTCTCTACACTGCATGGTGGGCTTTGGGGTCACTGGCACTACCCAGTAAACCTTCTAATGTGAACAGACCTATGTTTTATGAGGAAAGTAGGATTCAGGTGTGGGGATGAAGAGTTGTTTTCAGGGCGTTTTCTGGAATTGCTATTGTTGTTTCTAAAGTTAAGCACTTTTGTTCCTACTGTTGAAGTCCATGAATGCTTCTTTTGACTTTGCTAACTGAGACCACTACACACAGTAGCTATGCAGAGAAGGCGTGTTATAAATGTGTGTAGTTTTAACTGATTGAAATGGCCTGATTTATTATCATGTGAGACTGAAATTGTCTGCTGTGAAAATTTACCTGTAGTCCTTTCAGTAATATGACATTTAAATAAGTCCTCTTTTTCTTTTATTTCCTGCTTATTAATGAGCTCTTAAGGTAGTTAGTCAGTGCAGCTTATCTGTTTTACATAGTTGTGTAAATAATGCAAAAGCAGTAAGATTTTAGTCTTAAGTGTTTTAATGATCTTTCATAATAACATGTTTTAATATGAAGGACACAACTGCACAACATCTTGTTTGTTATATGTTCTTGACATCACTTATATTGATCAGAATTCTCTTGCTAATGACTATTATATTCAGTTTGTTAAATGTCCTTGATAAACCCACTTTAAATTTATTGTTACATTTACTTGATTTGAAGCTTTTTGGCCCAGATGTCTTTGTGTGGCTCCCTAAATTGTGTCCAAATTTTTTAGCTGTGGCTGGTATTGCAAGCCAGAGTAGTATCCTTTGTTTTTTAAATACTTCCTGTGTACATCTGTTTAATCACTTGTCAAGTGTTGAACAAATGTGCTCTCTTTATTTCCTCAGTTGCTTGTAGCTGTAAAATTCAAGAGATTATACCAATGTGAAACTGAGGCAGGTTTGTGTTGGGTTTGCTGATCACAAAGTATCTATAGCATTCTCTTTTCTGTTTCTCTTTAATAGGTATAGTAATAGATATAAATTATTAATATGCCAGTTACTGGCATTGATTATTTAATAGGAGCCTAACAGTCTTTTTTTTGGTACTTTATTATTATTGAAGTCTTTTATATGTAGTGGTATCTTTTATGGTTGCTTTCATATGGAATTTAGCATCAGTGATATGTATTTATATGTATCATTAGTATAGTAGTATTATAATTAAAATTATGGGGAGGAAATGTGCTTCCTCAATTCATGTGGTATTAAGGTTTTGTTTAAAAATGAATGGTTGTTTATCTGAACTCTGAATCAAAGTCAGGTATCTCTTGGCAGGTGTCAGTCCAGGTTAGCTTTTTATCATCAGGTGGTTTTTTTTTTGCTCTGAAATGGAAACCCATAATCTATGTGCCAGCAGGCCTTGAACTACAGTGGAGTCAGGATTTTACAACTATGCTAAACTATAATTATGCTAAGTAGTTTATGCAATGAATTGGGGAAGAAGAAAAGTAAAGATAAGGATTTAATGTCTGAAGGGCCAAGTTAATAAGGTCACTAATTATGTAAATACAATGAACACAATCATTCTTTCAGTTTTCAAGCTATATGTCTGAATAAGTGATGCAGTGCAGGATCTTGATGTTTTGGGGCTGCTGCTAGTGAGGAACATAAAATACTGTTTTCAGCTAGTGACTGTAGAGGTGGCATTGGCTATGGAAGTTCCAGCTGGAAACCAAGGGATAGGATGAGCCACTGACAGCTGCCCTGGCATCAGGCAAATAAGGCCCTACCAAACACTCAGTTCCCTGTTTAAGTGCTTAATTATTAATTATTAACCATCTCCTGTCCCCCCAAAATGTAAGATAACTTGGAAAAGATACTGTGCTGAGCACAGTAAAGTTTTTCTTGTGTCACATAGAACTTAAAGCATGGTATTAAGCAAATTGGATGGAACATGAAGCATCTTGATGTTTCTAAGGGTTTGCATGTCACCTTTTCCACTGCTTAAATCAAATCAATGCCAGTTAAGCTACAAGTCTTGCACTTGATTTGTGGCAGAACTTTGCTGTTTGATTTATTCACTTTCATCAGAATCTGTAGCTTAGTGATGGGGTACATTGCATATGCTAAACTTGTCCTGAGATAGTGAATGTAGTGCTTAACAGCTGGGCCAGATATCAGTCAGGTTTGGATTTGTTCTTCCTTCAAAAGTTTTCAAAAGAAAACTTCAAAACAAGTTCTGAACTACTGAAAGGAATTTGCTCAAAAATACATGCTGCTTCCAGTTGTAACCTCTCAATTGTTGCAGTTATTTTTCAAGACAGCTTATTCATCCTGAATATCCCCTCTGACCAAATTAGTGAGCCCTATATAAGGTGTACTTATGCTTATTTTCATATCTCTGAAATATTGACATTCACTCTCTTTGGCTCTCTGCAGTACAGAGAAATGCTTCATTTCTTTGAAACCTATCATATATTTGTTAGGGAGTTTTAATAGCTTTGACTGCAACTCAAATTTAGACCATCAAATTCTTCTCAACTGCCTCAAACCCTGCATATGGCAGAAGTCTCTGAAAGCTTGAATTTCTAATGCTCATGTTCCCTTACTGCCTTATGTTGTGCTTCTGGTCCTAATCTGACTCACCTCAGATGCTGATGAATTCACTAGTGCCAAGACTAAAACTTGAGAGGATTTCAAGATGTGGGGTTTTTTTTTTTCTCCTTCCTTGTCTGAAGGTGCCTGTTAACTCAGAGTGCAACATCCTTCCTGTGTCTCTTATATAAATTGCTTAATTGTAAGAAGGTTCACATACAATATGACAGACATAGTCTCAAATTATACTGTTGCCATGGAGGACTTGAATTTAATTTCAGCTCCTCAGTGCTTCAGTGTGGAAACGTAACAGCTTCAACAAAGAGGATTTGGAAAGCACCTCCAATGAAGAGCATAGGATTTTGGTTATTTAGGGGATAGGACAGCAGTGCTGCTTGTGAATGATTTCCAGTCAGCTGGGTTAGCTAAATTGAATTTTAAATCTGAGTACTAAAAACTGTTCTGTGGAAAGTAAAAGGGCCTTTTTGTTTTGCAAATCATTATTCTTGCCAGCTAAACCATGAATCTGGATTTGTTAGCTGTTTGTTTGTAGTTTCATATGTGGCAAACGCATAACTTAAAATACTTGGCTATGTACCTCCTAGCCATGAAATAAGGACTGGATAAGGAATTGTTAGAGAATCCAGAACTGAAACTTTAATCTCTTCTGGTGGTTTTTCATGCAAGTGTCCATAATGACAGGTTCAGAGAATATAATATTTTGTACATTTAGAAAATTCTCATGCTGATAAAGAATTTATTGAATTGAAGCTGTTTGTTCTCAACTCCTCTGTGCTCAAAGCATTATTTGCTGAACCTAAAAAGCCACACTATTGTGGTTGTGAAATAATTAAACAGGCTTGAAAGCTATCTACTTGGAAAATAATCTCATTGTAGAAAATACCACCTTTTTCATCCAAACTGTCATCCAAATAATTCAAAACCTAAGTGCAGTATACCAGCCATGACCACTTGGCATCTGTTTCACTAGAAATGGCTTATATAATTTGTTTTGTCTTTATTTTTGTACCTTAGGCTTTTGTCTTCAACTGGATATTTGTTTCAAAAAAGCACATTTGTTTCACTTAGGCTGCTTCTTCTGAAGAGGGTGGCAATCTAGGTTTGAAATCGGGATTTAGAATAACATCCTGATTCTCTCAAGCTCTGAGTGCTCTGCAGTCTGTTCCTTCTTTATCAGGTTGGCACTGACACAATGAGTATTTTTAAGGGGAGAAATAAATGGAAATTAAACAATTTTAAAATGTAAATATATTTAATAGATTAAATATTTTTGATAGTTAATATAAAACTTATTTTTTATTCACAATCCTCTGTGTGTATCTATTGTTAGATGATGGCAGATATGCAACGCAGATGCAAAATCTGCTTACCTCCTCATGTTTAATAAAGAATAAAATACAACAAACAAAGCACAATTCTGCCCACTGTGTTTTGAAAACCAAGCACTGAAATACAGTGTTTTAGTACTAAGACAAGTTCTGCAAGTCTGTTGATCCTCTTTACTACAGAACCATATTACTTGAAAAAGATGAAAAGTTGAAAAAGTTGTTTGGTTATCTGTGTTCAAAAAGGAGGAAATGAAAAGAAATCTTGTAGTTCTCTCTGCCCCTCAAGAATTAGGAGAAACGATAGACCCTGCAATTGTTTTACCTGAGAAATGAACACATTTTGAGGTGCTGGTGTTCCAGTTCCTGTAGAATAAATAAAAAACTGTACACTTCATTTACCTGTGTCTTAATAGCATACTTGGAATGGCTACTGGGACTCTTGTTTTTAATCCAGATTAAAACCTTTGAATCTGTTTTGTAATATGGGGGCATATTGATGGTTGGTCTAATGCCAAAGACTAATGAGTTTTGTCCTATTTTATCTTTGTAGCTGGGGGCAGCTCTGTCAAATACAGAACTTTGGATACAGGTTTTAAGTATCTGCATCAACTTCTGCCATTTGGTGACTTTACTTCTGGGTTTTAGTTTGAGGCAGTCAAAGAAGGTGCAGATCCATTTTAAAAATAATGTCTTCTTTTTGATTCAATCAACTATGTACTCTATAAAATTGTCTTGAAGGAAGCTCCCACACCCCAAAACCACATTCAGGCTGTGTGAACCACCAAGTGACACAGTTGCCTGCAGTGCAATGATATTTTGAAGTAGAATAAATGCTGAACAGGCATCATCATCACTGCAATCTTTCATGCAAGCCCACCATTATGGTGTTCTGGTGTCTCAGCTTATGTTCTAATATGCTTCAAAGATGGTAGTGTTTTAAAAAAGTCTGTTTTAACCAGCCTGCTGTGGTGTGTGTCCATACTGTGAAAAGTAAAATGCTAGTGAAAAGGTCTTGCATTGTTCTGAATACTTATAGTATTCAGATACTTATAGCTAGTGGGAATGAGGAAATGGACTTATTTTTTTCATGGAGAGAGGGATATCCTCTGGTTTCTGCGTGGTGATTTGTGTAGCATAAAAGATTTATTTGTTTATATTTATGTAAATAAATATACTACTTTCTACTATCTTTGGAGTAAGATCTAAAACTAAATCAGTCTTATATTGTCTAGGAGAAACTACAATTTGTATTTTCTTCTTACAGCTCAAGCATTTTTGGTTCTGTGATGCAATTGTAGCTGACAGAAAGGTCTAGTCTTAAAATGGTCAACCACATCTAAGAGTTAAAACAGACTCTAAAGCAGTAAAAGTTCACCTTAAAAATAAATAATAATCAGAATAAAAAAGGAAGCTAAGAGGTTTGGTGTGTATGTATAAAAGCTGCTCTTTTCTTCAGGCATTAGCTTCCTGCCACACCTGGTCAAAAAGATGCTGGTCAAAAGCATCTTTTTGAGGTCAGATTGTAGTATACATGAAAAAGAGGTCATATAAACTTGTGTCTTACTTGTGTAAAGCCAGTAGACTTGTTTTAGTTTAAACTGATATTACTGAATTTAGATTTTAGCCCAGAGCTTTACTGTAAAAAACCACACGTATTAAAATCATGCATCCAGGGAAAAAAAATTCCTTCAGGTTGACCCTTCCCCCACTACTTCTAGTCAGACACGCTTGTTTTTCTGTGACATTTAGGTGTGGAAACTTTCTCAAGAAATTAAAATGATGTGACAGATTACTGTATGCACAAGAAAGAGGTGGTGACATTTCTTCCTTGACAGAGGAGCTGTATGGTGATACAAGTTTTATTTTAACATACATCTAGTTATGAAATGTGCTTTGTTTTACATTGATTAGAAATTTGTGAAGAATAGCTGGTGTTTTATTAACATTGATGAAGAGCATGCCTACTACATTTGGCATGCAGTTGCCATGGCAACTGTACTGTAGAGTGACCCAAATTAATTTTCCACCAGTCACTAAGTGCCCTGTCAGGTTTTTTTGGCTTTTTTTTTTCCTTGTGCTTGGGATAAGCAGGCTCTGAAGTACGAAGTACTTGGGTTTTTTTTTTTGGGTTTTTTTTTTGCCTTATGATTTGTCTCTTGAAAGCCATGTTTGAGCTGTGTTAATCAGCGAAAATCTCCCACCTTCATTTGTGCAGTTGAATGCATGCTATTTAAATCTCGGTATTATTGAGAATCACTTGAATGAATAACAAGTAATTGAATGGAAGTAAATGTACAATATCTTCATTGTAATTGGAGTAGACAACATAGAGTATGGTCATTTGCAGCCTCTGGCTTTGCACTGCTCTGCTGCTTCCACATCCAGGTTTCTGAGTCCCTCTTAGAGAGCAAGTCTTTACTGAGCCTGATCAGAGAGGGAGCAGAGAATACCGTGCCCTGCGTATTTAGCTTGCTCTCCAGAATTCATTAGCAGGGAGCTCAGTGAATGCTAGTAACCATCATTTGGTAATAAAAGGATACAAATTCCTGATAGAGATATTGGCTGCTTATTGCTGGTGTGCAGCTGATTGCCACTTCCAAGTGTTTGTAGCTGGTTTGTCATGTAAGTGACACGAAAACAGCCCTTCAAGTTTAAAGTTACTATTCCTTAATTATTTGTCACTGTCATATGACACAGCATTTTGATGCCTGGCAAGGACCAGGAGGGTGATTGTCTGTACTTCCCCTTGCAGGACATGGTTTTGCCTCACCCCTGTCTTTGTTCCCAAAGGATTTCTGTCTCTGTATCAATGAATGGTCAATGACACAGTGATAGAAATCCTTCCTTACTCAAAGCTCATTTGTGCCTTGCCCATTTTTGTTGCTTTTTCTCCTGTAAGGATAATTTCTATATGCAGAGTGAGTGCATCTGTATTCATATAGACCTTTGTAATATGTAAAATAGTGTAATTGCTTTGCGATTTCATAGATAGGGATGAAGTACTGTAAAAACAGGGTCTTAAAACACCATGTGCACAAAAGTTTTGCAAGTATAATGTGTAGGTTTGCTGCTAACTTTGTAATAAGTGTTCAGAATATATGATATTGTGCTGCCATGCTATCAGCCTACATCTGGGCAGTTCTCATACTGTCTGCTTTGTTCATTAATACAGATCTCTTAGATCGCTTCTGGTATTCGATAGGTTATTTGCAAAAATTAAAGAAACGAAACTTTAGGTATAAAACTGATTTTTTGAGAGGAGAATGTTTTTTTTAAAAAAAGCCAATAAAATACATTCTGCTGATTCAACCAAGATAAAAAATGTATTTATTACTTATGGAATAGGCTTTACTTACTAACTTCTTAAAAGCAATATGTAGAAACTCTGCAAGTATAATATTGCATTCAAACTAACACAAATCTTTTGATCATGAAAACATTACCTGGTACCTCTGCATTTAAACTCTTCAAAATGCTTGCATAGCAACTTCAAATGTGTAAAAAAGCTCTGTGGAGTTTATGTTAATAAATAGACAATTCCTGCTGATAATGCTTGTTGTCTTACAACTTTTGAAGCAGGACTTCATGGTGTTTTTCTGAACGTCTTTTGTCAAGTAGCCTTTGAAACAATAAATGTGTATTGTCAACATGAGGCCAGTTGTCTGATGCCAAACACCTCATCAGTAAAAGTATATTTCTGTGAACTTGAGGCTTGGGAAAACTTAACCTTACATATTTTCAGGCATTATTTTTTTTGAAGAAAAAGTAGGAGAATCTCTCCAGTGACATGGGTTTAACTGGATAGGGTACGTATGTGATTACAGCGGAAGGTACTGGGCAATCCAGAATGCACTCCACCCTTGTTGTGGGGCAGTGGCTTTTTAAAAGGACCTATTTTGAAGACTACTGAAAACATGCTGTTAATGACTAATTGCATTCTGCCTCTGAAATATTAACTTCTATGGAAGCCAGGGTATTTATGGGAAAAGGGCTTTCAAATATCTTGTCTTTGAAGACATCTTTTTAACTCTGAGAAGTAAATTTTCTTTTGACTCATAAAAGCAAACCGGATTTTGAGGGCTGAACGTGTACCTTTGCTTTGTATTTTGCAAGTGGTTGCTGAGATGAGAACATCTAGTAGTGTACTCACTTTAAAGCCCTTCTGTAATCAACATGCATAGACAAGGTAATGAAAAGGACGAAGTGGGAGGGTAGAGTGGAATATTTTTCACTGGTGTTCTTTTTTTTTTCTGTTCTTATAAACTGCTAAGACCATTGGAGTGTCACAATGAACTCTTGTGTGTAAAATTTTGCCTTTCCTGTATTAAGGAATTTAAGAGGACTACTAAAATGAGCGGGTGAAATTGGTGACCCAGGATGTCCTTTCAAATCCCCTGTTCTCTGCTACATTCTCTGACGTGGTGCTGAAACTCTCTAGTTAATAATTTGTAGTAATCCAATCCATTGTAAAAACAAAATGTCTATTTCTAGACTTAAAGGAGTAATGTAGTGACATAGTTGGAAAAGAAGCTCCATCAAATTTTAAGGAACATACCAGATATCTGGAAGACTTATTCAAGAATGACAAACTGTGTGATTATCTTATAGTATTCTGTAGACAAATATGGCCTTAGTTCTGATTCCTGTCCATGAGTGTGGTGTGTAACAGCTTAAAAGATACTTCGATGTCTTAGATTGTTGTGGTTTTTTTTTTTCCTCTGCTCTGTTCTTGTGCTGAGGGAAGCTGAGTAAATGCCATTATCAGAGCCTTTCTATTTTTTCTTTTTTTTTTTCCATTACGCCTTATGCCTGTCATTGAAATTGGAGGTGCATTATAGTTCTTTGTAGCAAGACTTGTAATTTGTTAAGAAATGGTGTAAGAGATTTCACTCATTCCTGAATGGCTTTCATCTTTCTAAAATGCTGTTCTTGTGCAGTTCTAATGATGATCCCAAAAGCCATTAACTGAGGTTGTAGAAGGCTGCATCCTGAATGGAAGGCTTGTCTTCCTCTATATGCATAGCAATACATTATTTATTTGCATGGACACTTAAGGCTATTGCATCATGACTCTTCAAAATCTCTGTGTTGCTTATGAGTCCCCAAAAAGGTACAGGAGCCTTTCCTCTGTGCCTGTGTTTATCTGTAATACAAAGTGGGGATTCTTGCCAGCATCTGCAATAGGGACAGATCAAAAATGTTTAAAAAAAAAAAAGGGGAGGGGAGGCTAATGACAAAAAAACCCCCCAAGAAACCAAAACATAAAGCTCCAAGCCCGATGTAGCATGTCTGCCCCCCTCTGCCCTTCCTCAGCAAACCTCAAGCTCTCAAAGGATTGCAGTATCTCTTATAGTGTCATGGTCTCCTTTAGATCTTTCCAATCATCTAAATTTAAAAAGAAGGGATAGAGGAAGCCACAGTAGCCAATCTTCTGATTCTGCAGCTTCCTGTTCTCTCGGATTCTGAATGCCTTGGAAACACTGTGGGTTGTCTGAGTCCTAAAAAGTTAGCAAAACTGATCTCTCTAGTTGATGTTTAATCAACCTGAATAACTTGGCTCAATACATATGAAATGTATATTGAAAATTAATGCATATCAATGAAAAATATTCTTGTCATTTTGGAAAAAAAGGCAAGAAAAATTCAAAGACATCCTGGAGCTTTAATAAGCATAGTGCTGATCTGCCTAATAAAGATGGAAGATCTGAAGATTGTGAAATGCTTAAAACTGCATTTTAATATGGAAGAGGTGTTTTTATTCAGTTATTTTAGCTACTATGTTTTGAAGGCATTATAAAGATTTTGGTGATAACTCTTGGGAGTTTAAAAAGGAAATAAAGAACTAAGGTAGGATATACAAAAATGTGCTTCAAGAGGGTGAATGTGTACATGTGCCTAAATGTTGTAATGCTTAAATATAAATTTTTACTCATTTCCATACAAGTGTGATAAGGCACAGATGAAAGGAGTTCTATTTAGAGACCAGAATAAGAGTTTGTGATGATGTTTTAAGAACACACTTGTCCCTTTACCTTCTCCAGTTAAATGGTTTTGCTCCTCAGGTAACACTCACAACTATTACCTGTTGTCAGCTAGTGAGGCTGCATAACCAGCTGCTGAACACTGCTTAAGTGTTCTACTCTGCTTTGTGGTAGGGTTTAATTAAATGTTGTTTAGCTGAGGGGAAGAAAGAAAAAAATAATTAAACATGCTTAAGTATTCCAGTTTCAGTCATTATTTTTTACTGTTGCTTCTAGACCTGATTGAGGATCAATATTTATTCTCTAGGTTTGGGGATTTGGGAAAGAGGTCACATGTGAATGTTGAGTGACTTCATACAGAACTGTTATGTTTTCAGGGAATAAAGCAAATATTTTATTACCCCTGCCTCAGTTGTAGGCAAAACATTAAATTTTAATTATAACCACTGCAGAAAAGAGAGGGGTTTTATCTTTTTCCTGTTCTACCTCCTTTCCTGTCTCCACACAGGGGTTTGTTGGGGAGTATCAGAGCAGCACCCAGAGGGAGCTGGATGCTATTCTAACTTCAGGCATACTTGCACAGAGGGGGTCTTGGAGCAGGGATGTTTGGCTGTTACTTTAATTTCTAGGTGTTGAATAGAATCCTTTTCATCAGAGTATATGTAGGAGGAAAGCTGGAAGAAGAAAAACTTTCTGTGGAAAGCAGTTCTGGACGTGTTTGCTGAGTCTTTTAATGAGTGATTGCATGATGGGAAGCATGTGGTGGAACTCTGCACTTTCCACAATACTGCAGCAAATCTGTGGTGATAAAGCTTGAAAATGTTGTGGAGGGCAAGTGGGTTAAAATCCTGTAGAAGAGGTGCAGAATGCTTACTATCTTGGTCAGGTTTCTGCATTCTCCAGAAATAGATGCTTCTGTTTAAAACTTTTCATAATTATACATGTATGCAATGAAGCTGTGTTTGTTCTTAATGCTAGGCTTGTTTTTGCTTGAAGAAGACAAAAGCAGCAAACACACATAGTACAAGAGAAGGCAGCAATAAAAAGGGAAGTGGTATTGGGTTTGAATTCAGATTTCTAGCACTCCGGGTAGCAAGGTGTGTAGAATGTGAGGGATGACTACAAATTAGACACATGTAAAATGGACTGACAGACTTGGAGGGGACAGGGGAAGCAAATGCATTGCTTCATTTAATTAGCCAACTAACCATTTTGTAACTGCTTAACTTCAATTTGATTACAATGATGTGAAAAAAAAATCAAGAAATGCAATATAACTTGGGATCTTTATTTAAATTCTAGAACTGGCTTTGAAAGGAACCTGTGAGCACATAATGTTTATTGTAAATTATATTCTAGTACAAGTGCCCATGAACCTGCATATTGTCCCTCACTGGAGAGTCAGCAGGTGTGGTTCTCTTTATGCTGCTCAAGAAACTAAATGTTGTCTTTGTTCACCCTTGTGAGCAATTATCTTAGGAAAAATGAGTCATCCCTTCAATGCTGACCATTGGTATAACTTAGTGAATTTTCTCAGTCAGCTGTCCTGGTAAAATAAGCAGACAGAAAGTCTGCAAGCCAGTTTTGCTGTGATGGCCATCATCTCAGAAGCTGGACACTGTTGCATAAAGGGGTAAAAATTACTTACCTGACCCTTAGAAGTGTCTGTGGCAGAGCAGCTCACTTGAGGCAGAGTTTAAGGGTTTCAATAATTTACCTGTAGCATTGTCCTGTTATACAATCAGAACCCCATGCCACTTTGACCACGTTACTGCTACTATTGGGCTGCTTCTCTGAGTTAAAAACAGAACAATTGTCAGCTGGGGACTTCTTACCCAAGAAATGCTTGCCTCTTCCCCCTGTGCAGTGGCTGCAGATCCATGCTGCTTTGTTTAAGTAGGTGAGCTCTGGAACCAGGCCAAGATCCAAAATATGTTCTTGATCATCATTTAATCTTGGCCTGGTCAGCCCTTTTATTGGCCTGTGTTGCCATGTAGCAGGATGGGAGTGTCTGTAGGAGGAAAAGAAATGCTGTGAGGGTGTGGTGAAGGCAGATCCACCTGCTCCCAATGCTCCTGAATCTGCTTAGGCAGCTTATGAAACTGTGGCTTTATGGGAGTTAATAACCTTGTTTGGGGCTGAAGTCCTTGAAAAATCTTCTATGACTTGGCCTTTCTGACCTGTATTTCTTAACTGCAGAAATATATCTTAACTGATATTTGCTTGAAAGTAGTGAAAGTAGATTTGAACTACAAGTTCAAGTTTAGTTTTGTGCAAATGGAGTTAAGTTTATTTATTAGTCAAAACAACCAGCTAGATAACTCATAATTCTTAAACATGCATACAAGCTTGCCCGGGTGACTGTTTAAACATTTTGCTCGACTATGTCTCTTTTGGAGATGGTTTGCCAATGACTTATTTGATTGCTGGGTTTTTAAGCATTTAAGACAAAATCCAGTCTTTGTTTTTTTGCTCCTTGAGTGCATTTCTGAAATTGGAAGCCAGTGAAAAATTATCTACCTGTAAGTAAACATTCTGCTACCAGGGCAGGAGGTAAGAAAGAGCATGTTGTTAGCCTTAAGGAATCTTTCTTTAGCAGGAGGTAATGGGACTGGTGCTCCAAGCCAAGATGAATTACTTGTGCAGCTTGTAATTTATTGAACCCTGTGGTCTTCCAGAATGATCTAAATTGGACTTACATCATGAATGTATTTGACACCTATTTTTCTCTGGAAGCCATAGCTCACCTTAATGTTTTCACCAATGGGTTTTTCTTCTGAGTTACAAATCCCTGTTGTGTGAGCCGTCAGAGACTAAAGTAAATACTGGTCTCCCTTGCACATTTACAACAATATTGACATATAACTTAGGAGGCTGTAAAGTCCTTTAGTAGCAGAAGCTCATTATGCAACGGAATTCCAATTCTCATCTTCCTGGACCACAGAGCAGAAGCTGGCATTGTTATTTCATGTGAGACAATTAGATCATGTTACATGGTGCAGTGAGTGAAATTTTCTGCTAAAATGATCAAATGAAAGTTTACTGTCAAGATATGAAGCCTGCTTATTTTCTTCTGTTAAAAGCCATCATTAGTTCATAAAATGCATTCTTGAGTGTAACATAAACTAAAGTTAGCTAATTTTCCTTTGAAGGCAGTGAGTCTGACAGCATTACATTTTTAAAGACCTTTCAGCAGGCTGTGGAAATTAAAAACAAAGCATTTTTTTATTATTATTCCATTAGTTAAATGTGCTCTGTAGATAATTACCTATACCATGTGATATATCTAATTATTACTGAGTGGTGTCAAGAGATGGTCTTCTGGTTCTGGAAGACAGAAGTCTGTGTGGGAATCCCAGATCAGTTTTGCATCACAGTAAACCACAGGAGATCAGACTCAATTCTTGCATGATTCACTCTAGTACATAGCTCCTCTTCAGATTTCTATGTTTTTGCCGAAAAATCAATCCATTCTTCCTTGCCTGTAAAAGTGTTTTCCATGTGTCTGAATAGGACAGATATTCCAAAATTGATTTCCAGGCCCTATTGAATAAGATTTATGCTTTCTTTTTGTTATACCTGTAAGGACACAGCTGCAGTTCTTTCTTGTTGAGATTTGTGACTCTGTAGTGAAATTTCTGGTGCTCACAATGCATTCTTGATCCCAGTGAGGGGATTGCCAGCAGAAGTGTGCTGCCTGTCTCAGAAATATCTATCCCAAAACTCTTAACAGTATTTCTAGGACAGTTAATAGGAGAAGGAAATTATGTTTGTGATTTAAACTTTGTTTTTTAACTTTTTTCTCTCTATTAAAAGACACTGAATGGAAGTGGAAAACCATCTGTGAGCTTACGAGATTGGAAAGAAAATAAAGGTGAAGGAGGCTAAAATGAGATACTACTTATTTTCCTGATCATTCAGGAAGTAGGGGTGATGTCAGAATGAGCATGCCCCTGCTGAAATGTTGAAAACCTAGTATTTTAATGGGGATACTTTCAATGTATGAATTTTTCTAAAATACTTGCAAACTGGCAACTTCATAGTTCAATATGTAATTACAAAGTAATTTTGTAAAATACTTAGAGATAATTACAAGTGAGCCAGTTGCTTTTTATGTGCTCTATTTTTTTTTAAAGAATGGGAACTCCTGAAAGTGAGCCTTAAGAATTAAATATTTTTTGTATGACCTCTTAATGGAGAGACTATTTACAAGAACATGACAGGACATGGGGGATTGGCTTCAAACTGAGAGGGCAGGTTTAGATTGGATATCAGGATTAAATTCTTGACTGTGAGGAACTGGTACAGGTTTCCTAGAGAAGATGTGGATGCTCCATCACTGGGGGGAAGGGTTCAACCTATATTTTCTAGGGCTTTGAGCAACCTGGTGTAGTGGAAGGTGTCCCTGTCCATGGCAGCCAAGTTGGAAATGGATGTTGCTTAAGGTCCCTTCCAGCCCAAACCATTCTATTATTCATTATTTTTGAAGTCTTTCACCTTTGCAGAAGGTGAAGTCTAAGGCAAAATCCTCATGTAACCTCTGAAGTGCAAGGATCTTGGGCCTCTATTCAAGTTCAAATAGTAAAAACTACACAGAAAAGCTGACTTGTGAGAAATGCTGCTTCTGTTTAAACATCCTCTGGCCATTTATAAAAAAGTGCTTAAAGGGTTTTCCAAAAATCCACTTCCCATTAATCTTGCCAGAAACTCTTGTGCAGTACTACTCTGGGAATTTAAACTGGGCCAATATTGTGGTGCATACAAATTCAAAATAAAGGCCACCCAGAGGAGATAAGTGAGATTCAAGTACCAACATGAAGTTGGGTTCTTTTTGCAGGAGATTTGCTGGTTGCATGACCAGCTAAAATAGTGATGGAAAAAAGGAATGTGGAAGTATCTCTTTGAGTCAGTCTGTTTGCCAACAAATGTCTGCAACCATGCAACAGTGAGTGTGTTTCTTTTCCAGCAAATATTTATGTATTTTTAATACCATATTCTAGGCTGCGATCTCTAATTTAAGGAAGTCTTTATTAGGCCAGAGATTAAATGTCTCCGGCCTTCATGTTTAGTTCCTAGTGATTTGTCCAACATCAGTATCCAGGGAAAAAAATAGAAGGATAAACATGTAGTGAAGCTTTTCAAAATAAGATTCCTGAGTCTGATCATATTCCCCTCAAAGAAGGGTGGCTTGAACCACGGATGTTGTGGTGTTTAATTGGTTTTCAAATCCATGAGAGTTTCCAGACCATTTCTTGACACCACCTCAACATTCTGGAACCATGTAAGCCTCAGCAGCAAGGTTTAAAGATTTTGTGAAGTACATATTTCTTTTGATTTGTCATCATGGAAACTTAAGATCTGCAATAATAAATCAAAGCCTAAAAGTACTGTGTATCACATGAAAAAGGCATGAAAGAAGAACATGGTGGATTGTATCTACAACAGAAAATTAGGAAGAAAATGTTTTATGATAGTCTCTAGATTGTGCAGTAATAATGAAGGCTAAGCTCATGGATCACTAGCAAACTGAGTTTTAAAGAGGAAATAAGTATGAGCATGAGGTGGGAAAGACTCAATGCAAAGTACTGCAAACACTATTAGTATTGAAGTTTTTGAAGGGATCAGCTAGTTTAAAGGGTGAGTCTTTTGGCCTTTTCTCCAAAAGGAAGTTTCTGAAAGGTGATGGAAGAGTAAAGCTGCAATGATGACGTGAAGAAAAAAAGTAATTGGGGAATTGAGAAGAATTCTTTAGTGTCATAAAAGTCATTTGTGCAACTTAGAGCCTTTCCCACCTGTGAGGATGTGTAGTTTGGTGACCTCCTCAGTCTGAGCTCTCAAATTTGCACGTCTTGAACTTTATGGAGTAGTGACTTAAAGAAGGTTATAAAAAGAAGTCTTTCCACGTTAGGAAAGGAGAGAGAGTATTCTGGCTTTAAAAGGTGGGAATTTTTTTTTAGTTTAGTGCAAGGGAATATACCAAAAGCTTATTTTTGAAGTCAATTTAAATCCTGATTTTCAAGAGTTTCACATAGAGGAAAAGCTATTGTCAATAGAATGGGTATTCTGTTTTAGCACCCTTAAGTGTGCTAAAAATTCTTCAGGTATTGTAGGAAAGCACTGTAGAAAATATGCTTTTGAAATAGAAAATGCCTAGTACTTATAAGAATCGCTGTGTAGGTTAAAGTAACCTTGGCATTCCTGGTGGGATCTCTAGATATTGGGATACATACTTATAAATCAGCATTGATTTAACAGTGAAACTGGAGGAAACGGAAAGGAGACAAGTCTAGTTGCCATTAACAGGCCCTGTGTTTCTGAAATCAGTAGGGCTGTTTGCTTTATTAGGTGCAAGGCTAGTTAATGCTGGGGGAGTATAAAGTACTATCCTGAATACTTAATTTAAGCCTCAGTTACTATGCAAAACATGCTCCTATGAAAATGCTACCTTATTTCAGGGCTATAGTGGTTTTTGTATGAAAACTACTGAAAAATGTAGCAATTTATTAATATAAAGAACACTGTAGTCATACAGGATGGTTAAGTAGTCTGACCTTTATTAATGAAAATTTAAAATAATTTAGGAACTTAAACTTTAGGGAATAATCATTTGAAGATTCTGTTACTGCATTACTGGCTCACTATTTGGAAATACTGATCTGTTATTTCTCAGAGATTTTGACAGCCATCTTCAGTCCTGGCATTTACTTTTTGTGTGTATGTATTCCATGGCTTTCATTCTTTGATTAACTTTCAGGGTCTTTGGATTCTTTTTGGTAGTTTCTTTGGGTTGTTTTTGTGTTTTTTGGCACTGCTTACATCATGTTGCCAGGAGGTCTAAAAAACTAATTGCTAGGCTAGCAAATGAATGATGCAGTGGAATGTAAAAGGATTCAGAGGAGAACAACTGCTCTCATGTTAGAAGCACTCTTGTTGCTGAACAAGAACAAAACTTGGGTTTTTTTGTTCATGGTCATGATGTCAGTTTTGGTTATCTAGGCATTCACTTTCCCTCTGAGAAAGGAAACCATCCAAAATGGTTTGTGTTTACTGTTTTGGACAGGCATGTTTAAGTGAGGAAATCAACTTTAATTTTCTTTGGTCTTGTCTGAACTTTGGCCCTTGGGATCTGCTGAGAAAGAGCAGTAGACATGTTCAAGGGGTGTTTAGATTGACCCTTAGAGATATCTATATAAAATTAGATTTAAAATACATACTAAATATACTCTTTAAAGAAGTTGCAAGTATTTCTAGTTTGAAGCCTGTTATATATGCATGTATATATACACACACAGGTAAATTGCAGTATTTTTTGTGGTTGTCTTGAAAATGTTCAGCACACAGTCCCTGATGAAATATCAACCTGATCCTCAATTTATGTAAACTATCTGGAATGCAATATTTTAATCTGTATGCATCACTTTTATCAGACGTTTGTTACCTTCAAACATCTTTTTTCTGCTTTGCAAAAAAATCAGCCAGACTAATCAGGGAGCTGCTTCAGTGTATGTGGCTTTGATTGGTAAGAAGAAACTTGAGCTGAAGGCTAAGGTAATGTTGATAGTAGGAAGAAAAAAAGTTTTTTGTTGTTTTTTTGATAGTAAAATTTGATTACCTGTTTGTGAAAGAAGAGGTGGAGGAAAACCCACTCCATAGCTGCTTTTTGTGTAAGGCATCTGCCATCGCTTCAGAGTTTCCCTTTTAGAATGCTGGGACAATGAATGTGCTGGTAATAACTTGTTTAAAGATTACTAGAAATGCAAACACTTTAAGTGTAATGTCACACATTGAAATCTCTGGAAATAATATGTTCAATTGGATCTTATTTTGAAGAGTGCCATAGCACCAAGTAGCGTAGCAATAGTCCCCTTTTAAGAGATGCCCAGTGAATATGTGCATAAGATGTTTCTTGTGTTCTGTGTTCCAGTCCCTCCTTTATTCTTGTCTTTCTTGATTTCAGTTCTCAGTGATTTTTTTTCCTTTGTCTTATCAGTATATGTTCTCTGCTTGATTAAGTCTTTCCCAGTCTGCCTAATTTTGTTCCTATTTATTCCATATTTGTTTCCGTATAAGTGGTTAGATGAACAGAACTCAAGGAGGCTGGGTAATAGTAGAGACTCTGAATGCACCTTTGGTGTGTCTAAATGCAGGCTGATAGTAGAAGGAGGAGGTAACCAACTATCTTGTGTTTCCTGTACTTTATGTTGCTGGGTTGTTCAGGTTGCTCCTGATTTATGTGTGGAGGGGGCTGCATTGCTGTGTTTATGCACAGTAAAACTGAGAGAAGTAAATCTCTTACTGCAAGGACAGGAAAGGCATAAGAAGAGAAGTGTCTAAGGAGAAGCACTGCTGAATATGACAAAAAACTTGTGGACCTAAACTCTTGAACAGATGAGCAATAATAATATGGTTAGTGGTGCTGAATTGTAACTTGAGCAAAGACCTGAAGGTGTTGGAATATGTTGGTGCTTCCCAGGATACAAGGTGCTGTTCAGCTGCAAAATGACAATGACCTATTGCGCAATCTTGGTTCATTCTTGCATTTTAACCTTGCCTTTTTATTGTACTCCCTTTCTTTGTGGTATTGCTGCAAGTTAAATACAAATAAGGTTTTGAAGGGGATTTAACTGAAGACCAGCTGCATGCATTACTTATCTAGTACATTCAGCCTTGTGAAATTTCTACCTGATTTGATGTTTGGTTTGTCTGTGCTCATCCTGCTTCCATATGCATCTTTAATGATATTGATTCTCAGTTTTCTCCCAGCATCTGATGGCATCATGGTTTGATGGAATTTTGTTTCATAATTTACTACTGCAATTAATTGCTAATCTTTGGGTACCTTAAGACAAAACTACTTTGAATGAATGTGAGCCAGCCATTCTGCGTGATAGAGTGGTGCCCAAATGTGAAGATGTGTGAAGCCCATGCCAGGTGAGCACCATGCTGAACTGAGAGACCATGGAACTCATTTTGTGTCACATTTCTACAGTTTTAAATGATGTTGTAATGTGGCATGCAGCTCATACTACTGCAATTTATATTTCAACACAATTGTCCATGTTTTCAGCAGTCAGACCAGTTTGCTGCTGCTCACTTACATGATGCTTTTCAGTTTGTGTTCTTAATAATAGCTGATTTCTTCTTGCTCCTGACACTTCTGTAGATCGCAATGCGGATTTAATGGAGGAAAGCACTTGGTTTCTGGAGATACATATTTCTATGGATTAGAGCCATGTAGTGCATGAATATCATCACTTTATATATGTTTGAAAAATAAGTATTTGGAGCTATTTAACAGGGTTTCACTCTTAGAAAATATACCAGTGGATTCTTTTTGTTATGAATTCTATACGGAAAATTCTACTCAGGGGCTATTAAGAGAAATTTGGTGGGAGTAATGTATATGGGGATACATCAGATCAAATGGAAAATCAGAAATTGTCTGAGGTTAATTGAGTATTCAGTGGGGGTTTTTTATTGGCACTGAAAGTATTATTAGATTTTTTTACATATTTTTCAGAAATTACATGAGCAGTCTGAAAGACATTAGTCTTTTTAATATGGCTTTATTGACAAAAACTGGAAAAAACTGAAACAAAATCCCAAAATGTTTTGTCATCTTTGTGCTTTTAAAGAGAATTTGGATAGCAGTTCTAAACTTTTTATGTACTATTACAAAGACAAATACATCTGTCGCATTCCACATGATTATTAAACCGTAGGGGTTTTTTTTCAGTTGGATTCTAAATTTTGTCTTTGATTTAGCAGTAAAAATGTTTTGTAAACAAACAAATGCTGGAGGGTGAGTTCTTCCTTCTTTATGCACGCAGGTGTGCCAGGAACATTTATAACTGGAAGTTACAGGAATGGGAAGAGAATTTGGCCAGTTTTTTTAACTGACTATTTAGAAATCAGTCTGCCTTTGTATTATTCCTCCAACACTGTGGCTGGAGGATATCTCAAAATATGGTAACTCTTAGAGTATAACTACTATTTATGTTGTTTCTGTCAGCTCTGGGAAGCTGACAGAATTTCCAGTAGGTGCCTTAATATACACTTACCTGAACTGGAAGGGTCAGAAATGGAGAACAAAATTATGATAAACAGGAAATTGGCAAGATTTCCTTCACATTGTTCATTTTTCTAATACTTGATACCAGTGTTCCCAGAGCCCTGTTATGTTTCTATGTTTCATTTAAAATTCCCAGAGCCAGTATGAAGGAGCTAGGAATAATCTTTTGCAGTAATAGAGTGAAAGGAATAAAATACATCTCTAGTGTACTTTTGTTTGTGTAGGTGTGCAAATGGTGGAAGGAGTTCAAGCCTATTTGTGTTTTCTCTCAGAAAAAAAATTGATTAAAGCATGCCATGGCAGAGCAACTGCCTGATTCCTGTGGAGCTCAGCTCCCTGACACTGTCACTCAAGCTCACAAGGTGCTCTCAGAAATACTTCCTGCCAATGCTTGCTGCCATATAAACTTGGCTGCAGTGGTTGCTTCACTTCCCCTTCATCTCCTGCTGCTGCCCCCCCCTTTTTTCTCTATCTAGGAATTCTTATCAGGCTTGGGGAATAAAAAATTCTGAGCTTGTGGTGGGTGCATAGTATTTGTCAGGCTTCTCACACAGGACAGATAAAATATGGTGCTTTAATGCTGTTGAGGAAATTGGATGGGCTTTTTACAGAAATGTGTCTCAAAAGTAATTTCAGTCATCTTCCTTATGATGTTTTATACCATGTAAGCCAGCTGAAGAGAATTCTGTGCAGGACAGAGTGGGACATTAGAGACCAGCCCTTGCCAGCATTACTCTAAATGGGTTTTGTGCTCCAGGCCAAGAACAAGTCTCTTATCAGCAGAACCAATGAATGAATCCGCACATTTAAAAATATTAAGGTATAATGTAATTAAGAATTATATTATTAATTTTCTGAGTGCAAGTACACAATTCTGTGGAAGTGGCCTACAGCTGGCAATTTTGAAAATCTTGGAATGAAGGGTTTTACATTTTTCTGATTTCAATGTCTCTTAGAAAAGGCATTTTTCTCAAGGGTAATCTGAAGCATAATTATGTATTTGTATCTACAACCTAATATCTTTTGTCTACTGCCTGTTTTCTTATACTGATAAGGCACTTTAAAGGCATTAATATTTTCAGGGTGAACACAAAATGTGATCAAACAGCAGCTTTTCCCAGACTTTCATGCTTGTTTTCCTTCTTAGTGCATAAGAGTAGCTAAAACCCCACAACCTGATGTTCAGGCTGTGTTTAACAAAATGAAAGGCAATTGAGGAAGTTTGCACTTACTATCCCACCTTGTCCTTATCCCCCAGGTAGCACTCCTTGCAATTTTTCATGTTTTCATAAATGGTATTTTGTATTAACTTACTTATTGTGCATGTTGTTGTAAGGCTTAATATACTTCAGTACTAAGATTTGGTTGGGGATTTTTAATCCTTTCTACAAGAATATATATGTATTTAAGTTCTCCAGCAACAGAGAATGGGGTATTAAATAATTTTTAAGATTATGATAGATCTTAAGGATTTTTGAGAGGTTCATGTAACCCTCATGATGAGCATACTATTTTTGCCAAAGTCAAATTTCAACAATTTACATATATATATATCTTTTTTGTATATGCTAACATGACTGTGTACTATCTGCATGCAAACTCCTCAATTTCTCTCCAAGTATCCAGTGAAGTTAATTTGTGAATAAATTCAAACAATATAGCAATTTATTGCCAGGAGGAAATTCCTCTGGGAGTTGCAGTTTAAATAAAAACACAGGTGGAAAAAATTCAGGAATTAATAAGTAATTCATCTAATTACAGAATGATTTGGGTTGGAAGAGACCTTAAAGATCACCCAGGTCCAACTCCCCTACCATGGGAAGGGACACCTTCCATTTGTCTGGGTTGCTCAGCCTGGTCCTGAACACCTTTAGGAATGGAGCATCCATGTCTCTGGTCAAACAGAACCAGAGCCTTACCACTGTAGTCGTGAAGAATTTCTTCCTAATATATAATTTAAACCTACTCCCTTTCAATTTAAAGCCATTCCCACTTGTCCTATCAATACATGCTATTGTAAAAAATCCTTCTCCAGCTTTTTTGTTGGTGCCCTTTAGGTACTGGAAGGGTGCAATGAGGTCTCTCTGAATTCTTCTTTTCTCCAGGCTGAACAACCCCAGCCTTTCCTCATAGGAAAGGTCCTCCAGCCCTCTCATCATTTTGGTGGCCTGATTTGGACTCATTCCAGTAGGTTTGTGTCCTCCTTTTGTTGGGGCTCCCAGAACTGGGTGCAGCATTCCAGGAAATTTTATTTTCTTTTAGCCATTTCATATTCCCTGTGGAATCCTTTCTGTAGAAAGTTTTGGTGAGGATCTGATTCTAGGAAGAGTCCTGACCTGAAAGAGAATGAAATCCATGAGCTTTCCACTTTACTGTGGAGGGGTGTTTCTGTCTGCTTACAGAGGTACAAGAGAACAGGAAAAATCCCTGAAGCTGTGAAAATTATGGAGACTTCTGCATCCTATGTAATCTCCTGTTTCCAAAACAAAAGGCAAGTTTCCTCTGCCACATGACAACATTACAGTATTGTTTTACAACAATGGGAAGATGTGTCACGGAGAAGGATTTTGGACTGCAGAATCAAGAGTTCTGTCCTTCCTTTAAAGCACCAGTGGTGCTGTGAGGTTGTCCAGTCCAAACCTCTGCTGGAAGCAAGTTCAGCTAAATCAGACCAACCTGTAACATAGATCAGTGTGATAAGCAGAGAACTTGAGTGTGAACCCCAGTATGTTGCTTAGATTTTGCAATTTCTTCTCTGAAAATATTTTCGTTCTTTAGTTATTTAGTCTAAATAGTATTTATCTTCTTTCCCTTTGCATTGCGTTTTTAAAGTTTATGTTAGTAAATTTAAGGTAAAATTGTTTGTCATTCACTCTTCAAAAATACTTCTGTAACTCTTTGCAACAGGGTAGTCTTGTGCTTGTGTACTCTATACATACTTTTCTCTAGCCCAAACTAGGGGATTATTGTGTGGTTATCACCTCTGAATGTGATCTGGAAGTAGGTTCACCTTCTGTGCAGCCCAGGCTCTTCAATATTATCATTAAGTTTCTTTTTCTGCCATTAAGTAGTTCCAAATGCTAAAAGTTTGGCAGCTCTTGGGTTTTTTCTTCTGATGGAAAAGTAAATCAGATAAAGGCTATTTTGAGACTATCTGCTAAGAGTAGCAAAGGAATCATTTATGACTGTGCTTAGTTTAGGTTTAAGTTTTTGTGGATTCATTTATTTTGGAAAAAAACATATTTTTGATAGGTAATGCTGTGTTTCTTCCAAACTTGCTAAATTTTGCTTAATCAGGCATTCCATTTGCTGAAAGTGGCTCTAGGTGTCAATGCTGCAAGCCAACTCTATTTTTCTTTTTCCTAGAGTAAATAATGGGCTTTTCCAAATCACAGTAGAAAAATAAACACCAGAGAAACAATGCCTCTCCCTGTATTTAAAAAATGCACACTCGTAATCTGAATACAAGTTGACATTATTGGAAATTGCAGAGTTTACCTGTGGGGAATGTTAATGATTTCAAAGTTGCTGGGAAGGCAGAGAACAATTTGCCTGGAGCTCTTTACACAACAGGCAGAAATCACAGGTGGTCCTTGACTTCTTCAGTGTCCTTATTGTTGTTGGTAGTGATGCCTTAAGGTGGTAACTTCAATATTTTTAAAATCCTATACTCCATTAGTGCATAGCTATAAAGTGTTAACAACAGTCTTCACGTTTTGGTCAGACAAAAAAAAAATTCCCCTGGGCCTGAGATCCAAGGACACATCACAGCCTCAGGCCCCAGAAAGTATAAACAAAAGTGAATTGGAGGGAGGTGAGCTGGGGGAATATGACTTCATTACCTGAAGGGAGAATTACCCCCTGATATCAAACATATCTGTCTGAAAACCTTGTGACCATTTTCCATCCTCGGTGTGGCCTCTGCGAGGCTTTTGCACTGCCCAAAGTGTATCTCTTGAAGGTCTTCAATAAACACCCACTTTATTCCTTGACTCTGCCCTAGGTAGCCACTCTGAGGCATCAGTAGGGTGTGATCCAGCTGCAATGCACTGGTTTTACTCAAATATGGTGGTGAGCAGAAGACAGCTCACATCAGCTCTCAATGCAGTGTTCATCACTTACCACTACAGCACTTAAAAAGCCAGGGTAGCATCTTCTGCTTCTTCTAGAATTAATCCATATTCTTTCAAGAGTAATCCTTGAAGATGGGCATTTGAATGATTCCTTAATTAGCATCTAACTGAAACATTGACAAAAGTCTGGCTTTTTACATTCTTCTTAAAGAGCTGTTTGATTATGTGTTTATATAGTCTCTAATTCTACAATTTGCTCATGTAAAGCAGCTGTAAAATTTCCCTTGGAAAATCAGATTTGATTAACAGCAACTCAAGGTCTGGCATCAGAAAGCTAAGTAGGATTTACCTTTTCATTAAGACAGTTGGAAGAATGTTACAAAGCAGGTTCCCACAGTGCCTGTCCATCCCATCTGGCTATAGCCCTGGTCCTCTTAATCCTTCACTTTGATAAATGCTCAAAGTTACCTGGTCTCTACATGTTTCACTCAAAATGATTGTAGTAAGTCTTGCTGGATAAACCTGTGTTCTTGTAAGTCTGCCTGATGCTGCTCTCAGGCCAATTAAAATCAGAAGTTACCACTAGGAACAGGGCAGGCTGTGGGAAAAGGGGCCACAGCCTGGGAGGGGATCCCTGTTAAAACTCTGGCTTCATTTTGTGCCTGATTATTGACACTCTGTGGGACACTAGAGCAGAACAGGTGTGGAAAACTAAATAGCAACTAAACCTGTGCCATTAAAAAGGAAGGACTTGGAAATTTCCCTTGAACTGGGAGTTAAAAAGTGTGTATCTTTGCAAATATGCAGTGCTGTACTCTGACTTCCAGCACTACCTTGCTCTATTTCTTTGTGCTGGGTGAAAGTTGGAAAGAAAGTGGGTATTATTTCAGCTGTAGTTATCTGGTTACTAAAAAGCCATTATAAACTTATATCAGTGGTGTTTTTATTTTTCCTAGTGCAAGACTAATATTTGCCAATTGTTTTTCTGTCTGTGTTCTGACACATATTTATTGTGCCTTGGGGCAAGTCATCAACCTGCCCTTTGTTTCTGTTCCTACACTTTACAGTAGAAACAGTACTCTTATTCCCTGAAATCAGTTTCTTTGGCTAGCCTTTTTTGAAGTGACATACAGTAATTGAGGCAGGTATTAATGTGTGTTGTAGGGTTGCATATAAATTATGCTGCATCAGTGTGTTTCAAATCTGAGCCACTGACCTGTAATGCCATCTAGGAAACTACATGTTGCTTTAGTAATGATCTGCAATATAGATGGGAGAAAAAGGCAAACAAGTTCCCTGCTTTTGTTCAGCTCTTACTATTTTGCCGTGTTATTTAAGGTTTCTGTGCATCATAAGAGTAATGAATGCATTCCAAAATCTACAAAGTTTTTTTAAAACTTTGTGTGCCTATCCCTGTTTAGAAACAGCTCAACATTGCATTGTCCCTCATAGGGAATACTGGAGAACCTGACAAAAGGCACAGTTGTAACTGACAATATTAGGGATGTAAAATCTCCTCAGCTACTGGTAGAATCTCGAGTCTCAAGCTGGTTACAAGAGTGTAACCTCTTCATGGAGATGGGCAAGAGTGAAAAGGTACTCCATCTAGATCTCAAGTCCTTAGCACTTGGTGTTTCTTTGAAATATTGGAGATTCTGGTCCATTAATTTCTGGGAAGGTGTGATGGAACTTAACAGAGCACAGTGAAATAGGCTCTTAGCCATTATCCTTTCACTATGTACATATTATAAAGATTCATTCTTATAACTAATGCCAAATGCAAAGTCAAAGAAGGCTGAGGAGTTTATCAGTGGGATGAGAAAGAAGTGTTAAAAAAATGCTGTCATGGGCTAAACACCCTTGTTTGCAGTTCTGGAGTGCTTTAATACAACTCAGAATGAAACTTCAATATAATAACACTAAAATTATTTGCTTTGCTTTTTCAGCAGCAGTGGGCAAAAGAGCTGTTTTAAAAGTTGTTCTTTATATGCACTTTCTTGGGACTGCTGAGTTGGAAAAAAGGATGTGGGTGGACAGAAACACTGTGTGGCAGGTTGAAAAGACATGGTCTTTGTCCCTAAAGCCCTTATATCTTATTTGAAACAAGAGTGATAATAGTTTTGGTCCAACTTTGAGTAACCAAACTAAAACTGCACAAGAAGGGGGCAGCAAGACTGAAAATGTCTAAGAAAAACAAATTTTAGCTGTAGAACAGAAAGGCTTTTACAAATTTCCTACTATTGGAGTAAGCATAAGAGAGAACATGTGTGGGAAATTCAGAGTGGAAAAGAAATGCAAGAAATCTCATCTGTTCATAAAAATTGAATTTTCAACATCAGTTACATAACATGACCCTGTAACTTCCTGGCTTTACAGAGGCTGTACTGTGGTGTTTAAGGTTTTTTTTGTGTGTTTTTCTGGAAGAACAGTGGCACGTGGTAGCCAGTAGTCAGCAGCTGGATGTGTTATAACATGTGGACCAAAGCATGTAGAACCTTTAAATCATAGTTTGCCATCTGTTAAAAAATATGGGGTTTTTAGCAGAAAACTGACATGTGTGACTTCTGTACTGTGATTCATATGCTGTAAGCCATGGCTGAATTTTCTTTTAAACTTGAAATTTGAGAGTTTTACTTTGTATGAGTAGTTCATAATGTCCACCAGAATTGTGATAGTGCCAGGAAGGAGGGACATTTTTTGATTGACTGTTGGCCATGAGTAACATTGGATGTGAGTAAATGGGAGATATAATTGAATGAAATGAAAAATAAATAATGGAAGCAATAACGATTTTTGCTAATGACTTTTTTTAGGCTGTGATAGGTTTAGCAATGATTCATCAAGCTAAAATGTGAAAACACCACGAGTTGATCTATTTCTGGGCAGCACAAATCAAAGAGATTCTAAAGCCAAATTTTGGGTAGATTTGCATACTCTCCTAACCCCATGAGTCCAGTGAGATCAGAGTTTAAATCAGGTCAGCATTTGGACTAGTTTCTGGATAGTTCAGGAGTTAAAGACCAGTCTTGTCAGCTGTTATATGAAAGACTTTCTGCTGAGTTTTATATGCTTGTGAAAAAGCTGAAAGGGCTTCATGATTTCTTAGAAGACTCTTGGAGCTGACTGTTGTGAGCCTCTAATTTAATAGGGTCAACACACCTATTCAAATTATCCAAAAGAAATGGCTGTATCCTGAGCCCCTGCTTGATAGCACCAACAGGGAGGGTGTTTAATGAATGGGCTTAGATTGGAGGTCTCACCAGAGTGCTGGGAATTGGAGTTCTCAAAGCAACAATCAACATTAGTGAACAATGGAGCAGATGACACAGTTGTCATCTCAGTGTCAGGAGTGAGTGGTAAGTTCAAGGCGAGCTGTCTCAGATTTTCCTGAGAAATACCAGATTGTTCAATAAACACCAGTATGAAATCGTCATAGAAAACAAAGTCCCATTTTTAATATAAAAACAACTTGACATTTTTCAGTATACTTTTAATGAGCACTGCTCTGAGCTATTTTATAATGAAATTTGCTTAAAAGTAGAACAGGCTGGTGATACTTGGCAGAAAGATGTGGCATATGGTAAAACAGTTGTGATTTATTGGCAAGCACTCTCATTTTGGAAAGAGTGGCTTTCAGCACAGTGATCTGTATCTTGATATTCAGGTCTTTAAGGGACAAAAAAAGACCTGCTGAGAAGTATACATGGGATACTTTGAAAGGCCTTCCAATATGGGTAGGATAGGAAGCTTTCCATTTTGTTCTTTGTTTTATGTGTGACATCTGACATTTGCAAAGATTGTTATTCTGTTTTTCACCTTTTTTTAGAAGCATGAAAATACACTGTATCTTGAAAGCAAGTGAGCATTTGTAACTCATACAAGATTACAAGATGGGATTTCTAGAGCTGGTATATCAACTTCATTGTAACTGTTACATGTATTTGTTTATTCCTTGCACTTGATGGTATCCTGCAAAAAGTACTGATAAAGTTATGGGTCCCCAGTTGTGGGTATTTTCCAATTCACATTACAGGTCATGAGTCTATTTTTATCTAATGTGAGTTGTGGGAGAGCCCAAACCAAGCTGAACTTCTCCAGAAAAAAAAACACAGTTACCTTAGTAATGCTAAATGCTGTAAATTTACAAACATATGGCAATTAGGAAATGAAATGTTAAATGTCCTTCAGGTTCTGTTCTTCAAGGCTTGATGTTCTCTGCATGTGCAGTCATAGGTGACAATTCCTGCCAGTAGCCAAAGGAGGATTGTGTTGATGGCACTAACTCTTGGTTCCTCAAAGAAATAATCAGATCTAACTCCTTGTGTTGATAGGGGATTTTTAAATGCTGACATGCTTTAGGGGCTTTATTTTCTTGCTTTTGGTCAGGATTCAGTGTTTTAATAGGACATTAGGTTCTTGAAAAAGGATTATATAAAGCCTTTGGATTTTTTTTTCCTAAAAAGAATGGCAAAGCTGAATCCCCCAATACACTCAAAGGAGAGGTCTGTCACTAGAGGTGCATATTCCAGGTCACACAGGGAAGGAGTGGAGAAGATTTACAGGAGAAGCTGCAATTACTTTCACAGTTTGGTCAGATGTTAACCCACATTGCAGTTCTCTGGCTACGACCCAGACTCATGGGCTCATGAGTTATTAGCCTGGGTTTTTTTTTGCTTGGTTTTTTTTAATGAAATGTTCTTGCTCTCATGATTGCAGAGCATGAAAACGTGCTCTGAAGAGTAACTTAGAGGGCAGAGCTTCTGTGAGGCAAATGCCCTTTGAATGAAGGGGCATGGCTACAAGCTGGGTCAATTATCCTGGTCTGCAGGCGAGTGTGTGGAGGGGTGGGGTCTGCCAAGAGTCAAGGAGAGAGGTAGAGTCAAGTCTAAATTATCCTCATTTGAACTGGCTGCTTTGTAACTAATTAATAACTCTGGACTAGGACCTTAGCAGCAATATAAACCAAGCCTTTGCTGTAGCATTCAGTCCTACCCTCCCTTTTTCACAAAACTAGGAATGATTTGTTCTGAATTTAGTGTTTAAGACTTGGTAATGCCCTGGGAAATCCTAACTGGTTGGTTTGTATGTTTGTTTGCTTTTTAGGAATTATCTAATATTGCAGTATACCAAATATGTAATTACTGAGATTTGCTAAATACCCTTACTACTACAGCCTCTCAAGCTATCTTTAAAATTCAAATGATTTTCTGGGGCTTTTAAAAGAAATAAAACAATTAATAACTTTGTTCCCCCTACAAATACTCTTTGTTCCGTTTTGTTTGTGTGATATATTTATGTATATATTGCTGATCTTTGAGTTGTGCAGATGTAATTGAAGGGTATCTGCCAGAAATTCAATTAATTGTTGCCTTATTTGGGATTTGTGACCAGTATGCAGGAAGTGTCTTAATATTTCTTTTTCCCCTCCAGTGAGAGGGGTTTCCAATTAGTGAAATTTATAGGTTAGTTATGAATCATCTCCTGAAATCAGCTCCATGAATTGAGTCATTAGTACTGGATGTTTTCCATTTGGGTCCTATGAATTTCTGCTTAGTGTTTGGCAGGAATACTGTGTTTGATGTCCAGACGCAGTTTTTCAGGGTGGGCACATTCTAAACCTTGAATGGAAGGGCTCAGTCAGGATGTGACTTCCACTGAAATGTGTTGAACACTGGGTTTTAGGGCTCTGCAAGTTGGGAAGGTGATATTGCATGACAGATTTTTTTTTTTTCTTACATGTGCAGCAAGTGTTATTGGACATAGTCTGACAGTGATTACATCACTTTATTTTAGGTTAATTTGGCAGTGGACAGTGAGGCAGGTTTGCTCTGCATGCTGTGCATTCTATGAGTAAGAGGTGGTTTCTGTCCAAAAGAATTCCTAGTCTGCAGCAGGTGTCCTGGTCCTGTTACTGACACTCAGCTAAATGCCAGATCTGGCAGTGGAAGTGCCCAGGCCAAATTAAGTAGCTGATAATGTCTTGATAGCACATGATCATTGATAATTTTTGATTAGTCTGCTTTAATAGGCTAAATACAGATTCCAAAGGGTTAGGTTGGGGATTTTTTGGGTTTTTCTTTTAGAACAGTAGTTAGGCTTTTTTTTTTTTGCTTTTGCTGTAGGTTTGATAGTTGTTAGTTCTGTTAACTAGCTATGATTTACATTGATTCTTTTTAAAAGAAACTCATCCTTATACGCCCTAACTATCATAATGCCCCAAGAAAATGCAAAAAGAATCTCTTTTGAGAGATGATCAACTGTATTGAACTTTAATCATGGCTTTAATACAAACAGAAACAACTCCTGAGTTCTCAAATATAAGCATAAAAGCTGAGGAATTATGAAACTGAAGTGCACTGTAAATAAGCCATGGATTTAAGAAAAACTTCTTGTGATCCCTAACCAATAAAAAGCCACACAAAATTGTTTATGCTGCCTGGTAATAATCCTCACCTGTAGAACATCACTATGAATAACTCTAGGTATGCCTGACACTGTATTGTGAAAAATAAACCAGCCCAAATCCTATATTTAGATGATTTTTATGCATGTTATTTCTGTCCATAGTGGGATGAAATGAATGATGGATGAGAATAACATTTTTATCTGCTTAAATCCTAGCATTAACTTATTTGTTGCAGAATCATGCAAGTATTGAAATATTTTCTTAACAACGTGGGAACTTGCAGCTCATTTTACTGCATAACGTGTAGAAACAGAAAAATGTATTTTAAAGTTGAGCGCCTTGCTGACAGAGACATAAGAATGATCTTTACACAAGAGCTGGAATGACAATTCCTTCCAAGACTGATGTGAACTCTCAAATGGCCCTTTTATGAGAATGGTACCAGGCTGAGGTTGACAGCAGAGGTTTTGCTGTCTTCACAGTGGGTCTATGGAGTCTGCCAGACCCCTTGCTGTTCCTATAAAATGCTTAGCAATGACACAAAGAGCAAGGCAGATGTACTTGGTGGGTTTCTGTTTAGGATCCTTCTCAAGGAAGTGGTTACTTGTGCAAAATGGAACAGTTTTGGCAGAAGTGATGGAATACATTCAGTACTAGCAATTCTCACAGACTGAATTTGAACCACCCTCCCTTCTAGCAATACTAAGAGGTGACTTAACCCTTGGTACAGGGATGAATTGCATCCAAATATTGCACAGGTATTTAAACTCTTGGGTTCTCACATTAAAAGTAAGAAAATCTTTTCTTTTCTCTTCCCCAGTCTTAATTTTCTATTGTTTGCATTTTCTTTGTGTTTTGTAATAAGACCCAAACTGAACTGTTGTAACCACTCCAAATGTAACCAGAGACTCTGTAGGGAGGTGAGAGTGGAGTTTTCCCTCTTACCTTTTATGAAAGAGTAACTAGAATGAAGTGAAAGGGAGAGGAATTCATTTCTGGGTCACTTTAAAGTTTTAAGTGTGTCCATTCTTTGTAGCTTTACTCTGAAAAATTATCAGTGAAATGATAATGATTACTGTGAAATGCATGTTTCATACCTGTTCTTATTTAAGTAAATTATTTTAATTTAGAGAATGATAGCCTCATAAGTCAGTATTAAGTCATAGAAATATCCTATATTAGAGTTAGAGAAATTATTTTTTTTGGCAAATGGTACTGTTTTAGCCAGCACTTTGATGGTTGCTTTTGATGCAATATTTGTTCTTGCCTCTGTTCTCCCAAAGCAGGTTTGCACATGACAAGACAGCTGCTACAGGGAGAGCACTGATACCATTGGCAGTGTGTGTAGCAGAATCAGGATGGGAAATCAAGCTCCAGAAGAGACCAGGGGGCTGTTCCTTATGGGGAGGAAAAAGCTATACCAGCTGTTTGTATTTCAAAGTATGAGTCCGTGGAGAAAAGCAGCCTTGGACTTGCAGAAAAAAAAATGGCTGAGCTGGAGGGACTGAGGATACATTGCAAATAATTTATGTGAAATATCACTGCTCTTAAGTGGGAAACTTAGTGGCAAATTCAGCATAAATGAACCTGAGGAAAAATTCTAAAGCTTAAAACTAGCTTTTTCTAAGTGACCTTAGCCATTTCTTAGCCATGCAATTGAAATAAATAGAATCATTGATACAGAAAGAACCTCTGTGATCCCTCAGCTTTGACCTCTGAAAACGAGGCTACAGTCATACAGTGTACAGAATCTGTTGTATTTACATGTTTTCAATTTATCTGCCATCAATCTCAGAGTATGAGAGACTAATTTTGGGGACTGAATGACAAAAGAATTCTCATCACTTGTTTAACCTTGGTCAAATGTTCTTTTGAGTCTATTTTCTCTAATCTCTGTATTAGATGCATGCCCTACCACTATGCTTCATGAACTTTGTGATCCTACTGAGTGTCAGGAGCTATAAATGTAGAAGAGCTAAGTGGTTAGAAAAGTATGTGTTTTGATCTGCAGAAGAACAAAATATTCCAGAGAGCCTGTTTTGAAGAGCCAGTATCTTAAGATCTGTGCCTTGCTGTCTAATCTTCGTTTCCTACTGAAAGTACTGAGATGTCACTGAAACTGAGGTACTTCAGTGTAATTGCATCATCATTCTCTGCATGCTTAACCAGGAACTTCTCCTAGGCATGGAGAGGCAGCCTGTTAAGAGAAGTTCTGATCTTTTATAAAAATAGTGGAGCTTACTGTATGTAGGCTGAAATGTCAAATATTTTTCTAATGCTATACAAGCTTTCTGTTTTTTATTCTCATGGATTTGACTTTAACATACAATACAGATGATCTAGTACTGCTTCTTGGTATGTAGTCTATTGAGTGAGCCTGAACTGAGCAAGCAAAAGGGATGGAACAGAACAATGACTGTGGAAGGACCATTGTCTTGCTGTGGCTGCTGTAGCATTTAGAAAGCTGATATTGAAAGCCTGAGTGTCTGTGCAGGCTTGCCTTTTTTTGTGAATGGGTGAGGTTAGATGGGACCTCTAGGGGTTTATAGTGTTCAGCCCCTTTGGTCAAGCAGAGTCAACTAAACCTATTTCCTCAGGTCTGTGTCCAGAAGTTTTTTGGGTATCCCCAAGGATAGAGACTTTATAGCCTCTCTGGGCTGCTTAGTCACCCTCACAGTAAATGTTTCTTGATGTTCAGGGAGCCCCTCCTGTGTTCCAGTTTATGTCCATTGCCTCTGGTCATGTCACTGTCCAAAACTGAAAGGAACCTGGCTCTGTGTTCCTTATAAGTTTTCTTCATATTTATATATATTTGTATATAAATATATATACAATTTATATACATTAAGATCCTCTGCAAGCCTTTTCTAGGCTTAGGTTACAACTCTCTCAGCCTTTCTTTGTGTGAGAGATGACTAAGTGCCTCAGTTGTTTGTATCTCAAGTAGCTTTGTATCCCTCTTGCACTGAGGAGCCTAGACCTGAACACAATGGGTTTTGTTTTGCTGGCAAATGTAGACATGACTATTTTGTTTACAAAGGCTGATACTGGGTGTTCAGGACAAAAAAAAAGGTGGTGTGAGAAGACTGCTGACACCAGAAAGGTCATTACAATAGGATTTCCTTATTCCTTCTGGTTTAGGAACTTATGAAATAACTTAGTTCACCTATTGGCTTTATCTGCCTGTCCTTGGAAAGTGGGTCCCTCTTGCAAGATGTTGCTTTTGTTTTAATATGTAGGTGTCAATCTTTACACAGTGAATACCCGTTTAACTCTGAGATGTGACTCTAAACAGGAAGTCACTTGTACTACAGGTATGCATTTGTTCTTGCTTATAAAGGCTGTGTGTTTTAAGCAAATGTAATGGTTTAGTACTGGTTGGGTGTTATTCCTTCATTTTTCCAAGTAACACTGTTAAAGAGAACCAATAGCTTCAAAGGCTGAATTTACATATATATATGCTTTAAAAGTTTGTATATACATGCATAATTGTAGTAAAATTACGCCAAATGGTTTTGTTTCAGTGTGCTGGGAAACAAGAATAGCTGGGGAGCTGTGAGTCCTCATAGGACCTCTGCAATTCCAGTTGATGTTTGAGCAGTGTTCAGGCTTCAAAGCTGAACCCCTGTACTTTGTTACTGAAGCAGGGAGAGGTGTATATCAAAAACTGTGTGTCCATAGTGAAGTTCAGTTTCTGCTGTGGCTGAGCAATGCACATGGTGTGTCATTTTTGGTGCTACTCTGAGGAGATTCCACCCAAATTTAAATTAAGTTGGGGGACTCGGCAGTGGTTTTTTAGCTTAATTTGCTTTGTGGAGAAGTACTCTTCCAGGTTCTGTAAAAGAAACCATGTGACTGAGGGAAATAGCACTTCTCCCTCACCCACAGAAAGTTCAGTCCTTGGTTTGCCATAAAACCACCTGCAACTTTTAGATGTAAAACATTAATAAACATGTGCTTTGTAGTTTTAACTCTACTCAGACTTGCAAGTCTGAATTTTATGTTAGCTGTAAACTTTTAATTATTGCTATTCAACAGACAAAGCACTGCCTTCCTGATTTTGCAGTCTGCACAAAGATGAATAATCACTTCTGAAGAGCTGTAAAGGGTAGCCATGTGTCTTGGTTTTAGCTGGCTAGAGCTGATTTTTTTTTTCCCTAGTAGCTGGTATAATACCATGTTTTAAATCTAGGATGAACATGAGATTGATAACACACTGATGGATTAGTGCTTGTGAAGCAGTCCTTACCTTCAGTCAAGGACTTTTTGGCTTCTTAAACCATAACACCAGTGAGTGGTTTGGGGAACACAAGAAGCTGGCGGGGACACAGCTTGGACAGGTGACCTAAATTGGCCGAAGGGATATTCCATAGCATGTGATGTCATCCTGAGTCTCTAAACTAGGGGGAGAGCTTGCCAGGGGGTTCTGGTGGGGAGCAAGCTGGGCATCAGCCTGTGGGTGGTGAGCAATTGCCTTGTGCATCACCTCTTTTAATATGTATTCTAATTATTTTATTATTATAATTTTGCTTTCTTTTTTGGTTATGTTAAACTGTCTTTATCTGAAACTACAGATTTTATCCTTCACCCCCCAATCCATCCCACTCTGGTGAGGTAGAGAGTGAGTGAGGTGTTTAACTGCCTGCCAGGCTATACCATGGCACAGCAAGGAGAAGCTGCTAAATTTTTGTGTGTGCCTTCAAGGGAAGATGTTAAAATCCTCTGGCAAATTTTATTGATGAGGAAAGAGGAAGCAAAAACCTCCTGAGAATTGTAGCATCTGGCCTTTGAATAGGGTGAAGCAAGGCACTGAAGTAATGGTAAACCTTAAAAAAAGAAACATGAGAGGCCCACAGCAGAAGTTGCAGTGGACTCTAAATTAGGTCTGGGCAGCTATAAGGAAGAGGTAGTCTATAAAGAAATTTTGAGACTTGTGTTGCTGGAGAAGATGATACTAATCTGTCAGTATTTTATAGATAAAGTAATTACAAACTTTAATGCTTTTCAGAAATTGCTGTATCATCCATAAGTGCCAGAATATATAAGGAACATGTTGCATATGATTTTCTTACAGGTTTTGAGAGAGACTCTGATTTTGTAGACCTAATCCAAAGTCCACAGCTTTCAACAAATAATAATTTTCTCTAGTAGGAGATCTTAACTGTGAGGTTCTCTCCAAAACACTGGGTGTGACAGAAGCATTATATCCAAGCTGGATGGTACTCAGAATGTAAGAAACTGGCCTACTCTCTGTACCAAGGCATCTTGCTGCATCAACATTGTATTTGTTACACAATTATTTGGGTGATTTGAGTGCACTGATTATTTACTTGGGGTCTTTGAAATTGATTTTTTGGGTATAACTAGGTGCAAATTTAAATCTGTTTCCTTTTGAATATTAGTCTTTGCTTAATTCTCTCTGCTTTTGGAGTAATATATATTTTTTCCAATGAACTATTTTAAGTACTTGGTACTTGTAGTCAGAGGGCACTTGTTCACAGCTCGTTTATTTTATATATGCTGTAAAGGGTGACTTAGAGCTTTTGTCAATGGAGTATGTTGGCTCTTATAATTGAGGTAGCTGGAGGATGTGAATAGGTAGTTTTACTGTGTTTCTCAAGAGAACAAATGGTTTTGATTAAAACCAACAAACTTAAATACTGTACCTTTAAATTCATGCCAAATGAATTTATAATGGGATTTTCTTTAACTGTAATGAAGCCTTTGACTCACAAGTAGTCAATGAGCGCAAATATTTTTGTTGTTCTTAAAAAAAATTGAAGCTGGCTTACAAGTTGTTTGCAATGTTGGGTGAAAGTAGGTTGAGAGGAGGGCCATGCAAATGGCCAAAGGACTGGAACTCCTCTCCTGGGAAGAAAGTTGGGATTGTTCAGCCTGGGGAGACCTTTTTGTGCCCTTTCCATTTGTATAAAAGTGACTAATGAGAAAGATTGAGAAATTTTATTGCCAAGGTTTATTGAGATGGGAAAGATGTAATGGTTTCAAACTGAAACAAGGCAGATGTAGTTTGGTCAGGAGGAAGAACTTTGTTATAAGTGTGGTGAAGTCTTGGCACAGGTTGTCCAGAGGTGTTGTGGTGCTGCATTATTTGAGGTGTGCAAGACCAGGCTGGATAGGGCTTTGAGTAACTTGATCCAGTGAAAGATATTTCTGCCTGTGGCAGGGAGGTTGGGCTGTACTTTTAAAGATTCTTTCCAACCCAAACCATTGTATGATATCTAGAAATGATTTAGGCAGCAAGATTGGTGTCTTGTTGCCCACTACTGTTGCAGTTTGTCTTTGCTCCCCCTCCCACTTCCTCTTAGCCCTGCTAGATATCATTCCTTTGCTGACATTATTCCTCTATTCCTCAAGCTGCCAGTGAGTATTATGCTTAGCCTTTGGTACTTGCTTTGATTTTACATGTAAAATCACCTTTTCAATAAGACTTGGTGGTTGCTGTCTTTATACAGCCTTATCAAAATTGCAAGCTGCTTTCAAATACTTATGGTTTTTTGTGTTAAAATTACATATTTGTTATGCCTTCATGGAAATTTACCTGAGTATTAAGCTAGAAAGTTATTCTCCAAGAAAAAAGACACCAGAAAACCTTTTTATCTAAATGAGGGATCACAGGTTACCTATTTTTCATGTTGGGAAGGGCTTAAACACATAAGTAAGGACAAAACCAAATAGATTTAAAAGAAACAGAACTGAAATGATCAGTACTGTGATGGACAGTGATCTGTGTTACTCATTATTTCTCTGAAATGCCATTATTTTCTTGAAACTGTAAGGCTTTTGATTTAAGGGTGTTTTTAGAGGCCAAGTCTTTTAAAACAGCTTGTTAGTCTCTAAGACTGAGCATGTCTCTTTCCTTTCTTCCCTTCTTGGTGCTTGCAGAGTGCTTCTTTGTTTGAAGCTTTCACAAAAGAAGCATGCAAATAGATGGAGAAGGGGAAGATTTTTCTTCAGTGTGCTAGGTTTGTGCTCACATCTACAAAAGTTGCAGTTGGAGACCAGCAATGGGCACAAGAGCACAAAATTACAAAATTGATCTGCCTTACACAGCAGATCAATTTGTGCTGCTGGAAGATTTATTTCTCTCTGGTCAGTTCTAAGTTTTCCTGTTGATCTGAGTAGCTTTGTGTCTTTGCATCCTTTTCTGGTTCCTTGCTTTATGTGAAACCTCTTTGCTGTCTCTTGGCATGCTTGCGTGTCAGGCCAGAGTGTAGCAGGGGGATGCTCTAACTAGTTACAATTGAGCCACCTCAGGTATCCAGAGCTTCCAGCCATGACAGAATGGATCTCTGCATGATTAATTTACTCCTACCCTCACAAGCTTTGTCGGGCTGCAGTCAGGCTCGTCACAGAGATGATTCATTTCTTCCTTCTGTGGAATCTGGGGCTTACGATACGTCTCTGCTCTAGTAAGATCGGTCGCGGTAATAAAAGCAAGGAGGATACAAAATAGAAAGCCTAAGTTTGAGGAACTGACCTGCTCTGGAGGTGTAATGACGCATCTGTCTGAAACTTCGTGGTAAGAGAGAGAAAAGGAGTCCTGCAGTGCCTAATTGGACACTACTGGCTTACCCTGGCTGCCGTGAGACACATGCAGTGGGGCTTGTGCTGAAGAACACCAAGTTCTTGGTCCCTTACTCTTACGGAAGCATGTTTTTATTGTGAAACCCAAGGGTCTCATCTCATGGATCTGAATATTATTTAGAAACATGTTTTCATTGTGAAACCTAAGGTTCTCATCTCAAGGATCTGAATATTATTTAGAAACACTGTCAGTTTGCAAACAGCTTCTTGGACTGGGAAAAGTCAACGTGGCTTCTCCTCCACCTTTAGAGATGCATAATAATCAATTTTCAAATTTAATTGTGAGATTGCTGTTTAGCATTACTTGCAAGGAATTATATAGGGACGAAAATTCAGTGTGTTTAATGTTCCACGAAAATCTGTCAAAAGTTGTGACTTCTGGATACTCCATGAAACTCTCAAGCCAAAATGTAGACTTTTAATTTAGGCATTATGTAAATATTTGTATTGAGTTTGGTCATGTGCTTCTGTATATATGAAGGAAATTATTTCTTGTACTCACTATTTAATTCACTAACCAATGGAGGTTTGAGAATATGTGCACTGAACAAACAAAAAAAGGAATAAATTCTAGTTTTCATAGATATTTGATTTTTGGGAGCTACACTCTGAAATATTTGTTAATTATTTTTAATGTAAGGTATGAAACCATCTGCCTGCTTCTGATTGAGATTTCTTTTTAAAACCCACAAGCATTTGATTTTTTTTTTTGTTTAAAACTGAAAAAATCCCTTGAAAAGCTGTACCCTTTGCAATTATAATTTAGCAATTAGTGTCGTGTGGCTGGGCATCTGCTTCCCAAACCAGTCCCACTAAGGGCATTGGGAGGGCTATTTCCTACAGCTCTCAAAGAGGCTGGATGCCAGAATGTGGTGTTGATGTAAGTCTTTTTAAAGATGTTTCTCTCTATTCCTTCACTTTCTATATATAAAATGCTATTTCTGTGGAGCAGTTCCTGTCATTGCAGGCAAAAGACAATTTAAGTCATGCAGTCTGCGCAGACTTGTTCCTTTCTGATGATTTTTGTTGAAGTGGGAAAGTATGTGGTCATAGAGACAGTGTCTTGTTTCCCAAATTCAGGAATTTACCAACTGTGAGCAGCATAAAAATGTGTCTACATCACATCTTCCCAGAAAAAGAAATCCTCATTACTGAAAAGTATTATTGCATTAAAGCACTATAGAATAACTTGGAGAAATTGTTGTAGACTACCAATATTCACACAAAACATGCCTAAAGGCTTTGTTATAATAAAGGCAATAAGCAGCAGAACTTGAATTTGCTGGGCAACACATTCTGTATTACTTGTTTTTTATCTATTTAGGTTATGTGAAAGTAAAGTCCAGAATTCTAGAAATATTAACGCTTAGTCTTAAAATAAGATTAGCAGTCAGAATGAGTATGAAGACATTTGGTTGGTGTGTTTATTGTGTAGCTGCTGGAAGTTTTCTTTCATTAAAGACTGGCTGTCCTCTCCTGTGTTTTTAAATGACATGTTGGCTAACAACAGAAAATTGTGTGGTTGATGGATTCTTATGTTCCCTCACACTTTTATTTTTGGCAGTAAATTACCAGAGAAGGGCCTTGACTTAATTCCTGATGCATAGCTGCTGTGAGATTGGAGTGTATTGATGAGTTATTTTTAATGAGTTGGCAATGATTTTGTCAATACAACATTTTGGCTTCAAAATAGAGCCATATTTTTAAAACAATGAAATTCCTTTTATGTTTTTTCATTATCAGGAGGTATTTATTTCAAGAAAACCATAATGAAGATTTTCTGCGATAAAGCATTAATGTGAGGAAGAAGGGAAAGGCAAGACTGAAGTGGGAAAAGCCCAGAGCAGTTGCTTTGTGTTCTGTGTGCTCTCTATGAAATCTAGCTGAACAACACAGAGTATTGCAAGTTAATATCTCTTAGTGAGTGCTTTCATGAGACTCAGACTGTTTTATTATTTCTGGCTCCATGCTTCCTGATGTCACTTGATATTTCCAAATAGTAAATAATAGAACTTACAGGAGAAATATTGGTAGGAGGATCTCAGGGTTGCTGGTTGAGGTTTTCAGGAAGATGTTGTTTCTCCTGATGCAGAGTTCAGTTGCAACTGCATGCCCCTTTGATTCTGATTCCATGAAAAATCAAACTGATGACAGAAATAATTAGCCACTGATGGCAGCCACAGTGATTTTTTTATTTTTTATTTTTTTTTTTTTTTTGTAGCAGCTGCCTGGCAGTTAGCTGTTCTGTCAGTCAAATGCAATCAGGGTAAAAATAAATTTAGGATAATAATCAGATTTAAGGTTTGTGCATGGCAACATCATTTTGGGAAGCTTCCTTGTCTTCTCTGTCAGCACTTTGTTCCAGTGGTGTGCAACAAAGGATGTACCAGAACATGAGTGATGTACAGAAAGCATGAAGGGGAGGAGGTGGCAACCCAAAATCCACATTAAATACTTAGAAAAATGAGCATTTTCTCTTTGTTATCAAGTCTGAATTCCACAAGTTCCTTATTTCCTGTGCTTGCTTTTCATTACAGACACATCCTATTCTGTTCTACCAAAGATGCCTGCAAATAGGCAAAAGTAACTCAGTGGTGAAGGATATTGTAAATATAGAAAAGATCACTTTTTCCTTCTCATCCCCATGAGATGAAAAGATGTGGGCTTGACAAAAATGTTTGCTAAGACAGTTATTTAAGGCTAAGCGGATGATAATCCTCTGCATAATACCTTGAGTTGGTTACAGCAGTAGTGCTGACTGTAGAACCTCCTGGCTGATTGACTGGCAAGGAGCTAGACTAAATAATGCATATTATTCAGTGGTCATATGAAAGGCTATATTGTAAAGATGAATTTCTTACATTTTTGGAAGGGTTTTGTTGAGAATTGCATTCTGAGGAACCAGCCCAGTCCCTGAATGAAACCAGAAATTAGGCACTTCAGAGCCAACTCTTCCTAAGGACAAGTAGGAGAGCACAAACTGTGAGGGCAAAGGAGCTTATGCAAAATTCACTTTTAACAAATTCAAGGAGATAATAACATGGTTCAGCAGGAGAAGATTTAGGCATAGATTTTGAAAGAAGAAAGTTGCACAGTGCATCTAATGGATAGTCTTTATGGCCATGAGCTCCTGTGGCGGGCCTTTCCCAACTCACAAGATCACTGCTACACAGTGGGGGCTGTAAGGTTTTATAGGCAATTCAAGAATGCTTGGAAAATGGTGGTTTCTAGCATCTGCTGCAGTTTGCAGCGTAAGCAGTGCTTTGTGTTACCAAAACTCAACACCAGTTTCCATCTTCCTGTGGGAGGAGGCAAGAGTTTCTTTTCAAGCATGAGGATTTCAAGCAGATAAAACCTATTCATTTATAGGTTTATAGGGAGTGTAAAGAGAAGTTTGGATATACTGTAAGGATAATAAAATAGGTGCAGACACAGCTGATTGCCCCTGAGCTGACTGCTAATGAGGCATGCCTGCACAGGCACCTTGGGTAAAAGCTGCGTTGAGAATTGTCACTGAAATACCTAGAATGAGTTCTGAAGGCTTACCTCACCTGGAAATCAGTCTGTTTTCTTTCATAGGTTCTTCTTCAAAGTCATTACTGAAGTAAATTATTTTATGGCCTTGTAGTAAATGTGTCTTGATTTTACATGTATATATACTTTGGTGGTTTTTTTTTAATTTTTAAGCACATACAACTCTTTACAAATGACATTCAAGTAATCTCTTTTTGGTGGTCATTGTATTTTTTTATTAGAAAACATGCAAAGGCATACAGAGGTTCAGAAAGGTGAATATTAATGGAAGCTTTTCAAGAACATTAAATATGTAGTAATTTTTCTCAGATACTAATTGGCAGGAAAGGATGGCTGATATCCAATTTCCTAACACCCATTGTTGTATCAGTTGCATACAGTTGTAGAGTAATTACAAATACAACTTAAGACCTTCAAGAGATGAGTGCATCAATTTTCTTTGCTCTCCTATAGAAATTAGCTGTTTGCTGTATTGTAAAGAATATGTGGAATGCTGGCAAGTTGGGCTAAAGTTGTGCTTACATCAGTGTTCCTTTACGAGTGTTCTCAGTTTCAGTTGTTGTTTTGCAACCATGTAATTCCACTGATTTCAGAGCAGCCATTCCTGATCTTTCTTTTTTTTCTGTAAGTCATGCCCTAAAGAAATCTGTCATAGGACAAGGATGACTTAGCAGAAAAGATTCTTTAGAATACTGCAGAGTGGATGCAGTTGAATCAAGAGGTAATATTATTAAAGATAAAGGGGTTTTTTACATAGCAATAGCTATCATTTGAATTGACAGCATGTTGGGGAATAGATTCTTTTAGTTCATGTTACTCTGGGGAACCATTTTCCTTCTCTTGCTCAGTGTATTTAGAACACTGAAAATAATAAAAACTGCCTGCACCTGACCTGACTCAGACTGTAAATTATTAGTTGCTTTGAAAGATATTCCTACATCCACTGCATTTGCTGACTTAACAGTTACCAAGACTACAAATGAAGGAAAGCTTTCTTTTCCCCTATATATTTTTTAACATGGAGTAGAAGTGCATCAAAATGTTCTTGAGGTGATGCCAGTCAATGTATCAGTGGATGGGGAAAATGGGATCAGATGCATTTCACATCCTGCTTATTCTCCAAAGATGTTATTCCCTTAGTTTCTGTAGTTAATGACTTTACTGTTAGCCAGTGAATGCAGTTTTCCAGTATTTTGATTTTTCATGTGCCTCCTGAACTGAGTTTAAGGGTTTTCAAATTCATATTTTATTTAACATGGTGAGAAATAAAGTTGACAATAGATGTAACTGGAGAGTTATTAATCCTTGCCAAAGAGCAAGAATTCCACACTTTTGCAACCCTTTTATCTCACCTTGTTATAGTTGACTTATGACTAGTATGACCACTTGCAGACCTTTCTGCAGGGATAGCAAAACAAATATTTACAAAGGTTTTCTGAGTGCAGGTACTAATGAATGATAATAAATTTCTAATACAAGATTTTTTTAAAAATCTGATTGCTGTTTCCCTTCAAATCCTACTCCCTATTAGAAAACCTGCTGATTTTTCTGCAAGGTCCACTAGAATTAAGAACCATTTTTTTAATGTGTCTAAGCTATTGCAGATAAATTAGATAACCTTGATTGAAAATCAGTCTAGAATGAAGGTGGAATACTCTGTTCTTTCAAAGATGGGTCTGGTGTGCAGTGTTTCCAAGGTTTTTGAGTGTGCAGCAGGGGTAATGTGATAATTGCTGTGAACTACCATTGAAACCATATTTTAAATACTTCAACCTATTAGAAAACAGGGGAAAAAACCTATCAGAATTGATAAAACACAGAGGCTAGAATGGTATTTACTTTCCGGTAAACAACATCAACTGAACACCAGTCAACACAGTTTTGAAGGTGTGGGATGCCTAAAAGAGTTGTTTGTAGGAAGTGTACTGTTCTGGAAGTATTTAATTATTGATATTTGTATTTATTTGAATACTAGTACTTTCTTCAGTCACTGTCTTCAGTGCAAGAAGTGTGATGCTGGGTTTGGGTGCACTTTATGCTGCTGCTGTTGCTTCCTGAACTGATATCAGTGTACTGGGCCTATGTCTGGGCAGAGAATAAGTATCTGAGTTCTTGCCACAAATGTTTTCTGTTCTTTTTGATGGGAATCCAAGATGTATTTTTTTACTGACACTGTTCACTGTAAGTTGTATAGTTTAAGTTCCTCAAACAAAAGGACTGCTTTTCCTTTCTTGTATGGACAGACAAACTGAGAGAACCTGAGCAGGTTATCTTCGATCTTCTGTAATACCATGTTGTGGGACCTACTGATAACTTGTGTGTTGATGTGCATTTGATATTTTTGTTGCCTTCCTCCTCTCTTGTTCTGCACTTTTGAACATTGTAATTATGTTGGTGCTTCAGCAGGGTGCCTCTGTTGGGAAAGTGAGAAATAAGGAAAATAAAATATTGTGAACAGACTTCTGAGAGGGAGAGGGCAAATGGTTGGCTGGATGTTGCAGCTGATATCTGTCAAAAAGTCTTTGCTGGAGTTAATGAAAAGGAAAACAGGAAAGAGAAGCAGTGTAGATTGATAACTCTCAATGTCTTTTGGATTTCTGTGGTTTAGATATCAGAAAAAAATCATCAGATGCACAATAAAATAGGATCTGGAATTAAGTCTTTTTATTCTTGCAGAGAAGTAGTAAAGGGCATTTTAAAAACAGGCAGAAAAAGGGATTGTGCTGCTGTTTGAGAGTATTAATACAGAAACAATAAAATATTTGTGACAATTACACTTCTGATGTTTCAAATGTTTTCATAATTTTACATAGGAGGAACTACTATTCATTTTGTGCAGCTTTTATTCATGTAATATGAGCACATGTCTTATCTCTATATTTATATATTCACTGCAGAAATCTATGTTGGCATTTTCTTAAATCTATTGTTTAAGAACAGAACTATTTATTTCTTGTAGTATTTACATACTTCACATATCATAGCCTGCACAGCACTCTTCTGTGCCAATTCCAGTGGTTATGTCTTAGGAATAATAATGATAATGCCTTACTGGAAATATAAAACAATTAAGGTTTGTTCCAAAGATGTCTGTGGAAATAGATCAAAGCTATACTTGCGGGTGTGGCCTATGGCATGATTTTGATTAAAAAAATCTTAGTTTTCAGATAGAAATGTTTGGAGAGATTTAAATAAAGCTGTGCTGCTTACTCAGAAAACAATGATGGTTGTTTTGAATTAAAGCATTAAGGAAGAGACTTGGCCCCACAGAAAGTGGTGATTTGAAAGGTGATAAGAACATAATGGAAGAAGACACCAAAAGTTTCCTTTGTATAAAGTTCTTCTCTACACAATGGGAAAGCAGCCATAACCAAAAAGACCCAAACCATGTCAGTGTTTATGGGGGGGAATAAATATTTAGGATTTTTATATCAGAAATTAATTTGAAATGTAGATAAAGATATCTAGAGAGTGAAAATCCTTCCCTCTTTAAGGAGGTTGTCCATTTTGGCAGTTTCAGCCCTACTTTCAGATTAATATATATGGGAAGCTGCTTGGAGAGATGAATTCAATGCTGAAGTCAGTCACTATGTGGATGTAGTTATTTTCATTCTTTTAGTTCCCTTAGACCACCTGAGTTTGGTTTAGGGAGTAACTTCTTGGCAGGGTGGCAAAACATGAATAATTGGGTCTATTCCTACCCAGATGTAGCAAAGATTCCATGGGATTCCAGGACTAGATGAACTTGTTTTAATTCAAACTGCATTTCTCAGAATCATGATTAAAAATCCTGTCAAACAGCACTTTTAATGTATTTATCAAAGTAAGACTGTGAGGACAAGATAACTCCCCTATTTTCCTACTGGAAATAAGTGAGACAGAACCTTCTAAAGAAGTCTGCTGGTGCCTGGTATTGTGCAGCTTCTCCAGCCCAGTGCTAAAGGTGCAGTTTCTTCTGAATTTAAGTAGATAGAGTTCAAACAGCCTTCAGCTGAATTTTTAAAGAAGTTGTGTTAAAAAAAACCATACTTTTACAGTTGAGCAGTTACAATTACAGTCTTGCTTGACTTTAATAAAATTAGAGCTGAAGTAAACAAACAAAAGCCAAGATAAGAACATCTTTCAGCTAAGGAATTTCAGAGAAATAATATCACTTCCCAGGATACTGAATCAAGAATGGTTTGCAGCTTCCTCAAATATCCTGCCCAAAGCCCACATGACTCTTAAGTGGGTTTCATTTACTATCAAAACAGACCTTAGTTGAAAAAAAAAAGTTAAAAAAACCCCAAAAACATAAGCATATGGAACAGGGAGTCAATAAAGAACAGATTCTACAGAAAATCCAAGCACATGTGTAATAACGCAGGCACTGTGAAGATGCAAAATGTCTGGTTCTGGAAATACAGAAGGAAAATTAAACCTAATATGTATAAAATCAAGACTAGAGTTTATTTCAGAGTGAGGCCACTAGAGAATTACTAGACAACCAAGTCTTACTGGAGTAGAGCCAGCTAAATTTCCGACAGACTTTGGAAATCTGAACATGAAATCCTAATATCCAGTCTAACACAGAAATTTCAGGATTTGGTACTTGGAAATCAAGCTGTCTCTTATTGTTTGTTTTCTGGAAGGCCTTGGTTTATTGTAGATGTGTTTTCCACCTTGGTTTTCTGATGCTGTCCTCTGCTTAGACCACATTTTGGTTTTTGACTTGGGTTGGCCTGAAATAATCTGAAGTACTTATGCAAATATTCAAAAATATTAACTCTGGTTTTTTGTGATACCTTGAGGTTTTAGCTTTTGTTTTTCAAATCCTATACTGCATTAGTGCATAACTCTAAACTCCATATACAGTGTAGTTAATTGTCTTCACACTTTGGGTAGACAAAACAATCCCTCTGGGCCTGTGATCCAAGGACACACCACAGCCTCAGGCCCTGAAAAGTATAAACAAAAGTGAGTTGGGGAGGAGCAAAAATGGGGAATTATTACTTCATTACTGAGGCTTAATGCCTGAAATGTAAAGAGCCCACATTTATATCTGTCTGAAAGACTCATGACCATTGTCCATTTTGGGTGTAGCTCCTTGGGGAGGCTTTGTCTCCCCTTAATGTACTTCAAGGCCCTTCATTAAATATATCTGCTTTTATCCTTTTAACTTTGGTCTCTGTTTCTAGGTAAGCCCAAACTAGGCATCAATTGCAGTGCCAGTAGCCTTTTAAAAACTAGGGGTTTAAAGGCTGGCATGCACTCCTTACAAGTACATATATCTTGGATCTGTTTACAACAACTGACTCTACATCAGAACTCTAATTTTGCACATATTTAGAAACAGCTAAATGTTTTGGTATTGTATGTGTCCATGCACAGGAGTGACCAACACTGTACATTTATGCACCTTGCTACACAATGCTTCATTTAGGGAATGCTGCTCTGGTTTTAAAGTTAGTTTCATTGCCTCTAATGCTCATTTACTGACAGTGTAAATGATTATCAAGTGTACTGAATTAACTATGTTTCTTTATCTGAATAGAATCTGTTTGAAACAACATAAAACTGATTTTCCTACTAAAAAAAACCCTCAATACAGTTATCTTCAGTGAAATAATGAACTAGCACAGTTCCTAAAAAATGACCACAGGGACATGTTTTATTCAAAAAATAGTTGTTTTCTGAAAATGGTATTTCAGTCTTTCTAAGTTTCAGTGAAAAATCCATCTCAGAGTTAACTTTTATGTTATTTCAGTGCTTTTTTTTCTTAAAACATTTTGTGATTTATTGTATACTCATGCAGGTATATTCTTCTGGAAAACAAAGAATTAAGAGGTTTGTAAAGCTTATCTATTATCTCAGAATTATGTCAGAAACAGACATAATGTGTCTGTGGGACATTGTGATGCAAATTTTGGTGCTGTGGGTATAACTATAGATGCAGATGAGTGTGTGTATATATATATTGCTGAAATGCAGCTGGGGAGAAATGAACAGACATATGAGTGGGGCACTGAAGCTTCCATGTGAGGGATAGGTTTCTATTCCATTACCATTTTGAACTTCCTTTTTTTTTATTACTAGAATTTTGTTGGGTTTTTTTTTGGTTGTTGGTTTTTTGTTTTTTTTACTATTAAACTACTCCTGTGCCTGATTTTGGTAGCATAATGACCTGTTAGTAAAAATGAAGAATATATAAATAGGGTTTCTACAACCTTATTTAGCAGAGAGAACAAGGTATTCTATGTCAGACAGCCCCATTCTTAAACTCATGTATTACATATTCTGAAATGAGCCAACCCCTTATTCTCATTGGGTAGAAGTGTGAGTGTGTTTCAGGAGTTTGGATAATTATCTTTTAGAGTTTCACAAGGAAGATTTTTTAAATGGAAAATAGGTGTCTTTGGAATTAAACCTCCATTTGCTGGGCTGCTAGACTTGAATCTGCCCCTGAATGTGTCTCACTAAGTTGCTTCTGTCAGAGGAATCAATTTTCTTCCCCACTAGTGTTCCAACAGTCTTCCTATGCATCTGCTTCTAGTGAGTATTTTTGACAGATGGGGAGAGAAATGCCATTTTCTCCTGCATAATGTGATGTGCAATATTGCACACAGACCTTTAAATTGTCTGCAAAGATTTATCTCTGATCACTGCAGTAAAATATCACCTTATTTACAATTAAATGAAAAACTCTATTTGTCAGGCTCTTCCAGACAAGTATTTTAAATGTCAAAAATCAGTTGTTTGCTTCAGGATTAACAGTTATTTGATTTAGTATCTCAGTGTTTGCAGGGGGCATGGGGGACACAGATGATAATGTGAAAAAATGAAGTAATGTTCAAGTCCTGGAAGGTGTTGAGAACTTCCCCTAAAAGCCAGAGAAATGGATGGCACTTAGAGGAATACTTTTAAAATGGAATAAAATCTAAAATAAATTTTAAAATTCCAAAACTAAACAATAAAAACCTTCAAAGCAAATGTTTTGTGACACTTTGGAAATCATTATATTGTTCTCTAAGTTGTACACAGGTAATTAGCAGGACCTTATGTAGGCTAGCTTGTAATGGGTTATAATAATCTTAGTAGTCATGAATTGAGTAAATAAAGGAGAAATATTGTTTCAATAGTGTTTTTCTGAGCTATTGGATGACAAACTGAAGTGTGCTCTTTGTTTACACAACATAAACATAAAATTCAACATTGCTGTTGCAAGCATATAACTTTTTTTTTTCCCAGAATGGCAGGACTTGAACTTTTTGGCCTCACTTTCAATATTTTTCTTGACTTGAAAATAATTTTCAAAGAAAAATAATTTTGCAGTTAAATTTGGATGAACTGGTGAGAGGACCAATTCAAATTACAAGCCAAATAAGGAAGACTTTTGACATTAGCTGATCAGACATAAGCTAAGAATATATTATCATAAAATTTCTACCTTGAAAATAGGTTTTCCCCTCTGTGTATTTTATAGCTTTAATAATGGTGCTCTGTTTATCTTGAAACATACAGTACAGTAGCTCCTCCATGTGCTTTTATTCATTAATGCTTTGTTACCTGGTAAGGGTTCCACAAAGAGCTGGTAGTGTACTTGGGTATGTGAAAGTAAATAACATAATTAGCTTTAAAAGAGCATAATAAAAAAATTATTGATTAGGCATTATTGAGGTCATAGCTGTCAACAGATTAAAATTATATACTGGAAAAAATGTTCACTTTTAAAGGAGCTTGCATGTAGTTTTGCTTGGCTCACACTGCTGTACACCTTGGGGAGTAGTCAGCAAAGTCCCTCCTGTGGGCAGGAGTGCCAATGCAAGGACCTCCAGAGTGTTGTCTCAGTAAAAGTGTGTGTCTATATATATGTACATGTGTATGTGCATGTGTGTGTATATATATATATGTAAAACCACCTTTTTGTAATAACTTGCTAAATGAAAGCACAGGGGTTTGTTGATTGTCTCTGAGCTTGCAGATTATGTAGCAACAAAATGGGGAAAAGGATATTTGGGAGAAGGCTGTGACATTTCTTGTCACTTGGTCACTTTTTTCCTACCTGTTCCTACTTCTCTAAATACAAAACCCTTTGTCAAGCCCTGCAGAGATGTGGGATTCAAGTGGTCTGCCTGTCAAGGTGGCTTGCAAGTGCAACACAGCCCCTGTTTGATTACTTTTGTCAAAATAAGTGATTGCCAGAATGCTGGGAAATAGGTAATTAGGGAGTCATGCCTGTATGCCAGGTTTTCTTGAAAAGCAGATTTGGGAATTGTTCGCCCTTGTGTAAATAAATCCTACACTAAAGTCGTTCAAACTTTGAAATACGTGAAGCTCAGCAGTTCTGATTTTTTAGGGGTGTTTAAGTGACATATTTAGCTACTTGGAAGGATAACACTGAAAAGTCCTGGGGTGTTTTTTGGTGGTTCTTTATGGTTAAAAAATAAACACACAACCTCCCCCAACACAGACACAAGAAACAACATGTCTAATTTATAGCAGCTGCTGAAAGTGATCTGTGCATTAAACCTAACCACTGCACCAGTAGCTGAAGGGTGAGCTTAAGCTAGTCCTGAGCTTGCTGGTGGTGCTCCAGTGCCATGTGGCTGTTAGCAGGAGTACTTAGGCAATAAGTGCTTGGCTGGACCTGAGCCAGAATGTGCTTAGCCTTTTGTAGAATGGGATTCTAAATTACTACTGCATGACAAGTGTTTGTGGGGAGAATTGAGAGTTCACTTAGCCGTGTGTGTCTCTCTCAGGGAGCCTCCTTGAGAGCTGAGGAGCAGAGAATGAAAGGGATGAAAGATAAAGTAGGCTAAGAAATTCACCCAGACGTTGTCACTGCTGTGATTTACCAGTTCTCCCATGAAATGTGCATGGAGGCATAATGGATCTGATTCCAAGCATGATATGATTTTTATTACAGGCCTGATGAAATACTTTAATGTCTTATTACATAACCTGAAGTCTACCATTTATGTGGTTATTCAGAGACGTTGAAGATAACAATATGAATGAAGATACGAACTCTTGTAGAAAATCAGAATATTACCAACCCATGTGTGTGCCTAGCTGAGAGATGATGTATTGAGTGAAGCCCTGAGCTAGAGTTTCCATGGATTTGCAATTATGGCTTGTTGTAAAATAAACTCTTTAATATTTAGAAGTTATAGGAAAATGGTCTGCAGTAATCCATATAGCTAATTTTCTAACATCAAGAGTTCATGAAAATAATGAAATAAAGTAAATCTTAAAGACTAGAATCTAAAAATTTAGCTAGGAAGAACATTTTATTACATCTGACTGAGGGCCTGAGGTCAAAATCTGCAACAATAAAAAGTCAATTTTTTTCCCCTAATGATGGCAATGTATTTTTCCTACTTTATTTCACATGCACACTAAGCTGTAGATAGCTTTACAAAAATGATAAGGAAGCCAAGCGTACAAAGTACATGAAATATTTTAATTCCTTAGAAAAGTAAAACTTGCAGCATCATGCCAGGACATGGGCTCAGTTGTAAAATTCTATTTTAAAAAATGCTGTTCTTTTGAGAAACAAAATATAACTTTGTCCACCTTGTATAAACAAGCACTAAATCCTACATAATTTTTCAAACTTACTACTGATTTTTTGCGCAGGTAAAGTGAGGATAATAACAATGTCATGTTGCTGCTGGAAAGGTTTTTATCTAATTCTTTTTTCTTTTGCTGATTGAAAGGCAGACCATCTGCCACAAAGTGTTCTGCATTTGTCTTTAGCGTGCCACCTGCAACTTTAAGTGAGACTTTTAAGTGAGATTCCGTCTGTCCCATCTTCTCACATACTGGATTTCTTTAAAAGGAAATAGGTTTGGGTTTTTTTTTTTTTTTTTTTTTTTTTTATGATGCTGACTGACTTTTACAGAGGAATCTTTAGTAGTTCAAAATGGGTGCAATTCCATATTGGCAGTTTATATTCCACATGGATTGTGGACTTTTTTTATCAGGGAAGGTGTCTTGATCATTCATGCTGGAGATACAGCATTGAAAGACATTAAATGTCTCAATTAAATAATCCCCACTAGTGCTGGATTTACACTCATGACTGATTTAGCTGAAGATATGTGCATTTAAAGTATATTTGTGCAGTCAGGGAGGTTTTAGATTGAATTTTCCTTGTTTTGGTGCTTGAAATGCAAGTACAGCTCCCACTTCTAAACCCCATGTTCTGATTTGGTTGTTTTGGATATGAGAAATAAGTTTGTGTACCACACTGTGTCATGTCCCCATTGCTGATTTGACCTTCACCAGGCCTGCATCCCCCAAAGATATTTTTTTAGTGTGCTGTCAGTGAACAGTGGATATATGTTTAAGGTAACTTCTGAATAAAGAGATTAAACTGCTCTTGCAAAATCCACTGCTTCACTGCCTTTTTTTCCCTTTTTTTCTTTTGCCCCCCTTTTTTTTTTTTTTGGAGTGCTACAGTTATTGGGTGGAGCTGACTGTGATAATTAGCAGGTTGTTCTGTACTTACTATGATATTCTGGAATTGTGTACCAAAATGGAATTATAGCCACAGAAAGTGTGAGAAATGCTGGGATAGAGTTTGCAGAAAGAAAATCTTTCTTGTTTTGAAGCTGATGGAAATGGAGTGGTGGATTTTAGAGATCTGACTCCCTTATTTCCATATTGTTTTCAAATTTGTTAAATTGACAGTCCAACTTTGGCAATATCCTTGCTGCCCTAAAATATTAACAATGGCAGGTACATCAAAATTTCATAGTGGAAAAGCTCAATACTGATGTAAGTGTAAGAAAGTTTCCAGGAACATTGTGGAGATGTGGAATTATTGCAGAGAGTGAGGCAGGCACTGTGACAAGAGAACAAACTGTTGGTAGTGAGTGGGAGCTTAAGTAAAGCACTGAGTGGCTAGATCATAAAGGATAAATCTCACTCTATTTTGTTATCTCTGGCTGTTATTACTTAAAATGTAATGAGGTTGGTTGCAAAATTAACTTTCTGTGGAGGCTTCATAAAATAAACCAGAACAAAGTATTATTAGATGGGTGAATTTTATTCAGTGTGTTAGATTGAATTAGAGTCTATCATTTTGCAGTCTGATTAGTAATTTTAAACGTGCCTGGAAATAAAGAAGAAGAAAGATGTAGCTGTAACATTAAAAAAGGCTTTACAGCAGCTTTTTAGAGAATGCTTTGACCTTGAAAAAGATAAAACAAGAACAAATGTAAAATAGAAAATCATCTGCTATTAGCACAAAATACTATAGCACAGTACTGCTCACAAAGTAGGAAAACAAAAGAATAAAGGAAAGGGTAGATATAAGGTCAGTATTCATAGCAGTCAGACACTTAGACCTATAAGTAAGAAATCATAGTTTAATTAATCTCAATATAGTTAAGTTTTATTTTGAATCTAAGCTACCATAAAAAAGGGTTTTAGGGCCTGGAACAACTGGCATTTGGCTTTTTTTAATAAATATTTCTAAACAGTTCTGTAGTTAATGTTTTAGATACTCCAATTTAGCATCTTGTTTTATATGTACTATATCACAGAAACACATTTCAGTGGCATTACTGCAAAGAATGCAAGATTGCAAAATGAGGAACAGCTCCATTACTGCCCTAAACAAAAAGGAAACTGTCACAGTCTGAAATTTGTTGTTACAAAGGAGATCTCTCCTGTGTTGTTCTCTTGAGCAGCCAGAATGTATGCAAGAGTGCATGTATTGATTTCATATACTTTCAAATGGGGAGAGTCCCTCAGGCTACAGTATTGATTGAAGTGAACATAATGATTTGACTTTCAACATGAAATGAATATGTATTTATAGCTTACGTTTGCTATTTTAAGTTTTGTTTCAAGGAACAAAAAGAAGAGTTGTGGCTTACGAATTACCATTTCCCTTAATAAGCTTGGTTTAATTGGGAAATAAAAGCTTGGAAGGAGCATCCAGTGTAAACCCAATGACAAATGCAGCATTTAATATTTTATGTTTTTTTGGTGGGGTATTTTTTGTTTGTGGTTGGTTTGTTTGGGTTTGTTTTTTTTTTTTCTTTGTTTCCCCATATATACTTCTGCAAACTTTTAAAGCTATAAATAATTTTTCTTGTTTTTCTTGGTTAAAAATTAGCTGAATGTGCACTGCTTTAGCCACAGGTGAAAAATAAATGTCTGGTTAGATTCTGTTGCCCACAACCCAATCTTTTAGTTGACATTATCAGCTGAGATCTTTGTGGTCTTTGTTATATGGTCTTCTAGCAAAAAGACTAAGGCAATTATTTCTGTAGTGTTTAGCCTAAAACTTACTTCTAAGTAGACTTCTCTGTAGGATTTTCCTCCTTTTTCAGAATAAAATACTGCTTCCTATGGAAATTGAAAGGATTGACACAGTTTCAGGGAACATACATATTTTATTATCTACATTATTAGTAGATATTACTTGAAAATGCTCAAATGTGACATTAGCAGTGAAGGACATATTGTAGAATGTCAGCTGGGTTTGTGAATGGCAAGGTTTGAATTTCACAGCTTAATTACTGTAGTTCTTACACCATGTTTTAAACTCTCAGGTTGAAGCATGGAGTTACTCAGACCTCCCATTTACATCAAATTACTGATGGTGTCAGGTTTAAAACTTTATTTTGAAACTTACAAATCTGATAACCTCTTTGGCATATTTGTTCAAATCAGACAAAGTTGACAAGTCCCTTTAAAAGTACTAAATGAAAAATATATACAGCAATCCACTGCTTCCAGTAATAGGTCTAAAGGTTTTTAATATGTGCACATAACATCGATACAATGCCTGGGAAAACCTGTTTTTCCCTTAGGGTTGAAATAAAGTCTGAAGCTTGAGACCATGTTTTGTGTTAAGAAGTAGCTTGGGCAGCAAGCCAACTTGTCCATTTCATTCCATTTTTGAGAATTTTTTCCAGGTTCTGGTAGTATTTAGGTCTCAATATTAAAGCAAAAGATATAATTTTGTTTTCAGTGGTTAATCTTTCTAATATATTTTGGCCAGATGAAAGGAATAAAGCATCACAGGGACATAAACACAGAATTCTTGCTTGCTAACGTGGGTGTTGAATAAACATCAAATTAGTTCTGGCTGTGAGGGTAAAAGTAAATATTCCTATCGCATACAGAACACTCTGCCAAGCATATTCTTCTTGCAAAATATTGCTGGAAGGAACTTTTCTATTGATTCTTCATATTTTTACTTTAAAATTTCTAAATTCCACTCAGTATCTATTTTTGGTAATTTAAGATTGCAATATCTCTTAAATTGAATTATTATGAATCTTTCCCTGTCATCTTCAGAGGTCTCTTTAGAAATAAAATCTTGTGGTTCTCCTAGTATTGCTGTTTTCTGGTACAGCCTGTGTATAAGTGCTGAATTTAGACCCATCTTTGGTCACAATACAATAGTGAAAAATGTTTGGAAGAAATAAGTACTCCATCATAATTTTCAGACTATGTATTACGACTTGGCTCTTTTTCCAATGATGTGGTTTAGTGGAGTTTTGAAACTTCAGTTAATGCAAGAGAAGATATTTCTCTTCTGTCATGCATGACGTTTTTGGGGTCTGGGGAGTGTTCTCTCAGGTGACTTCAAGTTGGGAACCAATTATACCATCAGCATTTACCTGTGGTTCATAGCACTTTCTCTTTGATGCTGCAATGGGAAGGTGTTCCAGGTGTCCATGCAAGCTGTTGCTTGCAGGGATTTCACTAGGTAAAAAACCAAAAAAACCCCCAAAAAAATCAAAAACCAGGATTAGGTAACATTAAGCTAATACTACTTTAATTTTGTAGACTAATGTTGGTTGTGATAGTAGGCACAATGTTTTTAGAAAGTCAGCAGAATACCCAATTTATAGATTCAGCAACATTTGTCAGAGCAGTGCACTTTTAGTGACAGTGGGTTAAATCAATCACTTCTGTGCCTTCCCAAGGCCAGAGTTTAGAAACTGTCTTCAATAAAATTTATAGGCTGTTTAAACTTGTTTGTTAGGTAACTATTTCTTGTCTGTCTTTGGTTTTGTTGTTGAATATCTAATGATACACCTCCATTTTTTGTTTAATTCAAATGTAAATAAAATATGTAGTGAGCATAGAGGAAACACTTATTGGGGAAAACTTTCCCTACTGTTTTGCTCTTGATGTAGCTGAAAAAAATCTTGAAATATAATGAAAACCACCCTCAGAGCACCAGAGTACAGTGCATTTTTTAGAAACCATATGAAAGTTTGTCAATACTTTTAATTAATCTGCAGTTTCAGTTTCCTAAAGTTCTGTGGTGTTTTGGGGATTGGACAAAGAATTGTGTATGCACTGATGATGTGGATAATTTTTGACATGGTAAATAAGAGTTCCATGATATTATTTGTTCATGATAAGGTGACTTCCATTCTTTTCAAAGACTGTTGTTGCTAAGGATGCTAGAATAATCTCACCTAAATATTTAAGTGTTGATACTGGAGAAATATAGGGCCTTATGCACAGCTCCATGAAAAAGTAAGGATTCTTATCTGCCACTTTGTAGTACAGCATCCTAGATATTTTAGGATTAAATTGTAGAGCTGAAATAATTGATAAAATTTCTTGTTTACTGTGAATAATTTAAAATTAATTCATCTCTATAGTGAGGTCCACCAAAAATTAAAGGAATAATTTTGGAGAACAAATCTGTGTTCTTCTGAAGTGAGAACTTCAGCAACACTGCAACAGTTTCTTCCAACATTTTAATGCAACATTGAGTCCTACCTGAAGCTTAGTTAGAAATATTGGCATATTAATTGTGGTTATCTTTAACTGTATGTTGTCTAAAAGAAATTAATTTTTTTTTCCTCCACTCCAATATTCAGTATAGCAACAGCAAGAAACTGCATTTTTTTATCAGTTAAATGGTCTTTCCATCCCACCTCCACTCATGTTTCAGCTCTGTGACAGATTTTAAGTAGTTAGACTTTGTAGAGCTTTGAGATCTTCATCTCCAAACTGCTTGGTTTAGAAATTGAGCAAATATGTTTAAACTTTCCTCAAAATGAGGGAAGTCAGGTTGAGCGTCTTCCCTCAAGAGAGTGTTTAAGAATCATTCTTGATTATGAAGGTCCCAGAGGTGGACAGTGTTCAATAGTCACCATTCTTGTCTGTTAAGCTGAGACTTAAAAAGGGAAAAGAGATGTTTTTTGAATAGAGTTACTTTAATTTCACTGAGGATGTATGATCTGCACAGTTTTGCATTGGTAGCTTCTATTAAATTTAATCCAGAGTTTAGTTCATGAATCAAAGACCATTTACAATCCTGAGTGAAATAATTCATGAAGAAGAGACAGAAGCCAAAGAATGAACTAGAAGTCTGTTTGGCAAAGTTTAATCGTGTTAGATGGAGATAAGAGATATTTCTTGGATGTTGAATTGCACACAAAGTAACACAAAGCTGTTGATTGTAATAAAGGTAATGATAATGTGCAACCTTTAGAGACTAGCCTCAAGTGTTTTTTAAATAAAAAGTAAAATAAGTAGCTTCTGTCAAATAACAAAATAGTTATTATACCTTCAGGTTATCAGTCTCAGGCATAAGGATACTGGGATTGAAAGTACTAAAATAATTTCTCTGTGTATATATAGTCACTTTCTCTGGATGTAGAATACTTACTAATTCTTTTGTATTAGTAAGTCTTTCACAAAAAAAATCTTAATAAAGGGACTTAAATTGCTGTATGATCATGTTGCATTCTGAGTAAATAGAATATTCCTTTCACTTATATATGCTAATATTTTACCATTCCTATTAAAAATATTGTCTTCATGGTCAAACTCTGAATGTGTCCACAACAGTGCTGGTAGGGCTGTTAGTCCATTCTCACAGGCTGACCCTTCAAAATGTTAGCATAGTTGGCAGCATATTCTGCTGTTGCAGGTCATGTGTCAATCTTATTTTACCTGCAACCTCCTTCTGTGTTTTGTATTAAAATCTGAAGGCAGAAGGAAAGGTGCAGGTTCTTGATGCTTCCTCCAGAGAACTTGAGAATTGTGCATGGTAGTTGCAGGATTCATTAGCAGCTGTTAAACATTAATTCTAGCACCTTAAAACAAACAAGAATTTAAAGAAGAGTTAAGGGAAATAGAATCAGTGAAATATCAAAGATATTTAGTAGTCATGTAGAGAAAGTCTATGTTTTTGTTAAAGTGTAAGATCAAACTGCACTGGCAAGTTTGTTAGTGTACACTGGTTGGAGACTCACAGCACATTTCTTTTGTGGACAGGTTTCTTCTATGATTAACTACTTAGAGGCTGCAATAAGTAGTTTAACAAGCCCAGGATAGTAATATTCATGGTAACATAAAATAAAAATACCCTTGTTTAGAAGTTTTCAAGTACAAGACAACTAAAAATGCCAATTCATCAGCTAGCACTTCATTTACCTTATGGAATATACAGGTTCAGGAAGAAAATGTTCCTGATGTCTGTAGGTTAACTAGTAGGTTTGCATGCATTGACAACTCTGCACTTGCCCCTTTATTCACTTAAATCAATGGAACTTAAAGTCAAATCTCATACAGTTTCTGAATGCCTTTTAGATAAGACACATGTATCTAAAACATCCCAGTTTCCAGTGTCAAGTCAGGCCTGATTCTCGTGACATTAGATGGGCACCCTGACGGAGGCCTTGGGCAGGAGGATAGCCTGAAAAATGTCCCAACTATTCATTAAAACATTTTTAGCATGTTACTTATGGTCTTCTACTGCATTGCTGCTCTCCAGTGCTGCTGGAAGTTCCTTAAAAGATGCAATCATATATGACTTAGTGCCTGTGACCAAATCAGTATTTGGCTTACTTTTTGGAAATATGTGTTCTTGCTTATGATGTAACTTTGAAATGCAAGGTAGAAGTAAAGATCTTATTTTGATTTCTTTGTCCCTAATGTCTTGTTTCATTTGGGTAGTAGAAAAGGCAGCCTTCTGCAAAGTGAGGTTTAAAACTGATGTTTCTGCTAGGGAAATGTAAGTAATTCTGGCAAAAGTGGAGAATTGCATCTAAAAACAGTACAACCAGATAGTTCTTTAGTTTGGTGTGGAAATGTGGACTTGTGTTTTATCACAAATCTATGCCTTGTGGCAGCTGCAAAGTGAGATTGCTACTGCATGTGACAGATATAGGCCAAAAACTTGATACTGTGAAATTAAACTAAAGTGTGACCTGCAGGGTACTGGTCAGCTGAATTACCCACACTTTTATGAGATTCTAGAAGAATGGAAGATTTTTATACAATGAAAGAGTGCAGTTGTGTTTACCTTTGTAAGGATTATTTAAAGAAAGAGGGATGTTTTTATTTTCTCAAAAAAAGGATATGTAGAAATCCTTAATTTAATGATTTGTAATAACTGTACCAGAGCTTTTAAGAGTTGTATGGGGTTTTTCTAAATTGATCTAAGTATGTGTTCTAAATTCAAACACACACAAGCAAATGTAAGATACAGACTTGTGTATATAGCAGCCACCGGCCAAATGAGAGAGCTTGGAGCAGGGAGTTCAAACCATCTCAGTATTATGTGGTTTAAAAAAAAAAAACCTGTAAACATCAGGCACATGTATAATCTCCAATTCATCCTCCCAGTCCTTCAAGAAAATAGTCTTGTGCATGCAAATTTTCTTATGAAGCTGTTTCTGTATCAAGCAAATCACTGCATTAGTGTTTCAATTCAAGAGATGTGACATGTGATCTTGCACCATGTCTCATCAGGCCACAGTAACTGGGAGCAATGGCAAGTGGAAGTGACAGCCCCTGCCAGACCACAGTAATACAGCAGTGTTATAACTCAGTAACAAGGACAATAATGTGTGTCATGCTTGTTAGTCTTTTTTTCTTTTTTTTAAGGACTTTTTACCTCTGGTTTAATACAGAGTAAAAGTGGTATTAAACATTAACAGTGTCAGACTAAAGTCTGATTTTGATGTAAACTGAGAAGCCTGATTTTCAGAATGATGACTAATTCTGCCCTCAAGTTTTATGCTTGCATTGTCATTGCTCTGGATAGGCACTGGTGCTTAATAGGCCTAACAATTCTGTTCTAACTGGTATCATAGCATCCTGTGTCACAGCCCCTCAGAAAGTCACTGTCTTGTGATAAATGCATGCAGCATGATCTTTGTTGTGACTGCAAACCAATTAAATCCAGACAGATGATTAACAGATGATTTAAAATAAATAAATAAAAGCCTTGGGATAATAGCTGCTTTTGGAGGGTGAAACCCCAAACAAGTTTGCTTGTTACAGGTTTAAGTAGCTTTTGAGGCCCTATTGCAAGGCTGCAGGGTTTGTGAAGGAAGGTAACAAGCTGGAGCAAGGTGGGAGAGAGACAACATGAAGTACCCTTATGTAAGTACAGTATGTTTTAATTAGGAAAGTGAAGTCAAGAGGTGCAGGGATACTGAATGGACATGAAGAGCCTGCTGGGTTTAGCCACATTGAGAATAAGAGGTTTTATACTTTTCTCAGGGTGTTATGAAATCATGTGCTTCATGCCATCAATGATGTTATTTTTTGTATTGTTGGAGTACCCAGAAGCTCTATTAATAGTTAATTAGTTCATTATACAATGAGCCCCTTTTCTGCTGTGCAAAAGAACAAGTATCAGTCTCTTTGAGGGTAGTGACTTTCTTGCTATTATGATAGAAGAAAATTAATAAATGGGATATAAAGCTGTGGTCTCAGTGCCCTGCATAACCATTGTCAACTTTAGGTCTGGCTTTACATGCAGGTTGCTTGAAATGCTTCAAACATCTCTTGATGACAACAACAATGGGAAAATAAGTTTTGGCAAATCTTGTGGATGATGTGTCAAAACCCATTCCTGTGTGCTGTCTTTTTAGAAAGTATTGATTTTATTGTGTGTGCATCACTGTAAATAAGATTTATCTGAAGAGAATGTCATGATAATGGTTATGCAAAGGCTGTCCTTGAGAGGAAGGTCAGTAATGGAGAAGTAGCTGGGTCTTCCAAGCTGTTTAGTGGTCAGGTGAGAAATGGTAGTCTCAAACACAGGTATGGTTCATACCACAGGAGATATCAGCTGTGAGAGAAAATAGCTGCATTTTGAAGGTGGGTTTGGCATTTACAGCAACAGAAGTGTTCCAAGTGTTATGCTAAGTTAAGCGTTAGCCTTTTCAATAGGAAACTGGATTTACAGTCCATAGATTATGAAATAAATGGGCAGGAGATCTTTCTCCTTTTTTAATGCCTTTATTAAGAAGAATCAGCTCAGGTGGGGAGAAATCAACGGGTTGCGCCCTCGCTGCCGTTGCTCCCAGGCGTGGCACGAAGAAGGAGGATGATGCAGCTTTGTCCGCTGGTCTGCAGGCAGAGCTGGGGATTCTGTCCTCACGGGAGAGTCGTAGATTCCTGCTCGTTTGTTTAACACTCCCGGGTGTCTCTTTAATCAATATCTTATCAGGTTAGGGTGAGAAGCAAAAGGGTCCAAGCAGGTGCGGGACTATGCTCCCATCCTTAGACGTCACTTAAGTCACTTGTTGGCTTGTGATTTTAGGGGTTTTTATTGTAAAAACTGTAAAACTGTAAAAATTCAGGGTGCAATGCATTTCTCATCTGCATACTGGCTCTGATGTCACCGCCCATTCTCTTTACCTTGGAGGGTCTGTCCTGGTGTCTTCTTGGCAAGCGGCCAGCATCAGGGAAACCATAGTTAATCACCGGCCATTAACAGGTAATTTAAGGAGCCTCTCTCCGGCAGCGAAACCAAAGAGGTCTGACTTGTTTTTTGTTTGTTTTTTTTTTTTTTTTTAACTCTGAAACTCAAAAAAATATACAACTTTCTATTCATAACAGATTATATTCACCAAATCTATGAAAGCAAACTTGTGGTTCAGAGATGAATCGATGGAAGAAACATCGTGTGTAGCTGAAAACCATAGAAACATATTTCACATGGAGGCATTTCCTCATCACTGTTTACCAAGATTTCTTGTATCAGTGGTGACATGACTACATTTGAACTCTTGCAAGTTTCTCAATATATTTTGAGCAAAATGATTGCTTATCAATTTTGATTTTTTTTTTTAATTAGACCATACTCTGATCACTGAATGTGCAAGTGAAGAGGATGAAAAGTTATCATTCCAGTCATGAATGTTTTTTGGGGTTTTTTTTTGGTACTATTTTGATTTTCCAAGCTCAGAAAGGTCAGGGTTATTCAACTTCTGCTTGGCCTCCTTCTCTGAACAAGTAATCCACATTTCAAACACGTTACAAAATCTGGCTCTGATAAGAGGCATTGAAGAGAACAACAGAATTCCAGCGCATTACTGTGACTTGACTGCACCAATTACAGGACAGGCATGAACAAAAGGCAGTAATGCTCTTGGGAAGGAGGCTTTCCCATATGGATGTGTACTGGAGCAAGTGCATTGTTGACTTTACAGTCCTCTTTGATAAGTGATCAAGAGCTATTATGTTTCTATATACAAGCACAAAAGGGGAAATTTAAAGAAAAGTGATGTTATCACCTTTTATTGTTGGCATTTAATTACAAGTCACCAAATTACAGATTGTGCTGAGTTGGAAGGGATCCACAAGGAGCCCAGCTCCTTGGCCCTGAACAGGACCACCCCTGGAAGTCAATTACAAGGGCTCTGGTAGAGCTGAAATATGGATGTGAATGAGATTCCTAGCAGGAAAGGAATGGTGGATGTGGTTTTAATGGGGTTGTTTCCTGGTTAGGAGGATTGGAGGCGTGGAGGGGGTTGTGAATGTTTCTTAGGAACTACGGTTACAAGCTAGATGTTAAATGAATATTATTTTGATGAAGAATTATTGCTGTTTGCTGAACCTTTGGCTTCTTTGGCAACAACCAGAAGGATCTTTACTTGTGAGCTGGGCCACATCTGTATACAGTTATAAGAAGTTAAATGATTTGTTTGTTATGAAAATTGCTAAACCCTGCAAATAGTGTGCACACAGCAACTGAGACACAGAGTCATCTTAGCAATAGGTTTGACTTTTTACTAGTATAAAACAGACAGGGAGTGATGGCATTGAATCTACTTGAGAAAAAAAAATATTAATTTACTTGAACTTTCACTGAGAGAAGTATCAGATGTTGGAGGTAAATTTATGAATGTTTTAATTTTTTCTCCCATAATTGTTTAGGTATTCACTTATGGTAATGGAGATACAGCTGGGGCTCTAGGGAATTCATTCAGCTTTCTCTGTTTAGTCATTTGAATTGGATATTAGACCAAGGATTTATTTTTTTTTTCTACTTTAATAGTTAAACAAGAAAAACAATGGCTTATAATAAAAATTTTACTTTTTTTTCTTATAAGATTTTCTTGTAAGAGTGTTGTTTAATTCTTGGTTTACTGTTACAGTATACAAAAGCTACCTTAAAAGAGAAAATATAAGAAGTTAAAAAGGGGGCAAAGTCCTCAACAACCAAACAGACTTTGAAATTCTTACAAAATAAATTGTCTTGTTACATAATTTTTTAGTAAACTCATGTTAGTTGAAGAAGAAAACAGGTTGTCATACTGTACTTCTGTTATTAGACTTCCACTTGCTGGGTTAATAATTTCAGCTTCTGTTTCTTCAGATTTTTTTTAAGCACTTTTTGGGAAGATTCTGCTGCAATTTCTGACCAAGACATGTAGTCTGCAGATACTCATATAAGTATAGATCAGTCTACAGCCATTCACAAAAGAAATGGTGCATGAACAATATGAATTCACAGAGGACCTGTGAAGAGAAAATTACTTTCCTGATGAAAAATGAAAGCAAGGGAGGAGAAATGAGGTTGAGGCATATGAGATTAAACCTTGCTGCTCTTATATATAGAATTTTGTCATTTACTATTAAGGCTCTAAGAACTTGCCAAAGTTATTTCTTCATTAGAATGCCAGTCATACTTAAACCCTCTTTTTTCTTGTCCCCAAAAAAGTTTAAGTGGCAATGAATTTTTTGTGCAGTGTCTCAGCTTTTAAGTGAAGTACATCTTTCACATGTCTTGTTGTGTATATGGCCCTAGATTAATGAATAATAAACATTATTTGCCTAAAAGCAAATCTACAGCTGCAGACAGAAGAAATACAAAATCAGTGTTATGGTGCAATGTTTCGTTTTCCTCCCTTTTTTTCCCCCACAAAAAAGATTTGGAATGCATTGGGTTCTTTGAGTCAGCTGAGATACAGATGGAGCCAGTCAAATGTGGAGCATGGCCAGCATTCCCAAAAGATGTTTTCAGTTTATTTTCTAGTCAATAATTTTCATGGGGGGAAAAAAACCTGACAATTGTGTTGATGGTAGCGTCTTCCCTACAGAAAGCAGAGAGGATGGAATATTTCCATGTTGAATTTAAATGCACACATTGCTGAGCAATGAAAACAAATTAAGGCAAATTCAGTAACTTCATTTTAAAAGCAACAGTGAGCTTTAATTGTCATAAATTCAGAACTAATTAAAAACATGTTGACAAAAATTGGACCAACAGCTTGTCATTTTCAAATCTAAGTGAAATGCAAAGTGCCGAGAATAAATTACAGGGTTTGAATTCAGTTCTGAAGTTGAGTGCCTTTGCTACATGTAGGATATCTCAGGATCTTTTCGGGGGAACACGGTAGAAAATTATTAGAAAATATTGTTTTCATTTGACTAATATTTTAAAAATAATCTCTGAACTCGATGTGTAAATGTTGTGAACTGGAAATATTTGTCAGTTACTGGGTCTAGATGAGTGATTCAGTCCTATTTTAACTCTGTGCTGGGTGAGAACTAGGCATGTGCCATCTCTTCTCCTTCCTCACAACTTATAAGGATGAAATAAAACTGAGGACATGGGCTCTAACATGGAGCTCCAGGTGGTCCAGATGGGTCCCAAGTCTGGATTATTAAATATATAGAACCACAAGATGTGTTGTGGCACACAAATTTCCCCCTCAGTATGTTTCCATCTGCTCTGATAATAACTAGGTATCATGTAAAAAGAAATACTAAAATCCCCAGAGCTTAACTGTTTCAGGATTGAGAAATTACCAAAACTTAGAATCATCGAATGGTTTGGGTTGGAAGGCACCTCAAAAATCATTTAGTTCCAACCCCTCTGCCATGGGCTGGGATACCACCCACTAGGCCAGGCTGCTCAAAGCCTCATCCGGGTTGGCCTGAAATGCTTCCAGCAATGGGGCATCCACAATTTCTCTGGGCAAGGTGTGCCAGTGTCTCACAAAGTAAAGAACTCTTCCTAACATCTAATCTAAATACCTTTCTTTAGTTCAAACGGATTCTCCCTTGTCCTAGCACTATCTGCCTTGTGTGAAAAGGCACTTGCTCTTCTTTTTTTTTTTTTTTTTTTTTTTTTTTTAAATAAGCCCTCTTTAGGTATTGGAAGGTTCTGGAAGGTCTCCCTGATGTCTTCTCCAGACTGAGCAACCCCAGCTCTCTCAGCCTGCTTTCACAGGAGAGGTGCTCCAGCTATCTGAGCATCTTTTTGGCTCTCCTCTGGACCCCCTCCAACAGGGTCCACATCCTTGTGCTGAGGACCCAGAGCTGGCTGGATCACTCCACATGGAGTGATTTACTCACAAGGGCAGAGTAGAGGGACAGAAGAGCAGAAACACCTCCTTCAACCTGCTGACCACACATTTTTTGATGCAGCCCAGACCAGTTGGCTTATCATGATATCCTAGTTAAATTAACATGGTTCCTGAATGTAAGGAATAGAGAGGATAAATCTTTGACCTTGAATCTTCAAAATATAAACCTTTGTATGTGCAAGGTTTTGCTGCAACTCTGACACGACTGGGATGCCCTTGCAGTTGGTATTTCACATCTTGCTGCTCAACAGGAAGATAAATCCACACTAATATTCTGAATTAAGTTCTACATTGATGTGCACACACTTAAAATATGCCACAGAGTGAGGAACTGCAGACTTTAGAAGTTTTTGCTTAGGTGTAGTGTTTCTACTCTGCAAGCACTTGGCACTACTGCTGCATAAGTCTGAAACTTATTGAAACTAGGATCAAAAATACCATGGATTTTAAAAAGTGTAGGCTGACTCAAACATCCTTTCATCTCTGTACAACTTCAATTAAAGGCTTGTGACAATATACTAAATGTCTCTTAAAATACAGCCCTAAATTAATTAGTGAAGTGCTCTAGGGTCCACCGTAACACAAGGTGTAAATTTACAGGGCCTGTATGTAAAGTGCAGTGATTGATAGGATGTAGAGTAAAAGAATGTGATTATTTTAAAGAAATCAGGGGCAAACATACCAGTGTGGGATTTTGTTCTCTCAGCCAATTACTTGTTTATAATTGAAATTTCCTGAATGACTTTGCAGGCTTTGGCATCCTGTAGCAAGACCTCAGAAAATGAATAAGAACTATTTATATGACTAGTAGAAAGACAGAGGAGTAAAAGCATGTGTCGCGAAGGGCAGAATAAAGTTGTTCATGCCTTCTTTGCTGGTTGATGGTCTGGGTAAATCTCAGAGTAAATTTAAGTGCCTGTCCAAATTTCAGCCTGTCTTCCTTTCAAGGTACTCAATTGCTCTACAACTTCCTTGAACAGAGTAGAATAACACAATTTATCAGCAATGGGGAATGGTTAAGAACTTAGTTCATTGAAATACCAGTTCTGCTGAATTACACAACCCCATGTGAAGGATGGAATCCCTATCCCAGGAAGGCCAGTGGAAGTTTGGAGCCTGATTTTGGAGAACCATGAGCATATTATCCAATTAATTATTTTAAGTCATGTATATTTAATATAGAAATGTACAAATACTCTAGCACACCTTACAAGATAAAATTAGAAATATGTGGCGCTTTTATATGTGTGTGTGTATATATAGGGCTGTGCTCAATGTTAAAGCAGAGCTGTATTTTCTCACACACCTCATGGCTTAGCTATGTTTTGGTGGGTTTTTTTGCTAACTTGCTGCATTAAGTTGTCAGACTCAGGTAAGAAATGAGTTGCTTCATTTGACGTATAATGAATACTTTGCTTAACTTATCTTTTTGTCTGACAACAAAATACTTAGCTGAGAAAATTTAGTACAACAAGGTTCATGCAAGAACAGGTTTTTCAGTATTCTGTTATGCAATTTAAGAGTTGTTGACCTTTAAATTAACAAGCCTTTCAGTGGTGCACCTTACTGCAAAAATAGCCAAGATGTATGCTTTTAACATTTATTCATAACAGTCACCACTGAGTTTGCTTGTTCTGTGTATTTAAAATAACCGTAAAAGTTTTTCCAATACCTCAAACTGAATGTACTTTTTATGTACTATAAAGGCCTTTAGTAGCAAGTCCTTAGTGACTTTTTGTTCAGTTACCATGGCAACTTTGAACTTTCTTTAGCTGTGGAAAAAAACATTCTTTTTTCACTATCCAGAAAAATAGTATTTTCTTTTGAGCAAGAAGAAAAAATGGATATAGTTTATCAAATGAGCTTGTATATTTTAAAACGTCTTTTTAAGAATACTTTTTTGTTTTGTTTTGTTTGCCTTTTTTTTTTCTTGTTTAGGTATCTAAAATGCTATTGAAATGGAGAGGAAGGAACTAACTTAATAAAACTTCAAGTTCATAACCAGGAATAATATGTATATATATTTGTATATATGTATACAAGTCGGAATTAGAGTGTATTAATATAATGGATTAAAGTTCAAATGTTACCTTTGTAGTGTGAGCTAGCTTACGTCTTGGAGAACTCAAAAAAAAAAACAACCAAAAAACCAAAGCATAATGAAGTTTCCACTAGAGCTGTGTTTTATTAAGCCTTTATGTGAAGGATATGAGTGTAAGGCTTGAGTAGAAGAAATAATGTAATAATCTCTTGAATATTGGATCTTGCTGTGGAAAAATGTTTAATGTAATGCAGGAAACAAATATTCTTGTGGGCAAATTGCTTAAAAATAATACAAAGATATACTTGAGCTATTCATAGTCTTTAAAATTAAGCATCTTTATTTACATCAATTTGAGAAAATATTGATAGGAAGATTCCTTTGTAGCTTTTTTTTTACTCTTTGGAACAAAAAGATTTGTATCTGGAAATTTGGAATTATCTTTGTGATGGTTATCAGGGCAATATGTTGGTAAGCAATTAAAATATGTAATCAAAAACCAGCACAGGATGAAATCCCTGCCTTGGTAGTATATAAAGCCTGAAAGCTTTCATTAATTTCTGCTTGCCTTTATTATATTAAACATTTTTTTAATATTCTCTTGATGAAAGCCAGATTGCTTCTAATTACAACACAGGTGCTTTTGTGATACTATAATAGAAAATACTCTGATGTAGCAAACCGAATCAAAATAAGACTATATGAGCTACCTCCAGCTCCACAGCTTAAAAAGAGTGTTTCTAGTCAGCAAAGTTCCAGTGATTTTACCAATGTCTGGCAAATTCGCCCCATCAAGTTTCTTCGCCTTTCTTTTCCTCTTCAAAACTGTTTAAAATATGAATTTCATTTTTGTCAATCTTGTTGCTAATGGAAAATAAGAAAAAAGATTGGCTGAGATGGGGGATAATTAAAAAAAGAAACCAGTAGGTGTTTTTCCTTGGTGAATGATACAAAACTGTGTTTGATGTGAGGGATAGCTGATCAGAAACATCTGTATTGTCTGTTAGGGAAAAGGTCAAACCTTAACTTTCAGTGATTGATATTGTCCTATATAAGCCATCTTTATTGAAAATGAACTCTTTTTGGGTTGGATATTCTTGTTCTAATACAGTGTGGAATATACTTCATCCTCTCCTGCAGTGGAAAAGATAAGAGTTGTTAATTGGGGTTTTTTCCCCCAATATTGTCCTATTATGGTAGTCTAAAAAAGTATAATAATTTTTTAATCTAATAAATACCAGTCTTGTTTCAAAAGCAAGAAATTTGGGGATGATAATGTTCTGCTGAGACACAAGCTTTTGTTGCACAAGGAAAGGAACTAGACATCTATCTGAGGAAAAAGCTCCGAAATTAGGATTAGATTTTGAAATTTTAGTGTGTAGCCTTTCATTACACATCCTAAATATTTGTACACAAAATACTTAGAGCTAATGCCAACATCTCACTTCAGAGTAGATTGTACTAGCTTCTGGGATATAATAAATCCACTGGGCCCAATGCCTGAATTAACATAATAATTAAAGTTTCAGCACATTGTTGTAGGTCACAGTAAGAAAATGTTTAATCTTTCTGCATTCATCTGTGTACATTCAAGGCATTGGGAGGTCTTCAGAGACTGAATTAAATTTAAGTGTATCAGAAATGAGCAGGGTGTTTTAAGAAAATGTGAAAGATTTAACTTTGTTGGGAGCTGTTCATAATTGGTTTTGTTCTGACAATAAAAGATACGGCAAAAATTGGGTCACTACTGAAGTTACAGCTCAATTAATGACAGAAAGCTGTGGGTGTATAGCAGCCAAAACACAGAATTATCCTGCATCTGCCCACTTGAGGGTTTGGGGTTTGCTTGGTTCATAGATTATTGTCTGTGGTCAGCTGTGCCTACAAGAAAAAACAAGTGGTGGGCTGGAGTGAGTAAGCACAGGATGTTGTAGATCATCTGAAAGTTACTCTAAAAAATTATTGGAGTGTGAAGAGAATGAAAATGTGCTGTTCCAAACATAATTCTAGGCTTGAAAAATTGATGACATTGAGAGGAAGATTTAATGTCATTTTATGAGTTTTGAGAGGACCCAAGGAATATTAAAAGTTGTCTTGTCATGACACTGCTCATTAGCCAGGAGAAATATCTGGGTGCTGATTATTGCACCACCCGAAACGGGTCAAGATGCAGCTTGTTTTGAAACCAGTTTGGAAATCCATGGTAAATTCCTTAGTTTTAATAGAATCTTTAGTAGCGGTTTCCCTTTATTCTGAAGCAGTTCTTTGCTAATACAAGGGTAAATGGATTTAGTAATTTAATGGCTAATTTCCTTTGCTAGGCATTCAGTTGACAAAAGACCCACAACAGGATGGGTGAAGAGAAGTTCTGTTTGTATTTTTTTTATTTGGAGGGCAGACTGCGGCTCAGCTTTTCTTTGTGCTTACACAATAAGCCCCAAAATGTGGAATATGAGGATAGAAAATAAAAATGGGGAGCCTGAAGCTGTTTATTCTGTGTTTCTTGTATGGCAGCATGGAAAGTTGGTTATTAACTTAATATTGGAGGAACAGGGAAGTAATTGAGCGGGGGGTAGCAGGAAAAACAAGAGCTGCAGGAGCTGCCTATGGATACATCAAACATTCCTAATTTCATGGCTAACAGACTGATGAATGCTGCCTGCTTTTGCTTATGAGATGGTAATGCTTCAGTGTGCATATTGTCTCCATAGCCCCAGACAAAAGTACAAACAAATAATCCTTGAATAATAAAATAATCAAATTATCCTCCAGTTAAATTGTGTTTTACCTCTAAATTTCAGCTTAGGAATCCAATGGAAATTAAGTCAGGTAGAAGTGAATTAAGAAAGAACGGACTGCTAGTCTGCAAATTTCTGATTTAATGACAATTAAGAAGAATTCTTAATGATTCCCATACCTTTAATTTTAAAACATTAAATTCTGTACCATTTCATTTGAGTAGTGTGACATAATATGACCTCAGAAATGGAACTGATGGACAGGATTCTAAAATAGTTTAAACACAGCTTCCTATTAGTTTTGAGTCCAAACCCTTGTGAAGTCCATAAGGTGTAGGAGCTTTGGGGAGAAATAGAGATGATAATTACAGAATGATTTCTTCACAGATGCAGTAATTCCCTTTCCTGAAAGTTCAGAAAGGTTTAAATTATTTTGTGAACATAATAACTGACCTGGTGATTCTGTGATGAATGCTAGTGTGTTTTGTCAAGAGCTCTTCAATTGTAATTAATTGAAAGTATCCAGTGTAGTAATCAAATAGCTTTAGAAGTGTAATGGCATGTATTCAGAATCAAATGTCTTGTGTATTGTGCATATAAAGGGCTTTACTTATTTTCTCAGGGTGCTATAAAATGAGGAGGGACTTTAGAAAAACAAAACTATATTCAGCAATAAAAAGAAAACAGTAGGGTTGTAGAAAAGGTTGAATTAATATCCTGTGTAACTCAGAGTGCAAGCATTTTCTGTATATTGATCCTGTCACTCTGGCTGCTGCACGATGGCATTTTCCTAATGTAATAAATGCAAACCCCACCAGCCTCTACGCTGTGCATCTAAACAGCTGATGGGTAATTACAGGAGACCTATGAGACAGGTGGGAGAGAAAAAATGGAGGCTGCTGGTGAGAGCATTTGTGTTCAAATTATGATTTGAAGCAAACTTTCCCTTACTCTATACTGTAGAGGGATTTTTTTTTCTCTCTCTCTGAGGGGAGAAGAAGGGGTTTATTACATTGAAAACTTCTATGGAATTTGTTCTGTGCCTCAGTATTTGTGTGTGAATAGTCAGTCTGGTTGTAGTCCTTGCTCCTGTTTCCTGTGTGCTTTAGTGTGGGACCAGCAGTCATGCTCAAGCTGCTCAAAAAGAACCAGCCTGCTGTTCCTGCTGTTGTTGACAGAGACTTCAGTCTTGCATTTTTTTCCCACATTGGTTAGGAGATGGAAGTTTTTGGAAAATGGATGTCAGTTGCCAAAACATTTGGTGCAGGATACAGACTCCATTGCTTTTTTCCCTGCCCTGTCCAGTCAATGGCTTAGTGGAGTACCAGCAGGTGTGGTGAACACAACCTTAGTGCCTTGAAATGTAGAGAAACTTCAGACCCTGAATGCAGATTAGATTCTTGAAAAAGCAAGAGCACCCAAACCAGAAATTTATGTAATGTGTGCTTGTCAGTAGCATGTCACAGCTCTTCTCTTTTGATTATCCTTTGTAAGATATGTTAAATTATTTTTTTCAGTTATGTTTTCTTCCAAGTGTTATTTGGATGATTACAGACTTGGTTCTATTTCATATCTGTAGGGCAGAAGGCTGTAAATAATTCTAAGCTCCTATGTAATAATAATAAACATTGAAGTATTTTAAGCAGTTATTTTAGACAAGTTCCTGGATGGCTGAAATTACTTCTTAATATCTAATGTTTCTAAAATGAGGCAGTATCTCTGACAGTGTCACTCTTTGTCTCCATCTTTTTTCTGCCCCTTCCATTACCTGAGAAATGACTTAAGTTTTATGTTAGATCCATGCAATGATGCAAATATGTTATATTATCTATGACACTCTAAGTATCTCACCTTATTAGGCATATTTATTGCATAAAGAGCAGGATAAAGTACCAGTGGTGCAAATGTGATGTCTTCAGTGGAATTTACCAGCAGATATCTTGGCCCAGTCATGACAGCAAATCTTTCCTCTAAAATATCAATACAGCACTAAAGTCCAATTATTTTTGTACTCTGCTAATCTTCTTTTGCTTTTACAGTGTTCCTGCAGGCTTCTATAAAAAGACTATTGGTAATCTCAGTAGGGAAGCCTCCTTATCAAGTAGTTTCAAAGACTTATGACTTCTGAAAAAATAAGGAGGTAATACTGAATTAATGGAGAAGGGGCTAGTCAGTTTTCAAAAAAACTAAATGGAAAGCATATATAATGCTGATTATTTTACTTCTTGCAGAAGTTTTCTTGGGTTTTCATAGATGTGATAATAAGACTTGGAGAGAGTTAGAAATCTTTTATATTTTTAAAATACATGCCTAAAATATAAATCTAGACATAGCTCTTTTTATATACTCATAGCTGAAAATAAATCAGTGCATGTATAGTTTTAAAGCTATGGTCAGGCTAAGAAACCTGCTTATCAGTTTTTGAGTCTCATTTAAAAGAAAAATTGGTATCAAGAGTAGATCTGGAAAGCCTTACTTTATTGTAGGTTACTGGAAATATGTTAGAACACTATTAAACTCTCTTTGAGAGTGAGTGTTAGAGAGCCAGCCAGCCAGCCAAGCCCTGGTATTTATTGAAAAGAATAACAAGTACTATGGAGAAGGATCTGTCCCTGAACCAGCAGTGTGTCCTTGTGGCCAAGAAGGCCAGTGGTGTCCTGGGCTGCATTAGGAACTGCATTGCCAGGAGGTCAGGGAGGTGATCCTGCCCCTCTGCTCAGCCCTGGGGAGGCCAGTCTGGAGTGCTGTGTCCAGTTCTGGGATCCTCAGGATGAGAGAAACATGGAGCTCCCAGAGCAGGTCCAATGGAGGGCAACCAAGATGCTCAAGGGTGTGGAGAACTTCTTTTATGGGGAAAGGCTGAGGGAGCTTGGGCTGTTCAGCCCTGAGGAGAGTGAAGAAAGGACTGAGGGAACCTCATCAATGTCTCAAAGGGGAGATGTCAGAGGATGGACCAGGCTCTACTCAATAGGACAAGAGGCAAAGGACAGGAACTGATACACAAGAGGTTCCACCTGAACCTGAGGAAGAATTCCCCCGTGCAGGTAAACATGAACTGGGATGGATTGCTCAGAGAAGGTGTGGAATCTCCCTTGCTGGAGAGATTCCAGTGGAATCTGGACACAATCTTGTGCCTTGTGCTGAAGGATGACCCTGCTTGTGCAGGGAGAGCAGACCTAATGTTCCACTGTGGTCCCTTTCAGCTTGACCTATTCTGTGATTCTGTGAAGTGATGGCAAGAATTATCTTGTTTAAAAACTAGTAGCTGTTACTTGAAACATGTGAAGTTATCCATCACATTTCTTTGAACTGTGTCCTCCTTTATCAAGTTATGGGGGTAAGCTTTAGAGAACTATCAAAAAAATGTGCAGGGAAATGGTTTAGAGCTTTAATATTTCATTGTTGTCTTGCTATGTGTTTAAGGAGCTTTTCCATACTACAGAATTGGAATGTCTGTAAGCGGGCTTGTTTCATGAAGTGGCTTTGTAGTGGCAATGACTTATTTCAGCAATGCTTTTTTGTTAAAACTTTGTTATGTAGCTGCTACTAGTCCTTTAAAGCTTGATGTAAGTTGCACTGATAACTATCTGTGGTTATTAGCAAAAAACCTTACGTATTTTCTTTGAGTTAGATAAATCAGATTTTGATATTGCCAGATGGGAAATCCATCTGACTATCTCTGGTTGTTATTCACACAAAACCCTGGGGTTATATTCAGTAATAAGCTCTTGCTTACATGGACAGTGCGTTTTCCTCAACATTTCCCATGTTCTGAAATATTATGGCCTAAGTTCTGGTTTGGGGTGGGAAGAAGGGGTATGAAAAACAGATATCCTGTCAAACCACTACAAAAATAATGATAGTTTTGCTTTGTTCTTTATTGTTTTGGAAAGAGAGTGTTAATTTAAGAACCAACAATAGTGCCAGAAAAGCAAAAAATAGCTACAATACTTTGGTGTGGAATATCATCTGTCACACTTTTGTAGATTTCGTGAAATCTTTACTGTCTTTTCCATAATAAAATTGTTAAATTAGTTTGAATTCAGTTTGCCTTTTCCCCTGTCCTTAACACCCTACTTTTATATGTTCTTTTATCTTACTGCTGCATGCAAAATACATATAGTGGTGTAAGGGATTTTTTTATTGTTAAGGTTTATTCTGATCTTCAGATGTGATTGGGGATTTCCAGTGACTGCTGATCAGTGAGAACACTGACCAGCACACAGCTTAGCCAACCTTTACCTCTCATCAGGAATTGCAGTGCAATAAGAAAGGTCTCTGAGGGAGAAAAACTAAGATACAGAGAAGAAGAGAGTGGAGGGCAGCATTGAAACAAAAGGAAAAAACCTGAAAGTAAAAACATTTCTAGGAAGATATGTCGTAGCCTCCGGAGATGGTAACAGCACAATTATAACCATCAAGGATTTCTGTGTGTTAAGAAGACCTTTTGAGTCTTGTTTCATCTGAATTTTTAAATAGTCATTTCCTGACTCTGGATTTTCCCTTGAATGTTTCTTCCCATACATTATGCAGGTGGTTGCAGTTCTGTGTAAATACCTGTGGGTGTTTTCCTCTGCAGAGTACAGGCAGTTCAGCTGCTTCTATTGCCATGACCTTGATCTGAATCCCTGTTATACAAATAGTTACTAATATATTTTTCAATTTGCCTCCATTTTAAAATACACATTTATTTTTTTTAACTGCGGATGCATAGTTGGTTCTTCTTTCCAGAGCAGAATCTTTTGTGTTCCTAACCCAACCCACTAAAGGTGTGTGCGGTGCTCATGGATGAAATTATTCTCGTGCCCTTAGTACTTTGTCCATCAGTTACATTCATAAAGGTAAAATGTCATTAGTCATTGTAGTGATCATTAATCAATTTGGAGGAAGGTTCTCTGAGTTTTTAATTAGATTTATCAGATATTAGGGTTCAAATTATTCAAACCAATTTAAATTGGCACTATTCTTTTGCTCACTAAGTGAAAATTCTACCTTTGCCATTCTTTGGAAGAAAACACTGTTTCCAAAAACATTATATTGAATTTCTCATAACTCTTACTTCAGTTTTTAGTAATGACATTTCTGATCCCGTAGCTCATTTGAACACCTGACCTATGTACAGATGAAGGTGGCTGAAGGTAGTTCTGATGTGCCAAAAGAAATATCAAATGTATCACAAGAAGGCATATTTATCCTGGTACTACTTGTTATATGCAGCCTTATGTTAAAAAATACAGTTTTAACTGATTATTTTCCATGTGACAATGAATTAGATAATGAAGCTCAAAGACTATTTTTGACTAATGCTCTGCCTGTCTTTGAGAAGTTTTGAGCTTCTTCTATATCCAGAAATAATCAATAAAAAAGAGTTCTTTTACTCTTTGTAGCAGCCATAGTAATTCCTTTCACTTCCTTTCAAGAGGCAGGGTTGCAAAGAGATATTAGGTGTCTTGTTTAGATCAAATATTTCTACTGTAGCAACAGGCCATTAGCACATCTTTTTGCTTGTTATTTTGAACAGCAGATTTCTTCAGCTGAGACTTCAGCTTCTCAGATCCCTGTTGTTCCTGTAGGATCCTTTCATAGAATGTATTCTTTGTGTGCTCAGTAACTCGGAAAGATTTTTCTTTGTTTTATATGTGAAAAATCTTCCTTAAATGAGACTATCCTCAACAAGCTGGAAGATGTAATAAAATAACTGTTTTCATATTAAATTTCCCATGTTTATAGGAAGACCAAGAGTTATAAATAGCTTCTTCCAAACATGTTTTGATGACTAACATAGAGATCCAACTGACTTTTCCCAAATGTTTTTATGTAGATATTCCTTCAGTGATACAGTCTTAGGCAGAGACAGAAAAAAAAGTGATGGTTTTGTCAGTCCTCTCTGGAAGGTGTTTTGTTTTGCCTTTTCCAAAACCATGCTGTATCTCTTTTTACTGTGTCAAATGCTACATATTCCTGTAGTACCCCTCTGAGACAAGTGCAAAACTGGTTTTATAGCAGTGGCTCATCATGTACATAATACCATTGCAGTGGCATTCCCCCTGTATTGCTGGAAAGCTTATTGCTACAAAGGGCTTCTTTTAACAGGAGTTAATTAGGACTAGAAAATTGCTCGTTGTTTTTTATTGCATCTAAACCCCAGGACGTGCTGCACTAATCCTCTAGTGCTGTGTGGTGCCATAAGAGTGGCATTCAGCTGGTGTCTCAGAAGTTTCTTATTAGCTTTGAAACTGTTCCTTATCAGATCATTTAACTCATTAACTCTTTCTACACATAGAATGTGTTAGTTGGGGATTATTTTCTTCCTTGTTTTTTTCATTTGAAATGTGTGTTTAAATATAACCCCAACAAAGTAAAAACAATTTTTTGTTCTCCTATTCCACATTTTTACTTAGGACAATGAAAAACAAATACAACTCATTTGGAAAATGCTCAGCAAGGAGTAAGGTGCTACTGCTTCATCCAAGAAGCACTACAGAAATTGAGGGTTTTTTCTAGGACAGAGACTGCTTGCAAATTTTGCAAGAATTACTGCTTTTTTTTTTTGTTCAGTCTTTTGCTCAAAGCAAATTCTAGAACTCACATTTGCACAATTTATACACTTATAAAGAGTAAAATTAAAGCCAGTATATTTTTTGCTATCATAATGAGTTTTTCTACCAGTTCTGTAAGCAATCTGATACTGAAAATCTGTGATTCTTGTCCTTTGAAAGCTAGAAATCTACATTTTGCAGTTCAGCTGTAAAGTCTTTAAGGAACCTTGAGGCCTGGAAAAGGCCTTTGGAAAGTTGTCCAGCATGGTTTTTAGCTTGCTGCAGAAACTGAAGCCTGTATTTATTTGTTGGTATATTTCTGCTCTGCTTTCCCAACTTCTTATCAAAATTCATAATTAAGGCAACAGTAAGTTTGAATATAAGTAGTTTCTCTTGTGAATGTGGAAGCGATGTGAGAATATTTGACATTTTGCAATTTATTCTTAATTTGGCAAGAATACCTTTAAAATCATGATTCCAAACTTTGTGCTTTTGAGTAATTTTTGGACACATTATTGCTACGATATGAAGTGCAGGATACTGTAATTTGCTTATTAATGATGCAGCTGCTAATTAGAAAAAAGTTCTCTTATTTTCACCTTCTAGCAATTTAGTATTTAATGTACACTAAGATGGCACCATTCCTGAAAACTCCTGCTTGCTTTCCTCACCCTCCCCAATTGCAAAGTGCTTTTGAAGTGCATACTCTGTGTGATTAAGTAAAAGGACATGAAAATTAGTGAGGAAATTGCATGGTGTAGCCATTTTAGTTATGAATTTAAATAGCTGTTTAGCAAAATGGAGTAATTTATCACTTATCTAGTGTTCCCTGCAAGTCATTTGTCATGAGTAGCAGCTATCATCATTTTATTCTAATCTGAGGTGGTGGGAAAGGATCAGAGGTTCATGCTTCTTGTGATTGGCTACTAATTTAATGATTGTGTGTGAAACAAAACAGGAGCAGGAAAACTTTCTCAAGTTTCTTTGCATCATGATCTTATACCTGATTTTGTGTCAGTTATGCTATTAAGTTTTCCTCGGCAGGTAGAATTTTTCTTTGCACCTCATTTTACTGCAATGGATACTGGGTTTTATGTTGGACACCAATAGGTGCAGGCTTTGGTGCCCAGGATTGCAGGTGCAGTGTATTTTTTGAGACAAACCATGTTCTGATAGTACATTCCAGGAACATGGAATATGGCAGTCCAAAGCACTTGGACTAACAACAACTGTCTGGGACTAACAACTAACCAAAATTGTATTAGGGAAGGGACACAGAAATCTGTTCTTACTGGAGAAGGAAGGGAGCATGAAAAAGTAGGAAATAAACATGTAGATATTTCACAGCTGTGGATTTGGAATCATGAATCCAATTTTTTTTTTCCAAATTGCTTCCTTGGAATCTTCTGTGGAGACTTGTTTAGAGGGCAAGGAGTATAGTTTCTGGAAGGAAAAGAAAAAGACTGTGAGAAATGAAAGAGCATGGAAGATTCTTCTGTTAAAAAAAGTTATTTACAAGAGATAGCAACAGAAAACTGCTGGTGTAGAACAACAGCAGTACTTGTAGAAATTAATTCAACCTTAATGATAAAGCATTTTCTCAGAATGAATTTCTTAGGCTTTATCATAATCCCATCATTTTTGTTGGTTTCATACTTAAGTCTTAATTATTTTAATTAGACAGTATTATTTTGGTTTCTCCTTTGAGTGCCTGTGTTTCATTTCTAGATGCAACCTGATCAGCCTTTATTATGTGATTGGGAAACAAAAAATGGTCAAATTCAGTATAACATTTAGAGAACTACTTTATAGTCTTTGTAATTTTTCATCTTAAGATCCAGTGAGTAAGGAAGTAATGGAAGGGTAAAGGCTGACTTCCTAAAAGAGCAGTGTGCTGAGAAATCTTGTGCATTTTGCATCCTGAGACCATTCCAGGTTCAACAGTGCACACCTCATGTGGAGAGAATTCCCTTTGTATGGAATAGCAAGCCACTAGTCTGCTATTACTGAAAAGTCGGCCACAGAAGTAGCAATTCAGGCTGTTTTTATTGTATCACTCATTTTTGTCAATGGTTTTGTCTATGTGCTGTTTTAGTGTAGTTTTCCGAAGTTGCATTACTTTTTCAGAAAGACTTTATAAGTTTATATATTGATGGTGCAGCAGATAAATGTTTGAATTTTAAATTGTTTTGAAATGGAGCACTGAACAGTACATCTGGGAACATGCTAGACTCTGGTTTGGCATAATTTATTTATTCAAAGCACATTTAATGTTTTGAAGATGGTAGAGAAGTAACTTGGTTCTTAGAAGTAGAGTATCAGTGGTGTCAGCTTATTTTCTCTTTGACAGTAATTATTTTGGCAGATAAATTGACAGCTCTCTACCAGGTTTTGTTGTGTAATACTAGATGGGTTTGTCACATGGGTTGTTGGGGTTTAGTTCGTAAACTTTTGTGTTCTTCTAATGTCAAAGAACATTGCAACTATGAATAAACAGATTTGATTTACTCTTGCTGCAATTTTATTTCACTTGTCTATGGTTCCATTATTGTTACTACCTAATAAGATCAAAGCATCTAGACCTATGTATGTGATTTAAATCAGGCATGGGCACATGATCAAATCATTATAGATACAGCCAGACCTAGTTTATGATGTAAAACTGCCAGTTGGGTGGGTGGATGTGCTATAAAGCTTAGCATAGTGCTTATGTAGGACTGTAAAAATCTGCTAAGGCACATGGAAGTATTGCTCCATGTGTTTTATCAGAGTAAGGATTAAATGAACTTCCAAAGAGTTGAATACTAAAACTGTTCTTAAGTGGGGAAAAGAAACAAACCCTTCCTGCAGCACCAGGTGCTTTAATAGAGCACTTGTTTGAATCCTTTCCATGACACAAACAGATTGTGCCATTCTATATTTGCACATCTCCTGTAATTCTGGACTTTCATTACCATAGTATACAAGAATTTACAGTACTCAAAATTCAGAATAAAAACATGTTAAACTCCTTTATGGTGTTCATATTATCCTGTGCTTTTCTATGCAGGTAATTACATTTTAATCATTAAATGAAGTGCAACACTTCATACTGGCTAGAATGACTGCTATGCATTTTTAATGGTTTCTCTAAGTGTCATTAAGTGATAATTTGAAAAAATAAACAAACAACCAACAGTTTACACAACTGGTTATTAATGAAGCCTGTTCTTAATTTGCTTAAAGGATCAACAAAAATTGTGGTATGAAATGTTGCAACAGATTGAATAGGGTTTTTTTTACATAAAACATTTGAATGTTTTATGGATTTTTTTAATGTCCATTCTAAATACATACATTCCTATCAAGAGTAAAATGGCATGTCTTTTTTAGATTAAGAAGTTGATTACCAATATTGTTGAGTGGCTTTTCTGTCCTGTGCTGAAACATTTTAACTTATATGCCTTCTGGTCACTATGCTAAAAAGTCTGGTTTTCAGTGACAAAGCACAGAAAAAGATTTGTAACCCATTTTCCTCTTCTTGCTTTTCCTGAGCCTGGGCATGGCAAGGCAGATTTGGAGTTGCAGTGGCCAATCATTTCCCAAGTATCATTGCTAGATTGAGGACAAATATGCCTGAGGTTTCATCCAAGTGATCACAGAAGGGAAGTTTTATTTTTTTTTTGTGAAGAATTAATTACTCTGAAGACTGGAGAAATGTGGAGATATTTTATTAGTATTCTTGCCCCTCCTTCAAACAGTTATGTAATATTTGCAGTTTGGCCAAACTATAATATTGCCATAGAAAATGATGTTTGAATTCATGGCATGGGAACAGCGTAGAAATAGCAAATAATGGGTATTTTTGGTTTGTCAGGTGAGCAGAAAAGATAGTTTGTAGGAAAAGCATGCAGTTAGTGTCATTATCCACAATGTTCATGTTTTTTTACCAAAATGTTTCCTCTGAAGTAAAATGCTATGCACACTTTTATTTTTGGGTTGTTTTCAAGTGAAACTCGGTTTTTAAATAAGTGAATGCTAGTTTGTCAATCAAATATTTATGTAATTAAATGATGCAAATAAAAGTAATTTGTTCAAAATTTTTAATTTCATGATATTGAGTATCATGGACTATATTTTGAAGCTAGAAGGAATGAGAGAGGATTCAAAAATTAACAGTGAATTCTGCAGGGGTATTGCTTGAAGAATTACTCAAGTTTTTTCTTGGATTAACTGCTTGCTTTTTCAAGTCCGTGTTTAGGAATAATTTATTTTAAAAGGCCTGGCACAAACTTAAGTTCCATACATGTTCATGTCTGAATCCTCAGAAGCAGTTTTGCAGTGCATAAGGCGTGTACGTAAATATTTTGCATGTTGATTCATTTATGTCCTTCTTTTTTTTTTTTTTTTGTGGTACAGTCATTAAATACCTGGGACCAAGCTACAAATACCAGGTTGTTGCATCTGTTTTATCATCTCTCCATTGTAGGTATTCATGCTGCTTTAATATGCTTGTGCAGCAAGCACCCATAGCAAATAAATTTGCGTTTGAACATTTTATGCTTTTATTAAATATTCATTAGATGAGATGCAGGCTTCTGCTTTGAGTGCATTGAAACCTCAGAAAATGAATTTTTTGTGAGCCCTTAGTGCACCATGAGGCAAGGTGTTCCTCCTCTGCTGAAACATGTCAGCGTCCAGGATGTGTTGCTATCAGTTGCCATACAGCTGAATCTTGCTTTGAGCTGTAAAGAGAGCAGAATTGATAGGCAGGTGTTTTGGGATTTTTACATTGTAGTCTAGTATTATTTGGCTGCTGCCACAAAAAACCCCCACAAGCCCCCTGGGGGAAAAAGGAGAAAAAAAAAAAAACCAAAAAAACCCACCAAGAACTCTTCATCAAATCTGAGAGAAAGCACTTTGAGTAAACAAAGAAAATAACTTCTAAAGTATTATTGCAAAGTAAAGTAAAAGTAAGATGCAATCATTGTTTGGTGCCTTATCTGATGTATTTTCCAGTAGTGTCTGAACTTTATGTAGGGAGAAGCATTTTGAAAATCCAGAATCGAAGTTAGTGTATGGGCACAACAGAAGACAAATACACCCAAGGACTTCTCAAAAAAAACCTGTGTCTTCACACCTGTTTTTTGTATGTCCTGTCATGTAATAGTCTCTTAAATTCACGCTGTTATTCCCTTGATCTATATATTTATGCATATGTGTTGGGTTTGTTCTTATGGTATCACACTTGTGTGTAGCTCTGTCCTGGAGATTTTTGTTCCCAAGGATGAAATTAGATAGCCTCAAGTTTTCACACCTTCATTCTTAGACTTAATAAAACCTGCAGGTTTTCATTGGGATTTTACTAACTTATTATTAACTAAACAGAGAATGTTTGCCTTTTTATAGCTCTAAACTCCATGCACCTCTAAACAGATAATTTTTGGCTTTCTTGTAGCTTTAAATTCCTTACACCTCTAGTGTAAGCTCCATGTATATTTTAGTGTTAAGATTTTAGGAGAAATGCAGTCTTCATTAATATTTGCTTTTCTGAGATTGAAAGCTCAGCTATTTGTGTTTCACCTTCAGGATAAACTAAGAAAAACAACCTGTATATCACCTACTAGCTAGTAAAAGTACATTCCAGGAAAAAAAAAAACAAAAACAACTGTTCATTTACTGATTCATTTTAACTTACTATCTGGAACAGTGCTGTATAAAGCTTCAAGGTAGATTCCTAAATGAATGCTTTGTAGCTTTAGTTTATTGAAGACCTTAGGCAGAGCTACTGGAAGTATCTAGGTTACTGATTCTTTTTGGTGTCATAATTTTAGTGAAAGTTGGGAAGGAAAAGCGTTTTGACTAGAATAATGCTTTGGTCTGTACACCTGAATGTTATATATTTAGATGTGTTTCAGATCAGATTGCTTAAATATTATTAATACAATTGCTGGTGCAGTTTATTTTCCAAGTCTGTGTACATGACAATTCTGTTAGAAAATAGTTTAAAAATATGTTCATGGTAAATCTCATTTATCTCCTTCCTTCATGGATTTTAAGTGTTTTAAATGAATTATTTTTTGATACAGTGCTTACACTAATATTGTTAAATTAGCTATGTAAATAATTCATGCAAGTTGCCTTTAATTAAGTGCCAGCGATTTATTTGTTTGTTTCTCTCCTTTTGTTTGCCAGGAAAAGAAGAATATATTGCAACATTCAAGGGATCAGAGTACTTCTGCTATGATCTATCTCAGAACCCCATACAGAGCAGCAGTGATGAAATAACTCTGTCGTTTAAAACACTGCAGAGGAACGGACTGATGCTTCACACAGGAAAATCGGCCGATTATGTCAATCTTGCACTGAAAAATGGAGCTGTCTCCTTGGTCATTAATTTGGGCTCAGGGGCCTTTGAAGCGCTGGTGGAACCTGTGAATGGGAAATTTAATGACAATGCCTGGCATGATGTGAAAGTAACCAGGAATCTGCGTCAGGTAACAGTACAATGGATACAAGAATAACTGACTTTGTTATGAGTAAATGCTTGATGATTTGAAAATTGCATATTGAATGTGTAGCAGGCGTTTGGTTAGTTCTTTATTTGCATAAGGAAGGATATTCCTGCCACACTTGAGCAGGGGCATATCTAGAAAGTAGTAGGGCAAGCAGCTGTCTGAGACAGTACCAGTGAGAGGTTAAGACATGAGATATCACCCAATGTTTCTACAGTGCAACTCTCTGCCCTTGCAGCCTTGCATTAGTCAAGGCTAACAACTCTCTGAATTGCAACTCTTTAATTTAAATAAATGTTTAATATCTTTTCCTCTTTTCAAAGTGGGCAGTAAATTTGCTATCAGATTAAGTTTATGCACTGTGTGGAGGCATCCTGCATGTCATGCCACATTGAACTTAGAGCAGCAGTAAAAAATATCTAGGACATTGCATGCTTACTCTCGGTGGTGTGCTAGGAGATTTGCAGTTCAATAGTTAAATTTGAGGTTGTGGTGGGTGGAATGAGGGTAAAGACAATACCATGTATGTGTGTATACTGTATGTGCTAAGTGTACAATATATGCACGTATGTGGCTCAAAACTGTTATGTATACTAATGTGCTAAAGTATTTTATTGGTAGTATCATGTAATTTTGTGAAGTTCTATATTTTTCTGCCCTAAATGTCTGTCTTAAGTAATATCATTAATATATTTGTTGTTTCTCTAAACAGTTGCAGCTTGATTGGAATCTTTCGTTTCCCTTTATTAATACAGCTCTGTCTTCTGGAGCTGTTAACTAATTCATCTAACCTCTTCTTTCCCTTTTATTTTAAAATGGTTTAGCTATTACATTTCTAGTTTGTGATTTCTTTGTAGTGATGAGCTGAATTGGACCTAGAATTATATTGTGATAGTTTATTAAAAAAAAAAATTTAAAAAATAGTTGTACCAAAAATCAAGTAACCCTTTAGATTAGTTTGGGTTGCTCTTAAATTAACACCTTTTATATGTAAGTTTTCAAACAGCACATCTGTCAGAATATTTTTGCAAAGAGTATAAACTATGTTCTGCACCTAATTATTGGTAATTACAAGTTGCAAAGTTATATGAAAGAGACAGCAAGGGACCCACTTTCTAGATTTGCCTTTGCTCATGTTATCTACCAAAATTGTTAATTCAGTTATGAAATGTGGGAGGGGGGAAAGTGCAGTTGACTTCTATAGATGTAAAATAGGTGCATGTTCAGAAGGCAGTTGCAGAAATCCATTCTACTCATTCTCTGTGTCAGGATCTTTGCTTTGTTTCATTGCAGTAAACTGTGATCCTAAAGTCCATCAATATGACCGAAAGAAGTTTTGGAGTTG